>NC_138373.1:90837795-90944486 GCF_054177405.1 Leptonychotes weddellii
AAAAAAAAAAAAAGACTTAAAGAGCACTTTACAGCAGCATTCAGCTTTCCTATGAAATACTCAGCATCTTAAATATTATGTACACTTTTTTTCTTTTAGTAAGCTAGACACTGGCTTGAGTTTGTGGAACTGGAGGAGAAATAACCACCCATTCAAAACTATTCTAGAAATTGTCTTTTGGCAGAATAGCAGGTATCAGAGTTAAAAATAAAAGGGTTTTGTTGCTTTGTTTTCTTTGCAAAATTTAAATCGTTTTTCTTCCCCTTCTCCCTAAACCTCAGTCACCACTCCTGAGTGGAGATGGGCAGAGGCTCTGGGCCCTGCTCCTCCGGCTTCTCAGCAGCTGTTTTCTTATTGCTGCAGCAAGGCTTGAAGAGATGCGTGTCAATGAGGACTTCCCCAAAACGGCCTTTATAGATAATCCCGCAACATATTTTCTGTCTAAAAGAAAAAATGGGAAACAGATTAATAAGGTAGAAAACTAGTAATACAAGAAAACAAAGGGGGGGAAAAATCTACATCCTTATAACTAAGTACCACATGAGCAAGCATTCCAAATGAAAGGCTCCTAGAGAGATCCCCAATTAGCTAAATTATGGGAATTACCCAGGTCCCTTAAATCTCACACTGGAATCTTATCAAATATTAAGGGGAGCAGGGGTCATTCTGAGAGACAGCAGTTTCGGAAGCTGCTCCTAACATTGTAAACGGTTTCTTCTAAAAATCACCGACTCTTGGAAAAAAACAAAACAAAACCCACCATCATAAACAGGCTGATACAACTGGTAAATATATATACCATCAAATATACATAAAGACATAAAAAATGACAGTACAACAAAACATCCATGGATCACATACTCTACGGGAAAAAAAAAAATCATTTTTTATGAAGTACCCTTGTATGCCCTTCTCCAATCCCACCCTACCCCATCTCATTCTCTCCTCCTTAATTTTAAGCCTATCACTACTTTTTTTCTTTACACTTCATAGTTTTACCACATCTGCATCTCGACAGATATTGCTCGGTTATCTCCTATTTAAAAGAAACACATATATGGAATCATACTCTATAGTGCAATTTTTTTGCTCAACATTGAAGTTCATAGCTATTGTTAGGCAGAGCCTTTATTTCATTTTATGTATAGAATTGTACCATGTAAATATACATTCATCCACTGTCCTTTTACTGGGACAACTTCCACTACTACAAATATGCTATACACACATCAATGCATGCTTAAACGTTTTCTAGGTTATGTTGCTGGGATACAGAAATGGAAACATGTTCATGTTTACTCGAAAACGCCAATTATTTATCAATGTGGTTCCCTTGTATTCCTATTTACTAAAGGTTTTAAGTTTTGAAGAAACATTCAAATTTATCAAACATCTTCAAAATACTGCTAAGATGGTAGGCATTTTTCCCCTCCTTTACAAACTGTCAATGTGGCAAATTTCTATCAGTTGATTTTTAATGTTTAAACCAATCTTATATCCCTAGAATAAATCTAATCTGGTCATGATACACTCTTTTGCTATCGAAGTTATGTTAGCCTCATAGAATGCTTGGAGCCTACGCTCTCTTTTACTCATCATCTGAAAAAGCCAATGCAAGATCAGAATCATTTGTTTCTAGAATGTTTGGCAGAACTTGCCTAAATGGGTCTGGGGTTTTTGGAGGCAAGACTTTGACCAATGAATCAACTTTTTATACTATACAGGTTTTCTATTTTTTCTTGAGACAACTTAGGTAAACTTTTCCTACTAACGTATCCACTTCACCTATATGTTCAATTTATTGGCATACAGTTGTTTATAATGTGTGTCTTTTAAATTTGATTTATAGCTAAATCTCCCTTTCGTTATCCAAGATCCTTATGTGTATTATCTCTTTTTTCTTTATCTGCTTCATCTCTAGTAGTTTTTTTGGTCAGGTCTTTTTCAAGATCTAACTTGTTTCTTTACTGATCCTATTCGCTGCATACTGGTTTTCTACTTCCATTTCTTTCTACTCATATCTTTTTTTTTTTTTTAAGATTTTATTTATTTATTTGACAGAGAGAGACAGCGAGAGAGGGAACACAAGCAGGGGGAGTGGGAGAGGGAGAAGCAGGCTTCCCGCAGAGCAGGGAGCCCGATGTGGGGCTCAATCCCAGGACCCTGGGATCATGACCTGAGCCGAAGGCAGACGCTTAACGACTGAGCCACCCAGGCGCCCCTCTACTCATATCTTTAAGACCTCTTTGCTTTCATTTTTCTTTGTATTGGGCTTCATTAACCTTTAAATTGGACACGTATCACTTCATTTACTTTTAGTCTTTCTTTTCTAAGCATTAAAGGCATTAACTTGGGGCGCCTGAGTGGCTCAGTTGGTTAAGCGTCTGTCTTCAGCTCAGGTCATGACCTCAGAGTCCCGTGATAGAGACCCACATCGGGCTCCCTGCTCAGTGGGAAGCCTACTTCTCCCTCTTCCGCTCCCCTCTGCTTATGCATCCCCCTGCTTGTGCACATGCTCCGTGCTCTCTTTTGCGCACACTGTCAAATAAATGAATGAATGAATGAATGCATTAACTCTTCTTCCAACTCTTTGAAACTTCATATCATTTGTTCTGATTCGTGGTATTTTTCAGTTATTCTTTAGTTATAAAGGTTTTCTCATTTATATTATACTTTCTTCTTTGGACTCATGGTTTCTTAATTTACAAATATACAGAAGTTTTCTATTTCCATCTTGTTTTGCTAGGTATATTTAGGTATATTTTTAAATATTCTGCCCTGCCCTTCTCAACTCTGGAGGTTTTCACTTTTTTTTTATTCTTCTAGTGGTGACATAGTTAATCTAGTCCCAATGTTATTCAATATATTTATTCTCAACAATGCAAAGGATGTTAGGATACCTTAACTCTTATCACTATTATTGCCTAGACTTATGTTACTGTCTTGTAATTCATTTTTTTTTTTTTTTACTCCCACAACTATTGTTATTTCAAACAGTCAGTGTTTGTTTAAATTCACCTAAATGTTTACTACTTTCTTTAACTATCCTCAGAATTTTAATCTAGGATCTCTTTTTCTGCCTGTAGAACTTTGTTATTTAGGGTCAGCCTGGCAGCAAATTCTCAAATTTTTTCCCCCAGTCAAAAAGTCTTATACCCTTGTTCATGAAAGTTTTTTTTTTAGTTTATTTATTTATTTTAAGTAATCTCTACACCCAACGTGGGGCTCAAACACAATCTAATGATCAAGAGTCACATGCTCTTCCAACGGAGCCAGCCAGGCGCCCCAAAGGATACTTTTGCTACATATATATAATTCTAGGTTGAGAATTTCTATCTCTTGGTCCATTGAAAGTATTAATCTATTGTTTTTTGGCTTCCTTTGTTCATGCTGAGAACTCAGCTTTGTATGTTTGTTGTTCCTTTGAAAATAATGTCTTGGGCGCCTGGGTGGCTCAGTCGGTGAAGCGTCTGCCTTCGGCTCAGGTCATGATCCCAGGGTCCTGTGATCGAGTCCCGCATGGGGCTCCCTGCTCAGCAGGGAGTTCACTTCTACCTCTCTGTCTGCCCCTCTCTCCCTCCCCCTCCCCTCTGCTCGTGCATGCTCCCATGTACACGCTCTCTTTCTCAAAAAAATAAATTAAAAAAAACAATTAAAAAAAGGGGGGGGCGCCTGGGTGGCTCAGTCAGTAAGCAGCTGCCTTTGGCTCAGGTCATGGTCCCAGGGTCCTGGGATCGAGCCCCACATCAGGCTCCCTGCTCTGCAGGAAGCCTGCTTCTCCCTCTCCCACTCCCCCTGCTTGTGTTCCCTCTCTGTGTCTTTCTCTGTCAAATAAATAAAATCTTTAAAAATAATAATAGTAATAATGTCTTTATTTTCCCACTGCTTAAAGATCTATTTTGTCTTTCATGTTCCACAGTTTCACTGTAACAAGTCATCTATGGGTGAATTTTCTCTACCATAAGATAAATGCTTATTATCCCACTTTTGTTAGTTTTCCCCAAATCTGTGAAAAAGAAAACCCTTAATCACTTTCTCTTTGAATATTCTCTTTCTTGGTCTATTCTCTTTTTTGACTTTGGGGGCCCCACATTCACTTAGCATTTTGGCCTTTGATTATTCCTTTTTAATTTACTCACCTATCAATGCTATTTTTAAAGACTTAAAAATATGTATTTCTACCTTTTACTTTTTTCAGTGAGAGAACTGGTCAGAATACCTAGTCTACTCCATTATAGGAAATTTAGGTTCCCTAACATGATTTTTATTTTACATCAATTTTAATAGGAAAAGCACACAAAATCCCAACTCTCAGCTCAATTCTTGCTTAATCCACCTCCAACCATGTGTGCTACCAGCTGTTTGCCAAATGCCATTTAATTGCTAAGGAAGTGGGAAACCATTGCCTGTAATTAAGAAGGTTTGCTGGTTAGAGAGATATTTTCTGTTGCTTTTACCTTTTCCAGTATGTGAGATCTAAAAAGGAAAAAACTGGCGTTCTGTTAGAGCCAGAGGCCATCTCTGTATCTGAGCCATCATCTGACTGGTTACTGTAACAAGGAGATTGAGCTGGGGAGGCACTTGAGGTGGTACTGTGAGCATCAGAATCTGTAATAAGGAGAAAAAAAATGTATAATTTCATTATCTGCAACTAAGGCTCAGCATAAAAAACTGTGAATGAATTAGTAAAAGGATTTATTTTCTATTCACTACTTGTATTTGAAGACATTTGTACTAAAGTGTTTCTAAAAGAAAATGAGGACATAAGCTTCCAGGAAGATAAGAATAGACATACTTTTTCCCCATTCCTCCTACTACTACTAAATAAGTACAACTAAAAACCCTGGATATTACATATAAAACAATCCTAAAGACTCTAAAAGTTGGCAAGTTAGAGAGCTTGACCCAAGGAAAGACACGGTGTTGAGTTCCCTAGTTTTTATGGGTTTTCTTTTTGCCTCATAAATCCCAGTCTTGGAGCTATAGAAGCCAGCAACCCAGAAATGCCAAATGGGTACAGAGCCAAAAAAAAAAAAAAAAGTGCCAACAAAACCCTGCTCTCTAAACAAAAGGCCAGGAGCAAAGTGGTAGCCTAAAAAGACAGCAAACTTTTATTAGACAATAATCACTCTACTCAAGCACCATAAAAAAAAAAAAAAAAAAAGGACCCAACCCCACCCACCCCAGCATAGGCCAAGTGGGGAGCCTAAGATTTCCATCCTTATAAGATTGGTATGAAACCCTCAACAACTCCACCAGGGTGTCAAGAGGAAGCCTGTTGAAGACTCAGGACTTTCATCATGGCCCACCAGGAATGAGTACCCCCACCATGTGGGAGCTTTAACTCCCACCCCCATCCCATAGCAATGAGGCGCTCCTCCCACCTCAGGTGTCAATGGAGGTTGAGGGGGGAACGTGACTTTTAACACCACTGGGCAGTAACTTTTAACACCTCTGCTACAGGGGTGTCCAAAAAACCCAGTAAAATCAAAGGTTTAAATAAGATCCATAACATAATTTTTAAATGTCCAGGTTTCAATTTTTTATTTAAATTCAATTTAATTAACATATACAGTATTATTAGTTTCAGAGATAAGAGTTCAGTGATTCATCAGTTGCATGTAACACCCAGTGCTCATTACTTCAAGTGTCCTCCTTAATCCCCATCACCCAGTTACCTCATCCCCCCAGCCAACTCCCCTCCTGCAATCCTCAGTTTGTTTCCTACAGTTAACAGTCTCTTAATGGTTTGTCTCCCTTTCTATTTTCATCTGATTTTATTTTTCCTTCCCTTCCCCTATGTTCTCTGTTTTGTTTCTTAAATTCCACAGGTTTCAATATAAAAAAATGCTTCAGGGATGCCTGGGTGGCTCTGCCAATTAAAGGCCCGACTCTTGATTTCGGCTCAGGTCTTTGATCTCAGGGCCTGCAGGTTTGGGCCCCACTTTGGACTCCACACTGGGCATGGAGACTACTTTAAAAAAAAAAAAGAGGGGTACCTGGGTGGCTCAATTGGTTAAATGTCTAACTCTTCATTTCAGCTCAGGGTCATGATTTCAGGGTCCTGGGATCAAGCCCCATCTAGAACTCTGCTCAGCAGGCAGTCTGCTTGAGGATTTCTCTACCTCTGTCCTTCCCTCCCCCCACCTTGCACTCTCTCTCAAATAAGTCAATCTTAAAAAAAAAAAAAAAATCCTTCAGAGGGGCACCTATGGTAGAGCTCAGTTGGTAGAGCATTTGACTCTTGATCTTGGGGTCATGAGTCCGAGTTCCACACCCAGGGCAGAGTTTACATACATACATACATAAAAGAAAAATTTAAAAAAAACCCATATCCAGAACCAAGATCTCAAACTGAAAGAAAAGGTAAGCAGATGTTAGCACCAAGATGACAGAGATGTTAGAATTAACGGACCAAGATTTTAACAGAACTATGACAAAAATGCTCCAGTGAGCCATCATGAACATGACTGAAACAAATAAGAGTCTCCATGAATATATCTCAGTTTAAAAAATAAAAGCTACAAAGAAGAACCAAGTGGAACTGAAATTTGAACTGGGAAAAAAAGAAAAAAACCAATAAATGAAATAAAAAGCTCAGTGGATGTGCTTAACAGCAGAATGGAGGGAACAGAGGAAATAATCAATGAACTGGAAGAAAGAACAACAAAAATTACCCAACCCGAACACCACAGAGAAAACAACTGAATAGAGACTTAAGAGACCTCTGGGACTATAACAAAAAAAATCTGCATTTGTGCCACTGCAGTCCTGGAAAGAGAGAGAGGGTGGAGGCGAAAATGTACTCAAAGAAACAGAATGGCTGAGAACTCGCCAAATTTGGCAAGAGACATAAACCGATATATTCAAGAAGCTGAGCAAACCCCAAACAGGATATACTCCAAGAAATCAATACCAAGACACACCATTAACTAAATTTCTTAAAACTAAAGATAGAGGAAAAAAAATCTTAAAAGCCACCAAAGAAAAAAACAATACCTTACCTATACAGGAAAAACAGTAAGATTTTGATTTCAAATGGAATAAAGGCAGTTCATCAGATACAAGCTAAACATGATTTAGTATTTTTGCCCTTAAAAGACAAGTCAAATTTACAAGCCAGAAAATAAATGTTTTGGTTGATGGTCACCATGCTCTAAGGTTTTCATGCTGCTATTTTCCAGTCACAACAATATCACAAGTAAGGGTCAAGCTTACCACACTCCCCCATCCCAGGATAGGTGGATAGAGCAATCCTCCAATTCAAAGAACCAATTATTTTTTTTAAAGATTTATTTGAGAGCGAGCCCATGCAAGTGGGGGGAGGGGCGGGGGAAAGGGAGAAAGGGTCTCAAGCAGACTCCACACTGAGCATGGAGCCCAAATGGGGACTCCCATCTCCTGACCCTGAGAGATCAAAACCCAAGAGTCTGACACATAACCCACTGCGCTACCCAGGCGCCCTCCAATTAGTATTTAGTAAGGACGTACCTATTACATATCAAACCCCATTTCATATGCTACATGGCAAGAAACAGACTAAAAAAAACCCTATGAAGAGAGCTTATAGTGTTTTGTATTAACAAAAGTTTACCTACAAAATCCTCAAGAATAGCAGGCTTTAAGAAATAAGTCTACTGGAATGTTTAAAAGACTTTCCCAACAATCAGAAGCAGCAGCAATCAGCTCGATGCTGGTTTTGAAGAAAACTCACTATCCTAGGAAGTGCTTAGTATCTAAGAAACAATTTTGAAGCTGCAGTTTATTAAACCATTTTCTACCTATAAAAATGGCAATTTCATATGGTTTAATCTAACACTTGGGATACTAGAATAAAACTAACTATATAAGAATGCAGTAAGGAAGAAAATTCCCTTCTAGAATGCAGGCCTAGAAATTCTTCAAAGAACTACAATTTTTAAAATGTTAAAAATTGTGGAATTTGAAAAGGCACAAAGGAGTAATTATCTAGCATGGGGTAGGTAGAGATGATAAGCAAAGTAGTGGAAGCAGAACTCACCATGCACAGGAAGGGAACTGACTCAGCCCAAATATTCTTTGCCTAAAATAGGACCTCCAAAAGACCCACTAGGGATTTTCAACTTTATTCCATAGCAACCAGAATTCATTGTAGATTTTAAGAAGGATGACAGGGGCGCCTGGGTGGCTCAGTCATTAAGCGTCTGCCTTCAGCTCAGGTCATGATCCCAGGGTCCTGGGATCCAGCCCCGCATCGGGCTCCCTGCTCTGCGGGAAGCCTGCTTCTCCCTCTCCCACTCCCCCTGCTTGTGTTCCCTCTCTCGCTCTGTCTCTCTCTGTCAAATAAATAAATAAAATCTTAAAAAAAAAAAAAAAAAAAGGATGACAAAAAGAGTAACATTTATATAGGAATTTGTTTTGTTTTATAAAACCCTTTTTAACCTGATTTATCCCCATTTCTCAGATTAGAAAAATATGGTTCAATGTTCAGTGCCACGAGGGTCACATATTTGTTAAGTTTCAAGAACAGTAACTCAAATCCAGATCTTTAAGCTCTAGGTCTAATGCCTTTCCAGTACACCACACAAAAGAAAGAATATCTCAGAAAGAGAAATAAAGGTCAGGTACACACAGGATGCATGGAAGCAAATACATAACCAGAGGTGGGAACACCATTTAGTGGGTGATGTATAAAAATTCAAGTAACTGTTGTGTTGCACACAGGTGCTAGCAATTCACAACGCACACGGGAAAACCCTGCTTCAGTCTAAGCGTACAAAGCCCACACACCTTTTTCAAAGGGACTTATTTTCAGTCTCCAATCCCTCCCTCCACAACACAGCTTTATAATAAAAATCTAAAATTACACTGGAAATATTCCCTTAGGTAAGGCAAAACTGAGTCAGGTATCACTTTCCCTATAATTAAAGGGAGGAGCTAAGAATATACATATGAATAATCAATTCCTCTAACCTTCAAGTGGTAGAAGAAATTACTATTTCCCAAATGTTCATTAAAACTTAGTTGGAGGGGCGCCTGGGTGGCTCAGTCGTTAAACGTCTGCCTTCAGCTCAGGTCATGGTCCCAGGGTCCTGGGATCGAGTCCCACATCGGGCTCCCTGCTCCACGGGAAGCCTGCTTCTCCCTCTCCCACTCCCCCTGCTTCTGTTCCTGCTCTCGCTATCTCTCTCTCTGTCAAATAAATAAATAAAATCTTTAAAAAAAAAAAAAAAACTTAGTTGGAAAAGAGGGTAGAATTAATCTTTTTCTTTTCCCCGGGTGATAGCTGATTAAGAAGGGAACATATGTAAACAAATAATCCAGTAACAAAATGGGCAGAGGACCTTAATAGACATTTTTCCAAAAAAAGAAAAGAAGGACAAAATATAGTAAGTGTTGGCAAGGATGTGAAGAAAAAGGAACCCTTGTGCACTGTTGTTGGGAATGCATACCGGTGCAACCACTGTAGAAAACAGTATGGAGGTTCCCTCAAAAAAATTAAAAATAGAAATATGTGATCCAGTAATTCCACTACTGAATATTTACCCAAAGAAAATGAAAACACTAATTTGA
This sequence comes from Leptonychotes weddellii, assembly GCF_054177405.1. NCBI lineage: Eukaryota > Metazoa > Chordata > Mammalia > Carnivora > Phocidae > Leptonychotes > Leptonychotes weddellii. The sequence continues at coordinate 90,847,348 of NC_138373.1, forward strand.
AAAGATGTATGCACCCCATGTTTACTGAAGCATTATTTATAACAGCCAAGGTATGGAAGCAACCCAAGTGTCCATCTATATAGATAAACAAATAAAGATGGGGGGGTTGCACATGTATGTATATGTGCACACACACATGCAGAAATATTACACAAAAGAAGGTTTGCAATGATGTGAATAGAGCTAGAGAGTATTATGCTAAGAGAAAGACAAATACCATATGATTTCACTCATATGTGGAACGTAAGAAATTAAGAGATGAACATGGGGGGGTTGGCAAACCAGAAAACAGACTCTTAACTATAGGGAACAAACTAGGGGTTACTGGAGGGCGGGCGGGGGGAGAATGGGCTAAATGGGGGATGGGTATTAAGGAGGGCACGTGTTGTGATGAGTATTATATGTAAGTGATGAATCACTAAATTCTACTCCTGAAACTAAAATTACATTGTATGTTAACTAACTGGAATTTAAATAAAAACTTGGGGAAAAAAACATTTTTTAAATAAAAAAGAACATGTATAATTAAAATACACACATATTTGATATTACCTAAATATTTTACTATAAAGTATTAAAATATTTTAGCCAAAGATTAAATATATCATCAGAATAACTATGGACTAGTAACACCTACTTAAAAGAGCAGAAAGTTAGCAGAAGATCTGCAAAGATTTCAGAGTCGTGGGTATTGATTATACCCCAGAGAGCAGAGTGGTATTACAGAAAGAGCACAGGGCTTTGAAGTCAAGACAAACCAGAGGTCGAATTCATCTCTACCATCTTTACTAAGTGACCTGGGTCAAGGTTAAATCACCACTCTACTTCCTATCCTAATCTCTAAAACAAATTATTGAGATAGTTATGTATGTAAAGTGCTTGGTACATATACCAAAATGCCCAAGAGATGATAGTTCTCCTTTCCTCACTCTACCTTGTTAGTATATTTAACTATCTTTTACCATTATTCTAAAACAAGCATTGATTGGTAATATTTTGTCCTACAAATTGTTATTATATTTGTCCTACAGGGTCCAACAGATTGTTCTTTTAATCCTGAAAACTCTATTACCAGTCCACAACCCCTTACCTACAATTTTGAAAAAGCTCTGAAAACAGAAAGTTCGGCCACAAAATCTGGCCTAACCTGAATTATAAAATTAGGGTAGCTAAGGGACGCGTGGGTGGCTCAGTCGCTTAAGCGTCTGCCTTTGGCTCACGTCATGATCCCAGGATCCTAGGATCGAATCCCACATCTGGCTCCTTGCTCAGCAGGGAACCTGCTTTTTCCCTCTGCCTGCCGCTCCCCCTGCTTGTGCTCTCTGTCTCATTCTCTTCCCCACCCCCTCTCAAATAAATAAAATAAAAATAAAATCTTATTAAAAAAAAATTAGGGTAGTTAAACCTGACTAGCCCATGCAAGTTTTATTTATTCCACCTATGTGAATACTCCTAAATTTGTGCTACAGAAATACTAATGTGTGTGATTCAGTAGTGCTGCCTTAGAAACCCTCCTACTTGATGCAAATGCTACATATAACATTATATGCACTGCATTTCCTTTTCAAACCCTGAAATTCTAAACTCCAAAATATTTAAGTGCCACTACAGGTACTCTCTCCTTCAACAACTTCCGTTAAGAGTATATGAACCTGATATTAGTTTGTCATTCCTTTCCCATTCCATCACACACAACACACACTGCCCCAGAAACCTAAAGTCCTGAGGCTAGCTTTACTGCAATATGTGAGTTATGATCTCTAAAGTTACTTTCCAGAAAACCCGGGCTTTGGTCTCATATTGTCCACTAATTATTTACATACCTTTTCTGCACATCTCCAGACCTCAATTTCTTTATGCATAAAAAACAAGTGAACAAACTTGAAAAACGCATCTAGAAAATTTCAGATGGTAATAAAGAGATCAGAGCAGTCAGAGAGGTCTCCACACAATCTGAAGAAGTGGCTACTCAAAGTACTTTGATGGTATCAAAATTAGAGTTTCAAGAGTCCATAGAAATATCTCTACAGTACATAATGCCTTCACATTTTTTAAAAGAAATTTAAGAAATCATATGCCACCCCAGACAAAAATAAAAACCAAACAACTATCCTTAAGTACCCATATTTCAGTATCAAACTTACTGTGACGTTTAAATTCCTTCTGTAGTTTACTGATCTGGTTGCTTTTTATCCTGTTTCCAGATAGAGTTTTCACTTTCTTTGGTTTCAATGTAGTCTTCAGACTGGGTCCTGCCCTTGCATCTACCACCTGGAAGAAAATACTGAATATTTAATACCATTTAAAAAATGACACCTCTTGTATTCCTTTGGTTCAGATAAATGCCTATTTGAAGAAGCCAAAATTGAGAACCAGTTTTCTACTCAGAGTGTTTGAGTCCACATGAACTTTTAATCACCACATGATAGTAAAGAATAAACAGTTCATCTAGTATTTTTTCCTTTGAAGCAAGCAATAGTAACAGTGTGCTGTACAAAAAATCGGAATAGATTTATATATGGTAAGAATGACCAAGAGGTTAAAAAAAATCAAGCCTAACAACAACTAACATTTCTACAGGACAGTGTTTTAAGGTTTACAAAAAGCTTTCATACACTTTTGATTTTACCCTTCACTACAAAGTAGTGAGGGAACTATTTTTGTTACTCCAATTTAGGGTGAAGGAAAACAAGAGAAATTCTCTTTCGTCTTATTTCACTAAGATAGTAAATGGGAGAGAATGGGTAGAAAGGGGTACAAGACCAAATCAAGGTTTTCACACCTACACTTTATGCTCTTTTCACTATACGCTTTTATCCCTGAGGTCATTTACATGGCAATGGTATGTTCTCTCACCGCCTAGCATGGCACTGGTCCAGCCCTGCATGGTACCACTTCTCATGAACTCATTCACCTTTACTATTTGCACATTTCCACCCTTAAAAAGGTTGCCATCACCTTCAAAAATCACAATTTGGATTGTCTCTGGATAAGCTATTAATAAGAGAAAACTCACTTTTTAAGTAACTTTTTTTAAGTCATAAGACCCACAAAAACCTATCATAATAATGTAACATGGTCACCAAACGACAATGTAAGGCTAGTGTTAGGAAAAAAGATAAAGAGGGGCGCCTGGGTGGCTCAGTCGTTAAGCGTCTGCCTTCGGCTCAGGTCATGATCTCAGGGTTCTGGGATCGAGCCCCGCATCGGGCTCCCTGCTCCGCGGGAAGCCTGCTTCTCCCTCTCCCACTCCCCCTGCTTGTGTGTCTGTTCTCGCTTTGTCTCTGTCAAATAAATAAATAAAATCTTTAAAAAAAAGGAAAAAAGATAAAGAATAAATGTCTGCCTGCTTAAAAACAAGTATTCTGTATAAATGCCATAAACGTTCTAAAAGCTAGCATACAAAAGAATAAGTAAGACTTAACAGTGTTGTTTTTGGTCATTGAAAACCAGTGACCATGAGCAAGTAGAACACACATTTACATACCAGTATGACCTCAACTAGATTTAAATATAGAGAATAAGAATAGCTTCCACATAATTGATCACTATGTGTTAGACTTTATATAATCTCATTCAGTTCTCTTAAGAGCTATGAGATAGCTATTATCCTTGCACTTTATAAGTAAATGTAACTTGCCCAAAGTTCACAATTACTAAGTGGTAATGGCAGGATTCAAATCCAGTTGATTCTAAACCCTATGTGCTCATGATGGTACCACAGTGAGTTAGGATAAATGTTATCCTAAGAGATGAAAAAAGGATCCATGTCTAATTAACTGGAGGAATGTGTGTTAAACCTAAAAATATGTGAATGTACACTGTGAATCTCCAAAATGAGGATATTGGATACAGCCTTAGGGAAATGCTACACCAAGCTATTTTGCTTCTAAACATGCCAAAATGTTAAGTAATTATATCTGAGCAGTAACCGGTGTTTTTCTTTATTTTTTTCCACTTTTCCATCTGAGGGATGTACTACTTCCTAAATTAGGGGGAAAACTAAATTTACTTTAAATGTAATAGAGGTACAACTGACAAAGACAAAAGATGAACTAACATGATTCCAGTTTTTTTTTGATCCTGCTGGCAATTTCTTCCATCTTTTCACAAGCAGGACACAGGCGTTACAGATGTCTCCAGAACGGGTCTCATGCAACCTGATAAGAAAACAATCAAACCTTTATTAGTCTCATTTACGTTAAAGAATTCATGCAGGGGCACCTGGCTGGCTCAGTTGGCAGAGCATGCAATTCCTGCTCTGGGGGTTTTAAGTTTGAGCCCCACGTTGGGTGTAGAGATTACATAAAAATAAAATGTTAGGAGGGAAAAAAAGAATTCATGCAATTACATTTCTTTTAGGAAAAAATACACCCGATTATAGTTTATAGATGCTATTTCTAATTGTCCTGGGTGACCCAGTTCCATTGTTTCTGTGGTACTTTTTGTAAATATAATTAAATCCTTGATCCAATGAACCAATTCTATGTACTGCAATTTGGTCATCCTAAAATAATGTTTTTAAAATTAAATAATAGTAAAATTTAAGACCTAGAGAAGATCCTTGTCACCACAGTTTCAAACAATGTAGTCCAATTAATCTTTCTGAAGTGTGTAGGTACTTCCACAAACAAAATGTCACCTTTTAAGTAAAATAATGTATCATGATATTCTAGTTTTTTTTTTTTTAAAGATTTTATTTATTTATTTGACAGAGAAAGACACAGCGAGAGAGAGAACACAAGCAGGGGGAGTGGGAGAGGGAGAAGCAGGCTTCCAGCTGAGCAGGGAGCCCGATGCGGGGCTCGATCCCAGGACCCTGGGATCATGACCTGGGCTGAAGGCAGACGCTTAACGACTGAGCCACCCAGGCGCCCCATGATATTCTAGTTTTACAAGACACATAACTGGAGAGGCACTGTAATTTTTTCAAAATGACTGCATCTGCATAGGGGGAAAAATCTATAGGACTAGTCACCAAGCTCTTTAAATTTTATCTTTGAGAAACTTCCATTTAATACACCTTTCCTGTATTATATATACATACAGAAAAATACTGGTAACTTTTATCATGTATACCATTGGAAAGAGTAAGAGAAAAATGTAATTTAAAAAGGCAAGGTCAGGAGAAATTCTTTGACAACCTTCAAAATAACTACAAAATCCAGGATTAACAAATAAACAATCAACAGGTATTTTGATTAAAAAAAGGTGGTAAAAATAACTTCTAACATGGGAAATGGTTCAACACTAAGTATTTTACCCAAGTATTTGTCAGAAAGTAAATTCCATTCTATTAACCAGAGGTTTATTGTCAAAAGATAAATGACGGGCACCTGGATGGCTCAGTCAAGCGTCCAACTCTTGATTTCAGCTCAGGTTATGATCTCAGGGTCCTGGGATGGAGCCCCACCTACTGCCTGCACTCCGCAGGGAGTCTGCTCGATTCTCTCTCTACCCCTCCCTTTGCCCCTCCCCCCCAATAAAGAAATCTTAAAAAAAAAAAGATAAATATAGAACAAAATTATAAAATGAAACATACCCTGACAGACTTCAGGGCAGAACAGTAAGTCCTGTTATTATCCTCAGGAGGCTGAGTTAAAATACGTTTCCATAATTTAGAAAAACAATGCAAAGAATAGAAAACTATCGAAGACGACTATTAAGAGAGAGTAAGAGTAAAGTCTCCATATATCTTGGAGTTAAAAACAAAAAAGTTTGGTATAACTAAGGGGCTTCCAATACAGTAGTTCCTTATAATCTGGAAAAGGGTTAAGTGGTCAGTATTGTTTGGTTCGTTTTCAAAGCAAGAGCCTTAAAATAGCCTAGATGAGAATGCAAGTGATTTTAATTTATTAGCACGTTACTCCAATTGCCTGCCTTGCTTGGAAATATTTCCGTAAGCTGTGATCTTTTTCACTCTAGGAATGGTAAAAAAACATCAGATGATCTTACCCAAAACAGCTCTGGAAGTCCTTTTCATAGCGTTTACTGTCAGTGAATCGAGAACTGGAGGACTTCGCTCTGCAAATACAGCAGCCCTCTATACTTCGGTACATCTTTGGCTTGTGAAAACCAAACATCTTTTCTTCTGGGCAATAGTCTGTAAAGCCAAGGGAATTGACACAGCTTTGCTGAGGGCTGTAACAAGGAACCATTAAAAGAAGAGTTCTCTGCTCCACCACACCCCCAGCAACTTGCTATTACATGACCAAGCCAGACAGGAGGGCTCTGGGGAAGACCTCCCGGAACTACCTCCATTCTTGGCACTAGCACGGCAAGTGCATAAAAACACACGGAATAGCTCAGTTATTTAACAAGGCCTCTACCACACGTCCTTCTACCCCACTGGCAACACTCATTCCAAAAATGAGGGGAGGGAGGCATTTTTTAGAAATCAACTTTTTAAGTAGAAAATATAACAAACTCTCCCCACTATAAAATGATGGAATCATACACAATGAAGGACACATCCTAAAATTTAAGATAAGGCACCCCCTTCTATTTTGCACCTTTGCATGGATACGATTCCCCGCTGGGAAAGTTCTGAGCATTTACCATAACCACTATTTGATACTAAGAACAAAAGTAGCTCAATATGCATCAATCCACAATACTTTGCCCTATGGGAAGTTAGAGGGGATTTCTTCTGTGATAAATGGGAAGCTCTAAGCCAGCAAGTTGACTCTGAATTAAAACTACTGAAAGGAGGATGTAAAATTCACAAAAATCCAGGGTCAGGATTTAAGAAGAATAATTTTATGAATTAAAAACAAGCTCCTATTTCTTGACCATTGGTCTAGTTCAGCTGTTACAGAAGTTTCTGGATCTCTTCTATGAAGCCCTGTGCCTGAAAGCAGTAATAGTGAGAGGCAGATGTCCAAGAAATGTAGAGTGAGATAAATGATGATTCTCATGATAAAAAAAAATCTCAACATCAAGCAAGGAAGGAAGACACAACTCTAGAGCTACATGTAGCAAACAAAAATGTAGCTGGCAGTAAATAACCACCTTAGAAGAAATTTAGAATATCCAAACCAGGGGCGCCTGGGTGGCTCAGACGGTTAAGCATCTGCCTTCGGCTCAGGTCATGATCCCAGGGTCCAGGGATCCAGCCCCGCATTGGGCTCCCTGCTAAGCAGGGAGCCTGCTTCTCCCTCTCCCTCTGCTGCTGCTTCCCCTGCTTGTACACTCTCTCTCGGTCAAAAATAAATTAAAAAATCTTTTTTTTTTAAAGATTTTTTTTTTTTTAATTTTATTTATTTGAGAGAGAGAGAATGAGAGAGAGCGAGTACATGAGAGGGGGGAGGGTCAGAGGGAGAAGCAGACTCCCTGCCGAGCAGGGAGCCCGATGCGGGACTCGATCCAGGGACTCCGGGATCATGACCTGAGCCGAAGGCAGTCGCTTAACCAACTGAGCCACCCAGGCGCCCCTAAATTAAAAAATCTTAAAAAAAAAAAAAAAAAAGAATATCCAAACCAAGGGCCAGTTTCACCAGAACATCTGGTGTTCTTTTATGGTATCCCATAAGAGAGGGACTAAAAAGGCAATGAATATAGAAGCTAAACCCCAATGGGTAAGTGTTAAGAGTCCAAATACAAATCATCACAAAAGCATCACATACAGCATCAGTAAGGAAAAATTAATACCAATTAGATTGGTGCCCATAGTTTTAGGAGTCATAACGACAGAACATCCTCTTTTAAAGGCTTTTAAAGGTCTTTTAGAAACACACTGAAATATAGGAGTAAAACAAAAACTTTGGTATGTCTTTGGATGATCTATCTGATCCCATTCCATCTCAATTCTGGTTAGTATACCAGAGCAAGTATTTACAAAAGCAATTCACAGAAATAATCTAATATCCAGGCTGTGTGTGTGTCTGAGATTGAGGGATTCTGAAATATGGACAGAGGATTTATGATTTATTTTTAAGAAAATGTTTTATGAGCAAACAATTAGCTAAACACTGAAGCTTTCCTTTTAAACAGGGGCTATTGTTTATCAAGTGTTCTTTAATGTTATTGTTGGTGAGGGAGGCAGGCAAAGAAGGGAGATGGGGCGGGGCAGAAGGCCACTGATGCATTTCAATAATTAAGCCTAAACAGTTATTTCAATTTAAGAATTGTTAAAACAAGAAAACAAAATATTCCTAGTTGATTATTTTTGTTAAATGGAGCACTCAGGAATTTGATTTTTTTGAGAGAAAAAAATGAGGAAGATACTCTATATAGTAGGAAGAGGTATAGTAAGTAAGGCCTGTGAAATGAGATAGAGTTTCTCCCAAACAAACCCAAACGATAAATGAAAAGAAAATATCCTGGGGTGTCTGGGTGGCTCAGTTGGTTAAGCGTCTGGGGGTTCATGATCCCAGGGTCCTGGGACTGATTTCAGCATCGGGCTTCCTGCTCAATGGGGAGCCTGCTTCTCCTTCTCCCCCTGCTTGTGCTCTCTTGCTCTGTCAAATAAATAAAATCTTAGAAAAGAAAAAAGTGTCCTAAAGAAAATGACTGTGTATTCCTGTTTTGAGGCAAAAATGTTACTCTTTCCAGTCCTCACAACTAACCTGTGGGCTCTCCAAACTCCGCTAACATTCTCCATTACTACCATCAAGGTCAAAAGTCCACACTTCCTCTTACAGCCGCCAGCTTCATCAATAGCTCTAGGAAACTTCAGCCTCCCTTCTCAGCAAGGACAAAGGAAGTACAGCAAGAAAGGCCAGTTCATTCCATTAATACACAGACCAAATCCTATTACAACAGATAGATTCCTATCTCTCCACTTACAATCCCCTTCCCTCTCCACAAATAAACATACCATCAAAACCGTACAGCATTCGGGTCATCTCCAAGATAGGAACTATCTTCAATGAGGCTGGATTTGACCAAGAAACAGAGTTTGTGCCAGTTATTACACTAGCAAGCTTTTAAGGAATGCTAGGGTTACAGCTAAATACTGAGGCCTTCCGTTTTATAAGCAGCTATTGTGAATCAAGTGTTCATCTTCAATATGATTTTTTTGTTGGTGGGGATCTCCACAAAACTTACCCAACAGTCCCCACAAGACATCCCAATCTTCAGATTGAGTAATATTTTTTTAGATATCAGGGGAAATCGCCTGATATCTTCTGACTGACAATCCTTTATGCAGCTCTGAGACCTCTAATGTTCGTCCTGATATAATTCTGCTTCAATGTCTGAGAGGGAGTAAATCCTAGGGTCCACGCTCTTCTAGGCAGTGCTAAATGCAGTAAGGGACAAGGCACTCACCTGATGCAACACACAAGTAGTGTATGAACCTTTTAATGGATCACTTAAAACCTATTAAACCTTTTCTGAGCTTATTCCTGCATTTGAGAGGCACCTGGGAATCCGCAGCAAATACACAGGGGTTTCATTTTGGGCTTTGTTTACAGCAACCCAGTTAAGCAGTGGTTGGTGTTTTAACCATTTTGAGCTTTGGAGAGCCCAGAAATTAAGGAAAGTATTTTCACAGAATCTACAGACCCGCTAATGTTTAAAAAAACAAAACAAAACAAAAACAACCCTAAAAAATCTACCCACTGTCTGGAGGAAAAGGACACAAAATGGCTCTAAAACCAACTTACTTTTTATATTTGAGAAGGTGGTAGGTGGGTGTGACACAACTAGATTTTAAACCTGGAATTTCTGTTATTTCAACAAACCTGGTAGTTCCTTGGAATACTTCTTTCCTAGTCCCACATTTGTGCAATATTAAACGATTCCTCCAGAACAATTTTATTTGTTCAAAGGCACTGTAAGCTATTAAACTATTTGTGACTTTTGCATCTATTCTCACAGGAGTCACATCATTCGGCACCGTTTTCACAGACGGAAGCTAATACCATCTGCTTCCTAATTGATGAATAATTACAGAAGAGAATGGGCACCATACAATCTTGCTCTTAAGTGTGTGGGGAAAGAAGAAAATTAAGCTTTGAGATAAAGCCAAAAATCAGGAAAGACTTAAAATGCTTATTAAAAACTGCCATTTATCTTCTAAAATTAGAAAAGTGGTGATGGTTGCAAAACTCTGTAAATATACTAAAAACCACTGAATTGTACCCTTTAAAAGAGTGAATTTTATGGTGTGTGAATTATATCTCAAAAGCTTGTTTTTAAAAATGAAAACAGGAGCACCTGGGTGGCTCAGATGGTTAAGCATCTGCCTTTGGCTCAGGTCATGATCCCCGGGTCCCGGGATTGAGCCCCGCATTGGGCTCCTGGCTCAGCGGGGGGCCTGCTTTTCCCTCTCCCTCTGCCTCTTCCCCTGCTCATGCTCTGTCTCAAATAAATAAAATCTTTAAAAAATAATAAAAATAAAAATGAAAACAGACTGGGTTAGGAATTTTCCTGTCTTTATACATCTTTGTAACCTCAGCATCTAGAATAATCCCCGTCACTTAGTAAGTACTCAATAAATGTGATCAAACTTTTTTAACAAGTTATTTCTTTTAAAAAGTTGCTGTTTATATAGCATTTCATGTTTTATAAGGCACTTTCATTAACATTATTTCTTTGGCTGCTGTCAGCCAAATAGCCACAAATTTTTACTGTTCTGTCCAACTTAATCCGATCTCCCAAAGTTAAAAAGATTAAAGTTAATAGTTAAGTCAGCAAAAACCGTAAGAGAAGTAACTAATTATATGGGCAAAATATCATATATAGACAACAAAAAGTGAATTTAAAAAAAATGCAACAATTAATTCTAAACATCTGATTAATTTCCTGGGGTTTTTTTTTCCACACTTTAAAGCTGCACACTTCATATAAGATCTAATGATCAAATTAAAGGATGGGGAATGCAACCTTAGTGTTAACACAAGGAAAGAGTGGGGTCAACGCTGTGTATCAAAGATACAAAAGGACCAATTCTATTCTTTATTTATGTATCAAGTAATCTCTATGCCCTATGTGGGGCTCAAACTCAACCCTAAGATCAAGAGTCCAATGCTCTACTGACTGACTGAACCAGCCAGGAGCCCCATCAAAAGGGCCAATTCTAATCTAACCTAATGAGATTACGAAGCCAAAGAGCAGGGATGGTATCTATTTTACACTTAATTCAACATGCAGATGGTAAGTATACTGAGTGCAACACAATATAAATGGGAAAGAAAAGGAATCTTCACAGCAATAGTTAATACTGAAGGGATGCTATTTAAGAAGTTTTCTGATAAATAATTCTAGCCTTAAAGAGGGTCTTTTAACAATACTAATTTTAAACTTGACTTTAATCAGGAAACAGTATGAAGAATAGTGAAATGCAAATTTTAAAGCTTTTAGTACCCTTTTTAATATGGAATTGGAGACAGTGAGGTGAAAAACTTAATTCTACAGAGTATTCTTGTCTTTTATATCTTACAAGGGTATTAATTTAACATTTAGAAAAATAGAGATTTGGGCGCCTGGGTGGCTCAGTTGGTTGAGCGGCTGCCTTCGGCTCAGGTCATGATCCTGGAGTCCCGGGATCGAGTCCCGCATCGGGCTCCCTGCTCGGCAGGGAGTCTCCTTCTCCCTCTGACCCTCCTCCCTCTCATGCTCTCTGTCTCTCATTCTGTCTCAAATAAATAAAATCTTTAAAAAAAAAAAAAGAAAAATAGAGATTTATCTTCTTATGATAAATACAACATCTAATTGGCTCACCTTTTTTGGTACAGTTTGAAGGACACCAACAGTTCCTCCTAAATACAACTTCCCCAATTCCACTTTCTAGATTCCTTTCAGGAAGTAAAGGGTTTTTTTATTTTCAAAAATACCTTTCAAAACTCAAAATGCCACTGAATGGACTGGATAGAAGAAAACTGAAAGAGAAGTTATGTATGCCAAGGGTGAGAAATCAACTTTATAGTTAATGTCACAATTTGTCCATGCCACTTAGGGAAATGAAATTCTGATTAACACATTTACAAGTGCAACCTCCCAAAAAAGTATTCCTAAAGTGTTTTTCATTTTCAATAGACCAAAATCCTACAGCTTCTAATCATCACTTTTTCTTAAAAACTGACACAGACCTTAAAGAAAAAAAAAAATACACAAGATACTGGAAGCATCTTAAATGTCCATGGATTCTTAGACTGGTTAAATTATGATGTCTTCGAGGCACCTGGGTAGCTGAGTCGTTAAGTGTCTGCCTTCGGCTCAGGTCCTGATCCCAGTGTCCTGGGATGTGGAGCCCCACATCGGGCTCCCTGCTCTGCCGGGAGCCTGCTTCTCCCTCTCCCACTCCCCCTGCTTGTGTTCCCTCTCTGGCTGTGTCTCTCTCTGTCAAATAAATAAATAAAATCTTTAAAAAAAAATAGGTTTTTAAAAACTAATAACTAGTGGTTGCCTCTGAGGGGAGCAAGAATGAAAGCAGCTTACTTTCACTTTCCTCTTTCTAGCACCACGCCCCAAAACCTTAGTTATCATCGCACACCTTGACTTAACTAAAGAGGGATCTGAAAGAGCCCAGAGAGCTTAAACAAACTTCCTCAAAGACACAAGATGGAGAGATACACATTAGGAAATATGCTCCACGGCAGAGAGAGTACAGAACAGACATGGAGCAGAATGGGAAGGAAGCTGCAGAGAAGAGACAAGCAAAAGATTTGTAAAGTGGGAAGGAAGCAGCGGTGAACAAAGACAAAAGAAACCAAGCAACCAAAGACAACTTTGAAGTGAAGGAGATGGCATTTCTTAAATGACAGGATGATGGGAAAGGAAGAGAGATAAACACTGAAAAACACCCGTGATCAAAAGTTATGAGCAACCTTTAGTTGCTGTAATTGTTAGTCACCCTCGACACCATTTTTAGTCAGTGGTATGCTATCTTCAATCACCTGTAAGTACAGGATCCAGTAAACACTAACAGTGTAACTGGAGCAACACTTCACGGAGTCAAATAGGACTAAGTGTGTTTTGTGTTCTGATGCTGCTAGGCCACTTGGCTGCAATGTTCCCTCACAACGAGCCCTGTTTCATCAGCAATTAAGGAAAGCCATGGAGCAACTGAACATGATTATTCCCTCTTACCTCCTTGATACCAATCCATATCCCAACATCAAAAGTTCTGAATTTACTTATTCACTTTTAAGGGACAAATTTTAACTTGCCTGGAGGAAAACTGAGAAAGGGTTGTGGACCCCACTTGTTTGCCATTGGCTTCTTCACACATGCACCCAGTCTCTGAGAATTTATATGGTTAAGTATTTATTATGGCTGCCTATGGAATCCACACTTAGCAGAAGAACCTAGAACTCATCCTACAGGAAAGAGGTCAAACTCAGAAATAAAGTCTTCAACTGAAATAGCATAAGTTAAAAATAAAAATCAAAAAAATCCAGGTCTCTGAGTTTTAGATAGTGTAAAAAAAAATACTAGGTCCTCCCATTTTTTTTTTTTTTTTAAAGGTTTTATTTATTTGACAGAGAGAAAGACAGCCAGAGAGGGAACACAAGCAGGGGGAGTGGGAGAGGGAGAAGCAGGCTTCCCGCGGAGCAGGAAGCCTGATGCGGGGCTGGATCCCAGGACCTTGGGATCATGACCTGAGCCGAAGGTAGACACTTAACGACAGAGTCACCCAGGCACCCCTCCCATTTTTTTAATAGTGTGAAAAAACACGGGGTATCCCAATTCTAGATTAGGAGTGATTCCAATGGATGAGAAAATTGTAAAGGTTGGGGACTGCTTCTCAGGGATGATTATTATCATTTAAGAAATGTAACTACTGTTGAGTCTGGTGAAAAAAGCACTGTAATGAGTCAAGCTGGAGTCTATTTCTGCTTTTGTCTTTATAACTGAATAGGAAGTCACTTCTAATTTTATTTGCCCCTCTGCAATATTAGGGTGAAATCTCACTTCTACTTTCCAGGGATGCTGTGAAGCAAGGGTATGAAAATACCAGTGTCTGTATACCATCTATTTCCTTGAATTTATAAGACTTGCACATTATAGGGGCGCCTGGGTGGCTCAGTCCTTAAGCGTCTGCCTTCGGCTCGGGTCATGATCCCAGGGTCCTGGGATAGAGACCTACATCGGGCTCGTTGCTCGGCCAGAAGCCTGCTTCTCCCTCTCCCACTCCACCTGCTTATGTTCCCTCTCTCTGTGTCTCTCTCTGTCAAATATATAAACAAAATCTTTAAAAAAAAAATGAGTTGCACATTATAGAAATATAAGCTCAATCTATCCCAGGACATGTCCAACAAATTAAACTGAGGATAGAATCCTGATTTCTGAAGGTTTTCTTTTAAGCCCAGGTTTGTGGGAAAAGAGGAACTTGGTCTTTTCAGGGAGATTTTAAGGTCATGAAATTGGACCATATTCTTTTCTGTGAAGCTGTCGTGTTTCCAAACTTATGAAAAATGTTAAGAAACGGGACATGGTAGCATATACCTGGTCTGACCCAAACCTCAGAAAATTTTCTTAAGCTCTCTGACCCTTCCATTTCTGAATAGTACCTATTAAAGCATCAACACAAGGACTGGCAAGTCCTAACCTTTAAATACTCTAAATTAATTCTATAATCTTCTCTTCCAGACATGCTCTTCTGGTGTTCACCTTAGTTATGACCTATAAAGTCACACAAAAAATCTGGAAGTCAACTGGGCTCTCCTTTCTCATCCTCTGCATGGCTCCCAACATGTTTCTACTATGAAGTCCTTAAAGATTCTACTTCTTCCTTCACTTCTCTGGTTCATGTCCCTTCTGTGCCCACTGCCCATTTGTTCCTCATTATGGTGCTGGAGCCTCATAACTGACTTCCTCAGAACCTTCAAACAGGTGGTCCCTTCCTAAAGCTCAAACATTAATCATCTCTTCCAAGTTATTAAGACGGGCTTTAGGATAATATCTAAGCTCCCTGGCAAGAAATGCAAAGCTTTTCAGGATCTGGTCCTGCCTACCAGCTGCTCCCAACTTGGAATCCTGATATTCCAGGAGTGTCAAACCAACTTCAATAACTAGCCACATCTCTACTCAGGTTGTTATCTCTGTCTGGGATGGTTTCACCTCCATCGCCTTAACTCAGGAAATTATATATATATATTTTTTAAACAAAAGCTGTCTATACCTGTATTATAATACCTAACATAGGATTTTTACATACTTGTTTGCTATATTATCTTCTCCTCTCAATGGTAAACTGTTGCAGGGCAGGAACTAAGTCTTATATTACAACCAGGTGCTGCCTGTATATGGTACACAGATACACGAAGAATTTGCGAACACCTGAAGAGTGGGATAGGCAAAACAGATCTGAACGGTATACTTAAGGGCACAGATGGGAAATGGCGTCCACAATAAAAAGGTGTATTAAAAAACTGATATTTTGAATGGAGTCATTTTTAACACTGTCTATAGACTTCTGCAGAAAAAAAATTGTGAGGTTCAAAGATTTCCAGGGAATGTAAACCAAGTGAATTACTTTAATTAGAGAAGATTAATAGTAAATAATTCAATGCTTTCATAACAATCAGTAGAAAAATATTTCTTATTTGAAGCAGGCATGTGGGGAGGAAGGAAAGATTAGGAGAATAGTGTGGAACAAAATGAAACCTCAAAATGAGAGCTATTTAAACTCAGCATACATTAACATGAACCAAATTAAAATTACATTAAGACAGATCAAACTTATAATAGGTGGAAACAACTCAATAAAAAGCTAGCAATGAATTATTTTAGTTCAATTGCAACTCTCATATTTCTGGTACAAAAAGAAAACCTTCCTTGAAAACAAACTGCCTTCTCTTGGACTAGATGCATTTCCAGATCATTTCCATAATACAGAAAACCTTAGTTATAGACTCAATTAAGAGAGAAACTGGGGGCGCCTGGGTGGCTCAGGTCATGATCCCAGGTTCCTGGGATCGAGCCCCACATCGGGCTCCCTGCTCAGCGGGGAGCCTGCTTCTCCCTCTCCCTGCCTCTCTGCCCACTTGTGCTCTCTCTCTACCTCTCTCTCAAATAAAATCTTTAAAAAATAAATAAATAAGAAACTGAAGAGCCAAAGACAATGAAATGTTTTCATTTATAACCTTCCAGAGTCAAAACTAAGTGTGGGAAATCCAGGACTCTTGTGGACAGAGAAATCAGGAAGAAAGAAAATGGCATTTTCTTGATTTCCACAAGTTTTTGATATAAAATGGTTCAATCAGAACTGGACAGGCAACCTGGTGTAGAAGACAATGTCTTCCCAGAACCAGTTTCTGAAGGTGGGGGAGAGGGCCAAAGACACTCATTCTTTCCACTCAACATTTACTGAATTATTTCCTCCAGCAATGTTACTGGCCCCAGGCCTCAGTTTTGTCTCCTGTAAAATGTCCACTTCCCAAAGTTGTGAGAACAGCCAGTATTTACCAAGTACATTACTTGCTTAACTATTTACAGCTTTGTGAAGTAAGTATTATTACTATTTTGCAGAGGAGAAAACTGGACCACAAAGTGACTTATTTAACATGATCACAGCTTTGAAACCTAGGCATTTTAACCCAACTTCCGAACAACCCACTAGTGCATCCACAAATGGGTTCCCTTCTTTCTCAGCCAATTATATTCCCTTTAAGTATAAATAAATAAATAAATAAATGGTCGTATTTTTAAAGCAACCTACTATGTGTTAGCATGGTAAATTAATTTGTCCTAAGAGCTTATGCAGTTGGTTTAGATTTCAAGTCAGCTTAAGCTTTCACCAGTGAAAAACTTATTTTACATGGAAAATCATTCTCAAATTGCTTTTCTGACAGAAATCTGCTGGAGTCTGAGCCCCATGAACCAGGTTTTTCCAGGGCCTGCTTACAACTGGGAAAATAAATTGACCATCCAGGTTCCAGACCTGTAGAGTTAAGAACACTGCGCAACAGCAGTACACTGCTGCCTAGTACAGGTACTACACACTACCCTGCACACTACCCAGGCCTGCTGCCCACCAAAGTTCCAGAACGCGCTACCTATTCAACTTTTCATGTCCAAACTCCCTCAAAAAGTAACGCAAAAAGAAAGGTGGTAGACCTTGTCTGTCAGTCTTTCCCACTCTCCATTCATTCACCTTGATAAATCAAATCTCCCTTGCACATATCATGTGATATGTAAAGTAAAAACTATTAAGCTCTTGTATTTGAAATCTCCCAGAACCCTGAAATTCTAGCTGTATCCCAGATATAAAATACTAATTAAGAAAAACAAATCAAAGAATCTTAGTGTACTTAAAGCATCTCTTATGCTTCTTAAATAACCCAGAGAAATAACTGCACAAAAGAAATTCATAAAGTTATTAAATACAAACTTTTTCATTTTTTTGACATGTTCCTTCTACCCACTTGAGAAATGTACTGTTACTAGTATTGGCTGCCTTTAAGTATTTGTACTTTGGTCAACCAAAACTTGGGAGAAACATGTCTATTTAATAACAGAACAATGAAAAGCACAATTTGTAGAGGTTTTTTGTTGTTGTTTGGGCGTGGCATCTAAGGATATTATTTTTTGGTAACGACCACTTTTAGATTCTAACCCTTAAACATGATCCAAACGCAGGAGAAATCAGGAAAGAAGCAGCAGATACGGTGCTGCTTATCGGCTGTCTAGACTGCAAGCAAACCCCAAATACCAAAGAAGCATCCATGTGTCAAACCAGCATAATTTTTGAGCTATGCCTGGGGCCACACTAAAAAAAAAAAAAAAAAAAAGTTGGCTTGAAAAGAAAATCTAAGAGGGGTAACCAGAAGGTCAACCCCAGTTCACAGGAACTAGGAAGCAGCTAGCAGGGATAGTATAGGCTTTTACCCTGTCATCCCCCTGATTAGCTTCCTCCCCAACCCCCATATAAAATCTCCAAGAAAGGCCCAACTCCCTACGAGCTAGCTTCTTCAAGGTCATCCTAAGATAACGCAGTGAACAATCACCAAACATTGAGCCAGGCATACCTTTAGGCCTAAGAGAGATTTTCCCCTTCCCCAAATGGTTATATAAATACTTTAAATGCCATCAGGCTTTTCTCCAACTCCACCAGAAACAAACTCCCAGACTTTAGATTGAGCAACTAAATAAACATGTTCGGTTTTGCGACCCACATTATTAAAAGGCTTTTCAAGTCTGGCAAACTCCAGTTCAAAAACAGGTGCTTTCAGTGTACTTTTAATGACAAGGTCAAATTCATATTTTTAATTTTTAAAAGAAAAAGAAGAAAAGTTTTTTCAACCTCCTTACGACAACGTGAGGCGTGGGGACTGGGGGAGTACTGCTGGGGTAAAACTGCCTTACACAGGCTCCGTATTGGTCTAATCAGTAATTCCTAGTCTTCCCAGCGCCTGTGGTTACCCCAGGTTAGACGGAGAAAATAAAAACAAAGAAACCTACTAGGTCTAGTTACCAGAACAAACTGCACCGCCCTGCCACCCCAAGAAACCAACCCCACCCGCAACCAAAACAAACCTCGCCCCTCCCGGATCCCCCTCCCACACGTAAACACACAAAGAAAACGGCAGCACGCACAATTCAGCTACAGTCCTCACTTCCCTTTGTAGGACAACGGGGAGCCCCGAAACTTCCCCACGGTGGTTTTTTCGGGTGTCGTCGGGGCTGGGTCCCCTTAACGTGCGGGCCACGGCTCGACTGCGGGGGGTTGGGGGTGCTCGCCGCACGCACCGGCTTCCCAGAAAGCAGCAAGATGCCTCCCCAGTCCTCCCGCGGCCCTCCGGCCCCCCCAAACGCGCTCCCCCCCCACCCCGGCACGCGGTGACGGCCGAGAGAGAGGCACCACGGCAGCAAATAGAAACGCTCCCCGGTGGGTTTGTTGGTAAATAGAACAACTTGGGTCGGAAAGTTCCTGCGGAAAGCTGGTCGCCCGGGCGAGGGCGGCAGGAGGTGACCCGCGTCCCTCGCCGCCTCCTCCCTCACCTGCGCCGGAACAACGGGCCCCCGCGCACGCCCGCCCGCCCGGCGCCTCCCGCAGGCCGCGCCTCCCGCACGCCGCGCTGCCGGGGCTTGTTCCTCCTCATGGCTTTGCCCTGACGTAATTCAAACATGGCAACAGTTCGACTTCAAAGGCGAATCCACAGACCTCCCAAACACAGGCTCCGGGCCACGGGTAACGGGCCAAGAACTCGGGGCCACGCTCTCCCGGCCCCTCGGCCGTCGCGGCACTCGGCGCCCGTGCTGAAGCGCCGGGGCCCCAAGACCGCCGCCTCCCTGCCCGCCCGGAGCGCGGAGCACGCCGCCTCCCCGCGCACCAGCATGGCACCTCACACCAGCAGCGCCGCCAAAGTTTCCCCGCGAGGGGCTGAGGAACAAAAGCCCCTCTCGAAACTCGCCCGAAGTTCGGGGGCCCGGGCCCGCACGGCCCTCCGCCCCGCGGCCGCCCCGAGCGCCGGCGGGGCCCGCACGGGCACATGCAGCTCTTTGTTTTCTGTCCAGCCGGGCGCTGCCTACGTGCAGCATCAGGGATGTCGGATTGTTTCTCAGAGGCGAGACACTTGACGATCACCCTGGGGAAGGGTCCGGGCCCCGCGCCCCGAAAGCCCAGAGCCTGTCCCCCCTTCCTCCCCTCAGCAGCAAGCCCATTTAATCAAAGTTTTTCAGTGTCCTTGATGAGAAACGCCCGATTACCCGCCCCGCACCAGCGGAGAGTTGGCGACTTTCACTCTGCTTTTTAAACTGGCAAGACGCCATCATCAGCAAATCACATTGTCCTGCCGGCCGGCCGGCCCCAACACCACCCGCATCTCACTGCCGGCCCGGAGCCGGACACTCACACAGACCTCCGGCGAAAACCAGGGTCGCAGCCCCAAGCACGTGGTCTGTCATATTCAGCACAAAAAGCTGTGCCCTCAAGAGTTCTTTCACTCCTTTGGCGCAGACAACGCCGCTGCCTCCATCCCCAAGTCAACTTGGCTCTGACTGGCCATCTTAAGCCGCACACGGTTACCCCAGAAAGCCCCCGCCGTGGCGCCCACATCTACGCTACAGGTGAATAAATTGCGAACAAAACTTGAGGCTCCACAGACACATCGGCCCCCCCGCGCTGCCTGGGCGCGGTCCGGGGGGGAAGAGGCGTTGGGAGCCGGGCTGCTTCGGAGCTGCCGCGTGTTGGCTCTCATTGTCGCATCCGCATCCCTCCGGAGTTCGGCAAACAACGCCACGCCGCGTGCACCCCGGCCACACCGGCGCTGACCCAAATGGCCGATTTAAAACCCCCTCACGCCCGCCAGCTCGCAAGTAGACGGCAACTTAAGTTTCCGAGCGAATGGCGTTTATTGTCCACCCTTCTCAAACACGCGCGGGGGGCTGCAATGAAACTAAACCACGAGGTTCAACCACAGCGCCCGACCACTCCCGGGGCGCGCGCCCACGCGGATGCACCAGCCCGGGGCCCCTCCGCAATTGGCAGCAAGTCGTTTTTCTCTCGGGCCTTCCAGCCACCGAGCTCCTTTCCGCCAGAGAACACTACGGCTGAGAAAAGTCATTGTCACCTTCAACGTGGATCCCTCAACTCCGGCGACTCCTCACTCGTTTGCAGCCTCCACTCACTTCCCCCACCCCAAGACTTTCGGTTTGCCTCCAGTACCCTCCCCAATTAAAAAGACACACTAAACATGTGTATACAAAAGAACCCGGGGTTTGAAGATCACGAGAACATTGCTCCCAGCAATGCCATCTCCAAGACAAAACTTCCTGTGCGTGCGTGTGTGTGTGCGTGTGTGTGTGTGGAAGGACTGGGGGAGGTGGGGGAGGTGAAAAGAGGAAAAAAAAAAAAAAACACTCTGAAATCAAAGCCTTATGAGACAGTTTTGCACCAGAGTAATGGTTAGAGTCACTCACCTTCCAAAGGCAGCCGTTCCACACGCAATAACGTTCCCGAGGTGCGGAGTGCACGCCAAGCCAACCCCCCCTCCAATCGCTCCCTCCTCCTCAACTGCCTTGTCTAGAAAGATTGTCTCCTGCAGTTCTGCAGTTGCTACCGCTGGCCGGGAAGGTGTAGATTCCGCTTTCCCTCTGCGCACGCGCGTCTCCCGGTACAAAATTCTCCTGAATCGAACTTATTTGCATACGGGCGCGCGCGCGTAGAGGGCTGGGAGGGGAGAAGGCCCGGCGGCCGCGCGCGCTCCCGGGGCCTCTATTGTCCTTTTAAGGGGAGAAGCGCCGCGGCGCGGGAAACGAGGCGGCCAGAGGGAAACGGGGGCGGGGACTGCTTACTACGGCTGACGTCACGTAAACAAACGCCCCCTGGCTGGAGGCTGCGGTGGAGGGGGAGTGGCGGGCTGGGAAAGGCGGAAAGGTTAGCGGCGGAGGGAGAACGTTTGGCTGCGTGTCGTGCTTTCGAAACACCCTGAAGTTCTTGGGACGCACCGTTTCTCGTTGAAAAATAGTTTTGGAAGCTGTTTTTGCAAAATTGTCACACTTGTGCCCACTTTCAGGCTGGAGGCGACAGGGGAGGTGGTCTTCCAAGCAACCAGACTGAATTTATGCCTCCTATATTTCCTAAATTTTGTTTGAAGTTGGGTTTTTGAAGCTTTTTTTTTTTTTAGTCCTCTGGGACCAGGAGAGGTTCGTTTTTCCTGCAGTTTTAATGAGACGTTTAATAAAGTCCCATTTTGACACTCTGTCCATTCATTAACTCCCGCCTGCCCTCCTCAAGCAGTAACCCAGCCCATAACGATCCAATTTTTCCCCCACTTTGGCCTTAAGATTTCAAGTTGAATGGTTGTTAATTTCCGTGGGAACAGTGTAGCTTTCCTAAAAGACTAGTCGGTGGAAAGTCAGTAATCTAGGAACATGCATCCCTCCTCCAGCTGCTTGTAAAGGGTGTTCCACTCACCCAGAACTAATACCAGTAACTGGTGGTCTTGGGAATGGAAAAGTAGCCAGTCAAGTGCAGACTTTCCCTAATGAAATATATAATAAACCAACAATTTAAAAGCTTCCTGTCCCAGGAGGAAAGAAAAAAAAAAACTGAAAAATTGAAGTAACTCTTCTCATGCTAAGTGAAAAATGAAAAAAGAATAATTGTGATACACCTTTATTTGGAGAACACACCTAACACCAACAGACTGAGCCCCTGATGAAATGATAGAGGGAGGGTGGGGAGAGAGGAAGGATGTTTTTCCCAGAAACTTGATACTGTTCCCAAGCTACAAAAGTGTGGACATCAACCATAAAACTTAATCATCTGCTGACAAGTTTCACTGCTTTCACTGTAATGTCAGCAATATGGATTTAAATAGATACTTCTGAAACGCTAATTTAATTCAACAACCAATTCAGAGTACAGTCAAGACAAACCCACTTCCAACGTCTTTCAACTAATGCTTCTTTTTTTTTCTTTGGGTCCTGTAACATACTGTTTCCCTAACTGTATATGAAAACTACATATTAAATACCTGCGAAAAAGAGAAAAAAAAGACACCCCTCACTAAAATCTGAACTCCCTTAGGGCAAGAATTTTATATTGTGTTCATTTTTGTACGTCAGTGCCTAAAACAGTGCATAGCAGAAAAATTGAAAAACTGCTTGCAAAATAATAAATTGATGGACATTTTCAAAATTATTTATCAGACTTATCTCAAGTCAAAACAGCTTTACTTTAGTGTAGAATTTTTGTATTTACTCTAAAATGAGTTTGGAAGTTATAGTGATCACCTCGATTAATATGATGCCTATGATGCTCAAATGGTTCTTATCATAATAAATAAAGTGGAGTAGGCTTCCTAGCTGTTTCTGGGCTTTCGTTGGTAACAAACTGGACCCTGAGCATAAACACTTACCTTCTTTTTGAAGAAAATTTTTGTAAGTTGTCCTGGATTCTCACATACTTATTTGGCTTATGATAGATCTTCCAAAAATAATTTCAAATTAGTATATGTTTTTCCAAGTATGAAAGTGGCAAGTGTGATAATATTTTTCAAACTTCAATTATTGCTTACAGGATATATCTATATATATTATTTTATATATGTATGTAAAATATAAAAATGTACCTTGAATGCCTTTTCTCTTAAAAGTTTATATAAGGAATATATACTATAATCCAGGGATGGAATAGGTTCAAATGTACAAGAAATTCAGGAATTACATACAGTATTTAGGATATACTATTCAGATAAAAAACTACCTGTAAGCTTCAGAGCTACTGAGTTACTTAATATTGTATAGCAAGACTTCCTGTGTTCTCAAAGTAGAGTAATCTGGGTAATTTTTTGTAGGAAAGGTAGCAACAAAATCCTTAAAAAGGAATTTTAGTTTCTTAGAGCCTTAAAAAAAAAAAAAAGAAAGAACCTCCTATTTCTGAACAACCAGATACATTCCAAAGGTTCTTTTGTTCATTTTGTTGCTTGAACATGTTGTTATGGCTGTCTCTATCCAGGTCCAATAGCTCATTTATGGGCTACTTTAAAATACTATTACCTAAATATCCCAAGTGAATTTTTCATAGAAAGAAAGAGAGAAAGGGAGAAAGGGAAAAGAAAGAAAGAAGAAAGAAGAAAGAAGAAAGAAAGAAAGAAGGAAGGGGAAAAAAGAAGTAATTTATAATATATAAATTTGGTTAATAAGATTAAATTACACAATGTTAAAATATTTGCGTATTTTTAATGACTATAGTGCTATGTTGAACTCATACTGAGTTCTCAAAAATGTTGAAATTAAAAATATAGTAGGGGCGCCTGAGTGGCTCAGTCGGTTACGCGTCTGCCTTCAGCTCAGGTCAGGATCCCAGGGTCCTGGGATCGAGCCCGCATCGAGCCACGCATCGGGCTTCTGGCTCAGCGGGGAGCCCGCTTCTCCCTCTCCCTCTGCCTCCCCCCCCACCCCCCCGCTCATGCTCTCTCTCTCTCTCTGTATCTGTGTCTCAGATGAATAAACAAAATCTTTAAAAATAAATAAAAATAAATAAAAAATAAATAGTAAAAATTGAAATGGAAATTGAAAATAAATTACAAGATATTCTGGTTAAGCCAACTACCTTCCTTATAATTTGTTGTCCTCACTGTAGAATTATCCCTAGTGCTTGAACATTTTTATTCATTTAGCAAACATTTAATGATCATAACTATGTGCCAGATAGTAAAACCACTTCAGAAGCAGAGGAGCTCAAGCCCTCCTTACGTTTTCTAACTTATTTCTATATAATTCTATTTTATTTGCTACTTTTTCTTCTGTAGCATTCATTGCCTTCTTTTGAGACTGAACGATTAAGCTACTTTACAATTTCTTATAATATTCTTGGCATAATGATAAATTATATGTAGAGGACTGAAAAGGACAATTCTTGCCTGGTAATGAAGGATATTATCAGCAATTTAGTAATGTTTGTAATGCCAACTCAAACTAATGATCGTTTTTAAATGAAGGCTAATACCCTCATTAGAGGCTTGTACCAACCACATCAAAACATTTTGTTTAGCCCAGGAAAGAGCTGATTATTATTATTAAACATTGGGTTTAGGGGCGCCTAGGTGGCTCAGTCGGTTGAGTGGCTGCCTTGGGCTCAGGTCATGATCCGGGAGTTCTGGGATGGAGTCCCCAGTCGGGCTCCCTGCTCAGCGGGAGCCTGCTTCTCCCTCTGCCTGCCACTCCCCCTGCTTGTGCGCTCTCTCTCTTTCTGTCAAATAAATAAATAAAATCTTAGAAAAAAAAAAAAAAAACATTGGGTTTAGTTCCTAGCAGGTAATAGCCATAGGACTAAACTTTTTCCTCACACTAAAACAAACATGGTATTTTGTTACTTATTTGTTTAAATCCTTTTGAAGTTCAACTAGCAAGTGGTCAGAGCAAGCCAGATAATCTTAAACTATAAGGAATAGATTTGGTTATGTGATCTAAGCAATCCTCCAACAACCGTTTGACAGCTGCCAGAAAAATATATCTATTACTTAATTAAAGTTAGCTTTTCAAATTTTTGAACTTAAAGATTTAAAGAATCATCACAAATTTATTCTTAGAGGAACCTCTAAATTTATAGAAATTTTAAGTCTTATACTACCATCTTATGACATTTGAATAGCTCCTTAAAAAAAATAAAATTACTGGTAACAAAAGTAATTTTATTTTAAGAAGGACATTGACTGGGGCGCCTTGGTGGCTCAGTAGGTTAAGCGTCTGCCTTTGGCTCAGGTCATGATCCCAGGGTACTAGGATCGAGCCCCACATCGGGCTCCCTGATCATCGGGGAGCCTGCTTCTTCCTCTCCTGCTCCCCTTGCTGTGCTCTCTCTCTCTCTGTCAAATAAATAAATAAATAAATAAATAGGACATTGACAAACTAGAGTCAGTTCACAGGAGAGTAAATCAGGATGATGAAAGAGCTGAAAACCACAGCATAAAAGCAGTAATTGAAGGAGGGGCTGTGTTTTGATTGTGCAAGAGAGCAATCTTCGACAATCTGAAGGACCATCATTAGTAAAACGAATGCGCTTGTTCTTTTATGCCTAGGAACCAAATTTGTTTTGAAAATCACAAGAATGTAAATTTCTGCTAAACATCAGAAAAATCTTGACACATACGAGTAAGTCCAAAGATTGTTCAAAACACTTCATAGATTAACTCCCCATCACTAATGATGGTATTCACAAAAATAAAAGCAAAAATTTTATTTCAATGAATTACAGACATTATTTACAGTATAAAGCTTGCTACCTCTGAACTCCTATAGAATTCTATGGATCTATGATTCCATGGGATAAATGAGTGGTACCATCAATAAGCGCCTCAAGTTCAAGAGAGGGATTTATCACTGTGGCTAAAGAGGTTAGGAATGTCTTTGGAGAGGATGGGATTTGAGCTTGAACTTCATTCATTCATTCATTCATTCATTCAACAAATACTGAGTTTCTACTAATTGCCAGTCTCTGACAATAAAATGATATGAAATGCAGAAACAGTCTCTCATGGAATGTGGGACACAGACATTCCAAATAACCACGCAAATGTAATTATGAACTGTGAGAAATAAAAGGGAAAAAAAGGTACTATGAGCCTAATCATGTATGGAAGGGGAATCTGATCTAAACTGGAAGTAAGAAAAATCATTTTTGAGGAAGTGAACTATTAGAGCAGGATTAAGATGGAGAATGTGAAGTGGCAACATCAGGAACAAGTTCTTAGCCGTGGTACTTTGGGTGGTGGGAAAGACATGACTAGGAGAAGACTCATGTCTTTGACTGAATAAAAGTCATATATGAATCCTGTTTCAGGGAAAAGTAGGTGTCAGGTGCTGGAGACCAAGAGAAATCAGGATTTAAGCCCTATGCATTTGGAACATTGAGTCAGAAGTAGTTACATGCCAAAAGTATTCCAGAATCAAACCCTATATGATTGGATTACAATTGGTTTAATCAATATATTTTTCTTCTATGAAAATTTATTTTTCTAAATGTCAATAAGAAATTGATCCCCCCTCCATAGAGTCCACTTCCTGGAAGAATCCCTGTTCTAATTATTCAAATCATCCCTGAAGGTAAGCATGCGACATCATCAACAGATAAACAAGTGAACAAGCAGACACATGGTGCAGAAAGTCAAAGAAACATGCCATTTCTACGAGCTTTGGTAATAAAATATTCAGGAATCTAGAATTTAGTATTTTCTTATAGTTATTTTTAAAAACTTTTTAATATATATTTTTAAGAATTTAAATTCTTATACATTAATTTTAAAAAAATAGAATGCAATTCCATAGTTTAGATGATACAAACATTAATAGTTTATCTGAAGGCTCCTGGCTGGCTCGGGGAGAGCATATGACTCCTGATCTCAGGGTTGTGAGTTTGAGCCCCATGTTGGGTACAGAGATTACTAAAAAAAATAAATAAACTTAAAAAAATAGTTTATCTAGCTATATTGTTAATTTAGCAGTGCTGTAGTGTTCCAGAAATGGAAATACAAAGCAGATGAGACAGAGGTAATTAATGTACCATACTGCACTTATGGCAGTGATTAGAGAAGATGGAACCATCAGAGAGTAAAACATACTGCATACTATCTTCTTAGCAGGCAAAATTTAGTATATGAACATAATTTAAATTTCTTTTTTTTTTTTTAAGATTTTATTTATTTATTTGACAGAGAGAGACACAGCGAGAGAGGGAACACAAGCAGGGGGAGCAGGAGAGGGAGAAGCAGGCTTCCTGCGGAGCAGGGAGCCCGATGCGGGGCTCGATCCCAGGACCCTGGGATCACGAGTTGAGCCGAAGGCAGACGCTTCACGACTGAGCCACCCAGGCGCCCCATAATTTAAATTTCTTTACAGGAATAGAATTAGGAAACATTCTTGGATGTATTGAAAATAGGGGAAGGTATTTGTACTCAGTTTGTTGACAACTAAAGTGCTAATGTAATGCTAATAATATAATTTACACTTAAACTAATAATTTACAAAATAAGATTTTGTGGAAGAGAATAGAGAATGCCAAGATCTTTAAAGCCATTGGGACGCCTGGGTGGCTCAGTCGGTTAAGCGTCTGCCTTCGGCTCAGGTCATGATCCCAGAGTCCTGGGGTTGAGTCCCTGCGTTGGGCTTCTTGCTCAGCGGGGAGCCTGCTTCCGCCTCTGCCTGTGCTCCCCCTGCTTGTGCTTTCTCTCTGACAAATAAATAAATAAAATATTTTTTAAAAATAAAAATAAATTTTTTTTAAAAAAGCCAATGCTGGGGACATCTGGGTGGCTCAGTCGGTTAAGTGTGCGACTCTTGATCTCAGCCCAGGTCCTGATCTCAGGGTTGTGAGTTCAAGCACACGTTGGGCTCCATGTGGAGCCCACTTAAAAAAAATAAATAATTTCTGAAAAAATGCATTCTTTAAAATTTACCTTCTCTCATTTCTTCAAATCAGAAGAGTTGCCAGTCATGCTGGAATGAATTTCAGATTTAAATAATTATTTTTTATCCAAATTCTTGATTTGGAAAACTGAATATAAACAAAACATATCCCTATGAACTTTTTTCTTTTTTAAGTTTTTATTTAAATTCCAGTTAGTTAACATGTAGTGTTATATTAGTTTCAGTAGTAGAATTTTTTTTTTTTAAGGATTTTATTTATTTGACAGAGAGACATAGCGAGAGAGGGAACACAAGCAGGGGGAGTGGGAGAGGGAGAAGCAGGCTTGCTGCCAAGCAGGGAGCCTGATGCGGGACTCGATCCCAGGACTCTGGGATCATGACCTGAGCCGAAGGCAGATGCTTAACGACTGAGCCACCCAGGCGCCCCTCAGTAGTAGAATTTTGTGATTCATCACTTACATACCACACCCAGTGCTCATCACAAGTATTCCTGTTAACTTTTATCATAACTGATATAATATAATCAAAAGAGAAAATTTATAAACGTTTTCCTCTTTTTGGCATGTCATAAATATTACTTAAAAAGAATATTGCAATTAAAGGATGGAATTAAAAATTTATATCAAAAAAAATTTTTTTAAGATTTTATTTATTGTGGCACCTAGGTGGCTCAGTAGGCTAAGTGTCTGCCTTTGGCTCAGAGTCCTGGGATCCCAGGGTCCTGGGATCAAGCCCGGCAAAGGCATTGGGTTCCCTGCTCAGTGGGGTGCCTGCTTCTCTCTCTTCCCTGCTCATGCTCTCTCTTGCTATCATTTTATTTATTTATTTGAGAGAGAAAAAGAGCAGGGCAGGGAGGAACAGAGGGAGAGGGAGAAGCCCCATATGGGTCTCCCTGCTCAGCTGGGAATCTGCTTCTCCTTCTCCCTCTGCCTCTCCCCCTTCTGGTGCTCTCTCTCTCTCTCTCTCTCACATGCTCTCCCTCTCTCTCGTGCTCACTCTGCCTCTCTCTCTCAGATAAATGAATAAAATCTTTTTTAAAATTTTATAATAAAAAATTTATTAATAATTTTTAATGTAAATGAAATCAACCATTTTTTAAAAGATTTTATTTATTTATTTGACAGAGAGAGACACAGCGAGAGAGGGAACACAAGCAGGGGGAGCGGGAGAGGGAGAAGCAGGCTTCCCACTGAACAGGGAGCCCGATGCAGGGCTCAATCCCAGGACCCTGAGATCATGACCTGAGCAGAAGGCAGACGCTTAACGACCTAGCCACCCAGATGCCCCATGAATCAATTATTTGTTAATCTAGATTTGACTGTAAATAAATTTGTTTGATAATATCCAGGGTTGATGACCATGTAGGAAAAAAAATTTTTCATCCTCTGTTATTGGGAGTATAAAGTATTCATTCCATTAAGACACCAGTTTAAAAAAAATTTTTTTTAAATTTAAAAAATTTTAAAAAGTAAGACACCAGTTTAATATTATCTATTGAAATGTAAAACCTTTTGTTTTGTCCCATTTCTGGGAATTTTCCTTGAGATATATTCATACAGGAAACACAGATATGTGGATAAAAAGAAACTTCTAAAATAGTACGTAAAGTATAATTTCATTTGAGGAGCAAAAAAGAATATAAGGGGAAAGTGTATATACATATATGTATATATCACGTTTGTATGTGCATAAAAAGTGATTGCAAGGAGACATACCACAATGTTAATCACAGTTACCTCTGAGGATAGAAATCAGAAAGCAAGTGGGAGTAGTGATTTTTATTTTAAAATAATTTTTATATAATTTTTTCCTCTTTGAATTTTTCTGAGCATCAATTACTTCTATAACAAAAAAATTTAAGGTAGAAAAACACCTATTAAAACACATGTAGCACATTAGGAATACAAAAAAGAAAAGTGTCTGTATCAGTTTGACGAGTTACTGAGGTAACTGTTAGATCCATATCCAGTTTGGCTTTAAAGCTTCCGAAATACTTCGTATGATGTGTGCATATAAACAGCTATAAAACCATACAGCCCATAAACATTCTTCTTTTTTTTACTGGAATTCTCCTTCCCCTCATCTCTGAAAGTTTAAATCCTACCCATGCTTCAAGGCCTGACTCAAATGCCAGCTCAGGTTCAGACATAATTACCATTTTTTGATTGCCAGCTCTGTATATAGCATTGCTCTATGTGCATGTTTTATTTCTTCTCTTCATTGTTTAAAATCTTCGTGATAGGGCGCCTGGGTGGCTCAGTTGGTTAAACAACTGCCTTCGGCTCAGGTCATGATCCTGGAGTCCCGGGATTGAGTCCCGCATCGGGCTCCCTGCTTGGCGAGGAGCCTGCTTCTCCCTCTGACCCTCCCCCCTCTCATGTACTCTCTCTCATTCTCACTCTCTCAAATAAATAAATAAATCTTTTAAATAAATAAATAAATAAATAAATAAATAAATAAATAAAATAAAATCTTCGTGATAATCCTGTGACATAGATATGAGTCCTTCTCATTTATGTATGAAACAATAATAAATTCATTTATTGTTTCATACGTAATGAAACGGGCCTTAGCAGTTATGAGGCTTAATCCATATCATAGTAAGTGGTGGAGGTGCAAGGAAACCAGGTCTCTTGAGTTCGAATCCCAGATTCATTCTCCTGCACTCCTCTACGGACTTCGCGCTGACTTCTCAAACAGAAAGTAGTATTTTCCTCCTCTCAAACCCTTCTAACATGTTGTCAGTGCATCTTAAGACACCCATCAATTTCTGCTTTATTTCAGTTTATTTCAGTTACTCATGTGCAGCCTTGTTTCTCTATATGACAATGAGAACTAAATCTAATAGTTTCAATCCTTGAAGGGCATGAAAATCATCTGTGAACTTCTTTTTTCCAATTTTTTTTATTGTGGTAAAATACATAT
Organism: Leptonychotes weddellii; assembly: GCF_054177405.1. NCBI lineage: Eukaryota > Metazoa > Chordata > Mammalia > Carnivora > Phocidae > Leptonychotes > Leptonychotes weddellii. Next base: position 90,878,035 of record NC_138373.1, read on the forward strand.
GACATAAAAAATGTATCATCTTGATTTTAAGTGTACAACTTAGTAATATTAAATACATTTATAATGTTATGCAAATCATTATCATCTATTTCCTTAACTCTTCTCATCTTGTAAAACTGAAACTCTACCCATTAAAAAATAACTTTCCATTCTCCCCTCCTCCAGCCCTTGGCAACCACCATTCTATTTTCTGTCTCTATGATTTTGACTACTCTAACTACCTCACATAAGTGAAATCATACAGTATTTGTCTTTTTGTGACTGGTTATTTCACATGCATAATGTTCTCAAGGTTTATTCATGTTGTAGAATATGTGAAATTTTTCTTCCTTTTGAAGGCTGAATAATATTCCATTGTATTTATATACCACATTTAGCTTATCAATAGACATTCGGGTTGCTTCCATGCTTTAGTAATTGTGAATAATGCTGCTGTGAACATGGTATACAAATATCTCTTCAAGAACCTGTTTTCAATTTTGGGGTGTTATATACTCAAAAGTAGAATTGCTAGATCATGTGGTAATTCTATTTTTAATTTTTTTGAGGAACCACCATACTGTTATCCACAGGAATTACATTATTTTACATTCTCACCAACAGTGCACAAGGGTTCCAATTTCTCTACATCCTCACCAACATTTGTTATCTTCTGTCTTTTTTTTTTAATTATCTGTTTTTTAAATTTTTTTTATTTTTAAAGATTTTATTTATTTATTTGATAGAGACAGAGATAGTGACAGAGAGAATGAGCTGGGAGGAGAGGGATAAGCAGGCTCCTCACTGAGCAGGGAGCCCAACATGGGACTCAATCCCAGGACTCTGGGATCATGACCTGAGCTGAGGGCAGACACTTAAACAACTGAGCCACCCAGGCACCTTATTTTCTGTCATTTTGATAGTAGCCATTGTAATGGGTGTGAGTTGGTATCTCATTGTAGTTTAGGTTTTCATTTCCCTGAAGATTAGTAAGACTGAGCATCTTTTCATGTGCTTATTAGCCATTTGTATATCTTCTTTGGAAAAATATCTATTTAAGTCCTTTACCCATTTTTGAATCAGGTTGTTTGGTTTTTGTCACTGAGTTTTAGAAATTCTTTTTTTTTATTTTATTTTTTTTAAAGATTTTATTTATTTATTTGACAGAGAGAGACACAGTGAAAGAGAGGGAATACAAGCAGGGGGAGTGGGAGAGGGAGAAGCAGGCTTCCCGCTGAGCAGGGAGCCGGATGTGGGGCTCGATCCCAGGACCCTGGGATCATGACCTGAGCCGAAGGCAGACGCTTAACGACTGAGCCACCCAGGTGCCCTAGAAATTCTTTATATATTACGGATATTACTCTTTTATCAGATACATGATTTGCAAATATTTTCTCCCATTCTTTAGGTTGCCTTTTACTGTTGAAATTGTCTTTTGATACAGAAATGTTTAAATTTTTATGAAGTCCAATTTGCCTGTCTTCTTTTATTGCCCATGCCTTTGTTGTCACATCCAAGAAATCATTTTTTTTTTTTTTTAAGATTTTACTTTTTTTTTTTTTTTTTTAAGATTTTATTTATTTATTTGAGAGAGAATGAGAGAGAAAGAGAGCATGAGAGGGGGGAGGGTCAGAGGGAGAAGCAGACTCCCTGCTGAGCAGGGAGCCCGATGCGGGACTCGATCCCAGGACCCTGGGATCATGACCTGAGCCGAAGGCAGTCGCTTAACCAACTGAGCCACCCAGGCGCCCTCCAAGAAATCATTTCTAAACCCAATGTCATGAAGATTTGTCCTTGGTTTTATTCTAGGAGTTCTATAAGTTTAGGTCTTACATTTAAGTCCTTAATTCATTTTGAGTTAATTTTTGCATATGGTGTTGGCAAAGGGTCCAGCTTCATTCTTTTGCATGTGGATATCCAGTTTTCCCAGCACCATTCGTTGCAAAGATTGTCCTTTTCCCATTGAATGGTCTTGGCACTCTTGTCAAAAATCATTTGACCAAATATGTGAGGGTTTATTTCTGGGCTGTCAGTTCTATTTCACTGGTTTATATGTCTGTCTTTATGCTAGTGCCACATTGTTTTGATTAGTGGAACTTTGTAGTAAATTTTGGAATCAGGAAATGTGAGTCCTTCAGCTTTGTTTCAAGATTATTTTAGTTATTTGGTGTCCTTTATGATTTCATATGGATTTTAGGATGAGTTTTTCTATATCTGAAAAATTGGGATTTTAATAGGGATTGCATTGAATTTGTAGATCACTTTGGGTAGTCTTGACATCTTTTTTTAAGATTTATTTATTTAGGGGCACCTGGGTGGCTTAGTCGTTAAGCGTCTGCCTTCGGCTCAGGTCATGATTCCAGGGTCCTGGGATCGAGCCCCACGTCAGGCTCCCTGCTCAGCGGGGATTCTGCTTCTCCCTCTCCCACTCCCCCTGCTTGTATTCCCTCTCTCGCTGTGTCTCTCTCTGTCAAATAAATAAATAAAATCTTTAAAAAAAAAAGATTTATTTATTTGAGAAAGAGAATGTGCACTTACATGCACATGCATGCGCACACATGCACACAAAAGTGGGGGGTGTGGCAGAGGGATAGAATCTTCAAGCAACCTCCCTGCTGAGTGCCAGAGGTGGGGCTTGATCTCTTGGCCCATGAGATCATGACCTGAGCCCAAACCCAAGAGTCCGACACTCGGGCGCCTGGGTGGCTCAGTTAGTTAAGCGACTGCCTTCGGCTCAGGTCATGATCCTGGAGTCCTGGATCGAGTCCCGCATCAGGCTCCCTGCTTGGCAGGGAGTCTGCTTCTCCCTCTGACCCTCCCCCCTCTCATGTGCTCTCTCTCTCATTCTCTCTCTCTCAAATAAATAAATAATCTTAAAATTAAAAAAAAAAAAAGAGTCCGACACTCAACCAACTGAGCCACCAAGGTGTCCAGGGTAGTCTTGACATCTTAACAGTATTAAGTCTTCTAATCCATGAACATGGGATGTATTTCCATTTATTTATATTTTCTTTAATTTCTTTCAGTAATGTTTTACGGTTTTTATTGTACAGGTTTTTCACTTCACTGATTAACTTAGTTCATGCTATTGTAAACAGAATTATTTTCATAATTTCCTTTTCAGATTGTTTATTGTTAGTGTACAGAAATGCAACTGATTTTTGCAGGTTGACTTTGTATGCTGCTACTTTGCTGAGTTCATTTCTTAAGTCTAACTAATAAACAGTTCTAGAGTTTTCTATATGTAAGATCATATCATCCAAGATGAGATTTAAGGCACGCTACCCCAAATATGGCACTTTGGCATATTGAATATTTCAAGCTAAAAGAGTCTGACAGAAAGGCAGAAGCAGGAAGATCATTCTGGCCTTCTTCTCATCCTTCTCCCCTAAAACAGGTCATAAAACTCTCATGTGAAAGATGCTCTTCCTTACCTAGAGGAAAGGAGCACCCTTATTTTCAAAGATAAAGAGATGCTAGGAAGAATCTGAACAAGCAGACCTTAACAAGTTTCCCTCAGTTTACTACACTTACCTCATACTCTTTGACCTACCATATATTTTCATGACTGTCCACACTTTATAGCATAAAAATACTCAGGTTTAACTGTTTATTTGAGTCTTCTTATGAACGCTCTCATGTTACATAACACTTAAATAAATTTGTATGCTTTTCTCCCCTTAATCTTTGTCCTTTTAATTTTCAGATGCCACTAGGGACCCTAAGAGGGCAAAAGGAAATCTTTTTCTCTCCTGTATTTGCAAATAGACATAATTGTACTTCTTCCTTTCCAATTTGGATGCTTTTTATTTCTTTTTCTCGCCTACTTGTTCTGGCTACATCTTCCAAGGCATCCTTGCCTTGTTCCTGATCTTAGAGGAAATTAGAGGAAAAACTTTCAGTCTTTTACCATTGAGTATGATGTTCACTGTGGATTTCTCATATATGGCTTTTATTATGTCGAGGTAGTTTCCTTCTATTCCTAGTTTGTTGAGTGTTTTTATCATAAAGAAGTGTTGAATTTTATCAGAACCTTTTTGTGCATCAATTGAGATAATCATGTGTTTTGTTTTGTTTTTAAAAATGTTGAACTAGGGGGGGCGCCTGGGTGGCTCAGATGGTTAAGTGTCTGCCTTCGGCTCGGGTCATGATCCCAGGCTCCTGGGATGGAGCCCCGCATCAGGCTCCCTGCTCTGCGGGGAGCCTGCTTTCTCCCTCACCCTCTACTGTTCCCCCAGCTTGTGCTCTCTTGCTCTCTCTGTCAAATAAATAAATAAATAAATAAATAAATAAATAAATAAATCTTAAAAAAAAAATGTTGAACTAGGGGCGCCTGGGTGGCTTAGCCATTAAGGGTCTGCCTTCAGCTCAGGTCGTGATCCCAGGGTCCTGGGATCGAGCCCCGCATCGGGCTCCCTGCTCAGCAGGAAGCCTGCTTCTCCCTCTCCCCCTGCTTGTGCTCTCTCTCTCTGGCTATCTCTCTCTGTCAAATAAATAAGTAAAATCTAAAAAAATAAAAATAAAAAAATTATAAAACATAAGAATGTTGAACTATCTTTGAATTCCAGGAATAAGTCCTCCTAGGTCATGGTGTGTAATACTTTTTAATATGCTGCTAACCTTGGTTTTCTAGAATTTTGTTGAGGATTTTTACATCAATGTTCATAAGGGATGTTGGTCTGTAGTTTTCTTTACTTACAGTGTCTTTGTCTGACTTTTGGTATCAACATACCTGTGAACTTTTAAAAAATGTTCATACCACAAACTGATGGAATTAGAATTTCTTTTTTTTTTTTAAAGATTTTATTTATTTATTTATTTGACAGACAGACGCAGCGAGAGAGGGAACACAAGCAGGGAGAGTGGGAGAGGGAGAAGCAGGCCTCCCGTGGAGCAGGGAGCCCGATGCGGGGCTCGATCCCAGGACCCTGGGATCATGACCTGAGCCAAAGGCAGACGCTCAACGACTGACCCACCCAGGCGCCCCTGGAATTAGAATTTCTGCAGTCGATGCCTGATTAACTGTATATTTAGAAAACCGCATAGGTCATTTTGCTTCACACCAAGAGTTGAGGACTGCTTAGCTTATCCACACCAAATTCACCTTTGAATGTTCATAGTGCCTTGTGTGAAAAACAGACGTCCAACAAATATTTGTCAAAGTACAAAAATCAGGGTGGCTCAGTCAGTTGTCTGCCTTCGGCTCAGGTCATGATCCCAGGGTCCCCGTTTCGAGCCTGCTTCTCCCTCTGCCTGCCACTTGTGCCTGCCGCTTGTGCTCTCTTTCTCTCTCTGACAAATAAATAAATAAAGTCTTTAAAACAAAACAAAGTACAAATAATCATTAATGATTTTTGTAAATCTAAATGTAGAATCAGAGCTGCCTTTACAGAAAGAAAAGTCCAAGAGGTTGGGTGAGGGGGATACACTGTAAGGATCAGCAGGGGACAAGCTCAAGGGAAGTAGTGTGGTGTGGTGTGGGGATAAGTAAAACAATTGGGGGTGCCACGTTAAGCGTCTGCCTTCAGCTCAGGTCATGATCCCAGGGTCCTAGGATCGAATCGGGCTCCTTGTTCGGCAGGAAGCCTGCTTCTCCCTCTCCCACTCCCCGGGCTTGTGTTCCCTCTCTCGCTGTGTGTCTCTCTATCAAATAAATAAAATCTTAAAAAAAAGTAAAACAATTGGGGCACAAACGTGTGCTCAAACACACCTTAGATGTTAACGTAAAAACAGCCAGAAGGAGTGAGGACAAAAGGCTTTTTAGGTCATTCCCTCAGGTTATATACTGCCCTTTATGATGGCTCTGCTCTTTCTTTTCCTTTGAAAGACATCCTTATTTTATCCTATATCACACTTGAATAAAATGATTGTGCTATAGTGGAAAAATAAGAAGAGTTTGCCTTGGCTCCCCGCAAATTCCCTTGAATTTATAAGATAGCGAAAGACGACTAGCTAGTGCTGGAAGTGCTTTGAAAAAAGATGCATTTATCTGGGATGGGGAAGAGGACTTAAGGGGACTACAGCAGGAATGTGGTTGAACAGGACTGACGACAAGTGCCTCATAAAATATGGTGTTCCTTACCTGAGGAATTGCCTATTAAGGGAAACTATTTCTGTTACTATATCTGCCTGTTAGCCAGATACTTTTACAATAAAAACAACAACAAAAAATCTGTGTGTATTATATTAACTACCAGCATAAGAATTTAGAGATCTTGTAATTTGTCGTAATTAGATTTGACCAGAAATGGGCAGCTGTTATATCACAGGAATGATAGAACTGGCCCGTGATTAGTAAAGTATATGCCTGAGTTGTTTTTCATAATGTTCACAATAATAGTCATTAATAAATATCTTTATGTACATCATCTGCTATATGATAAGGATATGTCATAAAATATACTTCCTAATCTTAATGGGCTTCCAGGCCCATGAAGGAGACATAAAAAGTAAATACCCAAACACTCAAAATAAAATGTAAATAAAACAAGCTCTGTATTAAATGAAATATACTCACCATTATTACTATATGAATTCAGATGGTCTGTGCCCTTAAGTTAAGGAGTTTGTAAGGAAACAAGATAGGTAAATAGATAATTTCAGCATAACTTAATAAAGTATGTGCAAGGTACTAAGTGCACACAAAGCTGGAGTATTTAATCCCATCTGGTGTTCAGAAAAGGCTTGGAGAAAATGTTGCTTGAGTGGATCTGGAAGGATGGATATGAGGTTGACAGGTGAGCAAACATGGGCAGGGCTTTGCACGCTGCAGAAACAGCACAAGCAAGAGCCAATAAGTGGAAAAAAGCATGCCATGTTGAAGGAACATGCAGAATTATTACAGTGTCAAGTGCATGATTAGGATTTATGAGGAATAAGTCTGGTCAGGTTATGGAGGGCCTGTGAGCCATGTTAATAAAGTGTTTGGACTTAGGCTGGAGGCAATGGGAGCCATTGAAAGCATTTAAACAGGGGAGTTACATGATTAGATTTAATGTTTTCAAGTATCCAATTCTAGGTGTAGTGTAGAGGACGGATTAAAAGAAATAAGACTGGAGGCAGGTTGATCACTTAAAATTATGATGCTATAGTTTAGGCAAAATATCAGTAAGGACCATAATTGGATGGCAATGAACAAAAGAGCAAAGATTTGGGAGATTTCAAGGAGGGAAAACAACAAGTACTTGGTTATTGACTGAATGTATATGAAGGAGAGCACAAAGTCTAGAATAAGTCCCCTGTTTCTACTTTGGATGGTGGTCACAAGAACTGAGATTAAGAAAACTGGAAAGTGAACAGGTTTAGAGCAGAAGATAATGACATCTGATTTGAGAAGGGGAAGGAGAAAGAGTAAAAGCTAGAGGCGGATGAAAGGTCAAGGAAGTTTTTTGTTTATATGTTTTGTTTTGTTTTGTTTTGTTTTGTGTTGGTGTGTGAATAACTTGATCATGCTCCTAGGCTAAGACCCAAGGATGAGTGAGTTGAAAGGAAGAAATTGGGAGATAAAGAGAGAGCATGTCTGATAAAGTAAGGTCCTGGGGAAAACAACACAGAAGAGATCAGGAGCAAAGGTGGATGAGTGAGTCTGAAACAGTAGAATGATATCTCATCCTCTAAAATTTGTGGGAAGGTTGTAGCCATGGTGGAAAAAAAGCCACATTTTTAGGAATGGGAGAGATCAGATATCTGTTGCTTAATGACCTTGGTTTTTCTCAATGAAATGGAAGCCAGTTAGTCTGTTTAAGAGTCAAAGTCCTGTGCTTAAGTAGATTGAGAGGAATTGTGAGGGAACCAGTGCTGAGTGGAGTGGGAGAGAGTGCTTTCAAAGGATTGTTGAGGGGGTTGAGGATACAGCTGAGATTGGACATCATAAATTTGCCATGGTGATGATCTGTAGTTGCCTAATTTTTCCTCCCTAGCAGGACTCAGGAGTTCTAGAGACAATAAGTTACTGGGCTAGGTGGGAGAGAGAAGACACGGATACAAAGAAGTGGGGAGGATGTTGGAGAGAGTGGTTTAAACAATCAACCATGCTGGTTGAAGTTAAGGAAGTAGAAAAGATAGGCAATGTGATAGGCTGAATAATGGCCCTCAAAGGTATCTTAATCCACAGAATCTGTGAATGTTCCCTTATATGGCAAAAGGGACTTTGTAGATGAGATTACATTAAGGACTTTAAGACAGTTTAGGCATCTGACTGGCTCAGTCAGTAGAGCATGTGGCCCCTGATCTTGGGGTCATGGTTTACTTAAAAAAAAAAAAGACAGAGAGATTATTCTGGTTATCTTGGTGGGCCCTCCATATCATTGAAAGTGTCCTTATAAGAGAGGGCAGAGGGAGATTTTACTATAGGAGAGAGAAGGCCATTTGACAACAACAGAAGCAGAGCATAGAGTGATGTACTTTGGAGATGGGAGAAGGGGCCACAAGCCAAGGAATATAGGTGGTCACTAGAAGCCAAAAAAGACAAGTTAATAGATTCCCCGTCAGCCTCCAGAAAGAATAAGCCTTCCTGACAACTTGATCCTAGCCCAGTGAAATGGATTTTTTACTTTCGACCTCCAGAATGGTAAGAGAATAAATTTGTGTTCTTTTAACCACTATGTTTGTGGTAATTTGTTACAGCAGCAATTGGAAAGTAATATAAGGGGTGAAAGAAGACTTGTCAGAAAATCTGGACCTTGGAAGAATGGTAGGATATGTATAAGCGAAGATGAGGGGATGAGAAAATGGGCGATAAAAAATAGAGATAGGGAGAAGATGACAATGTCCACAGCATACTCAGGAACCAGGAAACGAGCTTTTGAGAACACAAGATAGTGTTGGGAAATGAGGCTGGATTGGTAGGGAGTGCCAGAGTGCTGAGGGCCTAGATTGCCTCCTTAATGAGTTGGGCTGTGTCCTGCTGGCTCTGGGAAGTAGCCAAAGGGAGATGAACTTAAAAATGATTTGAAACAGAGAAGCACTTCAAATACGAAGACTAGTTAAGTTTCCAGTGATCTTTGACTAAGGATAATGGCACCGTGCATCTTTCAGGGTTCTTCTCCATAGAAACAGAAGCAATAGCAGATAGATAGAGAGATAGATGATAGATAGAGAGAGAGAGAGAGAGATGATAGATAGATGATAGAGAGATAGATAGATAGATAGATAGATGATAGAGAGATAGATGATAGATGATAGATAGATAGATAGATAGATAGATAGATAGATAGATGATAGATAGATGATAGATGATAGATGAGGTAGAGATCTATCAATCAATCTCTCTATCTATCACCTCTGTACCTACAGAGAAAGACAGAGACAGACAGAGATTTATTTTAGAGAATTGGCTCAAGTGCTTATGGAGGCTGACACGTCTGAAGTTGGTAGGGCAGGCTGGAGACTCAGAACCTAGGTAGAAATTGACCCAGCAGTCTTGAGGGAGAATTACTTCCTCTCTGGGAAACTTCCGTTTTTGCTCTAACAGTCTTTTGTGGGGACCCATCTGGAACCCCAGAGTTGGTATAAAGATGATCTTGAGCTGAAGATATTTGAGAGTCAACAAATAGAGAAAAAGGCTTTCTCAAGAGTTCCCCTTATCTGACTAACAACAGCAACTTCTGGGAAATGAAGCTGCCATAAATTCCTCTTCAGGGCAGATCTATTCCCAGAAGGGAGAAAGTGAATAAAAACCTACCCCAAATCCCTTGTACAAGGGAGGTTTTTTATGGCCCTGAAGGAGACAGAGAGACTACTCATACCTGTGGAGACAAACATTATCACAAACTTTCTTATCTCCTGTTTATTCTCCTGAAAACTCATTTATCTTTCCAAAAGTCTTTGGTTTCCCATAAATGCCTTTCTCCCCACCCACTTCACTCATTAAGATGGTATATAAGCCCCAAATTCTAACCACTCATCACTGAGGTCTCCTGCTATACACACAGTGTGTGGGTAAATAAACTCCATTTTTTCCCTCCTGTTAATCTGTCTTTCATCAGTTTAATTTGCAGCTCCTGTATACTCGACCTAAGAGGGTAAGCAAAAATTTTTCCTCTCCTATACCTTAAACTGATTGGATGAAGTCCACCCACATTATCAAAGATAATCTTCTTTACTTAAAGTCAACTGACTATAGATGTTAACCACATCTATGAAATATCTTCACAGCAACACATACTTAGATTAGTGTTTGATTAAACAACTGGGTACTATAGCCTAGCCCAGGTCACACACAAAACTAAACATCACACCAGAGAAAGGAAGGCTGGATAATGTAAGAAAAAAAAATTAAGAAAATATTAGCCGGATTTGGTGGTCGGCTGGGGTATGGGGAACAGAAAAGGAGGTCCAAAGTTTTAGGTTTGGAATCAATGGTTTGCAACGATCCATCTCACATCTGTCCTACCCTTAAAAATGGCACACACATTTCCAACAACTGGTTGGGGTTGGGGATGCAGCGAGTGGTAATGTAACAGAGGTCTGCATAGCAATGATCAATGGCCTTGGCCCTATAGGTGAGATGATTTGGTAAAAGTAATCCCAATGGAAATATTAACCTGGCTGTTAGAGAAAAAGCAGTCTGTTACCTAAGAATTGAATAATCAGTCAGAAGGAAGAAGAAAAAAAAGAGCAAGAAATGACTTGAAAAGATTTTCTGAAACATGAAAAAAATTGTCACTTTCCCCTGGGCATTGACATGCTGACTGGTAAATGCACTTGTTTCAATCCACTGAAATTTTTTTTTTTAATTCTTATGTTAATCCCCATACATTACATCATTAGTTTTAGATGTAGTGTTCCATGATTCATTGTTTTCAATCCACTGAAATTTAAACAACTGGTATAACCTTGAGCACAGGTTTAAGAGCTTTCTACATTTTTTTTTTTAAGATTTTTTTTTAAGATTTTATTTATTTATTTGAGAGAGAGAATGAGAGACAGAGAGCACAAGAGGGAAGAGGGTCAGAGGGAGAAACAGACCCCCGGCTGAGCAGGGAGCCTGATGTGGGACTCGATCCCGGGACTCCAGGATCATGACCTGAGCCGAAGGCAGTCGCTTAACCAACTGAGCCACCCAGGCGCCCAAGAGCTTTCTACATTTGACATACGATTTATTTATCTGGGTTGGTGTTTTCCTGAGTTTCCTTTCTATTTTTAGGTTTGGGTTTCTCTCCCAGTGACACATGGGTACTACTTGTAAATTATAAGCTTGGCGTTTTGGCAACCGTAATAACGAAAACCTGAAGTATGAAGATTAAAAATCTTGCCTGGCCAGGTTTTCAAGTGAGCCTGGATGCACTTCACTTACTCTGTTAGACTGGTAACTTGTTGCCAACAGAAACTTAAAGAAGCACTTTCTGCAATTAATATGTTAACTATCGTTAATGGCTTTGTTTTCTCCAGACAAGCTAACAGCACAAGCATTAGTCCTGATAAACTGGTTCTGAGAACTGAAAAGCATAGGAGTTCAGGAAAGAGAATACGACCAAGAAGTGAATCTAGTTGCAAAATGCTTTGCCTTCCAAAGTGAATTAAAACCTTGAACTTAGAAGCCAATACGTCAGACTTGATTTAATGTGTCGGAAATGATTGGTGGCCCAAGCTTCATAGCCTCCAGTCCAAATCCTTACTACACCAGCAGACGGCTTTCTACAGCCCCAAGGAGCCCAAGGACACCTAAGTCCCCCATCCCCCCACCCCTCTGCCGAAAACCCTTACACCCACTACTCCTCAGTTCTCCAGACTGGGGCTTCATTCACTCTGGAGAAAGCATTTTCAACACCTCAATCAAGACTCCTCATACTTTCCTCGGGGTGAATAAATTGCACCTGCAGACCAATGGCTAAGCTAGGGGTCGAGGAGGGAGGGAATTAATGTTTGATATGAACCCCTGTGATGGAAGGCACCATGTACCTTTTATCTACGTTATCCCTTTTATCTGCTTTATCTCTTTACTTATCCCTGTGAGTTAAGCATTATTATTGTCATACCCATCTTATCAGCGAGCAAAATAAACTTGAGAGAAATGAAGTCTCACTGCTAATAAGTCATGGAAATGGGATTGTATCCTGGTCCTTTTGAATCCAAATATTGATCCTTTAACCGAGCTGCATTACAGACTGTCATTTTGCCCACTTAGTTTATCAGGATAATTTCCTGAGAAAGGGATGCCTCTTCTTGCTTTATCTAGCACTAAGTGTGTGTGGGGTAGTCCTACAGCTTACCTACCCAGTAGACATTTCCCAAAACATTCGTTTACTTCGTACAAACAAGGAAGAATCAACTTGGGGCTCTGAACTGTTTTTACCGCTTCCAAAGGACACTGTCTCTTTTCTGTTTGAATCTTCTTAGTGTGATGGAAGAGGAATGGGCTATTCAGCAAGCGGGGCACCTTCGGTAGGAGGTGCAGTCACTGGCTCACAAGGTCCTGAGCTTTGAGATAACAGAATGAGCTGCCAGTTCCCTTCCAACACCACCAAGAATACATCACACAGCAAAGTGGCAGTACCATTTTCATTTCCATTTTCTTTTTTTTTTTTTTTTAAGATTTTATTTATTTATTTGAGAGAGATCACGAGCAGGGGGAGGGTGAAGGACAGAGGGAGAAGCAGACTCCCTGCTGAGTGGGGAGCCCCACGCAGGGCTCAGTCCCAGGACCCTGAGATCATAACCTGAGCTGAAGCCAGATGCTTAACCGACTGAGCCACCCAGGGGCCCTGGCAGTACCGTTTTCAAGGGGATTTCATATCCATGATCTCATCCCAACTTCAAACACCATTCTCAGAAAATTAAGTTGCAGGAAACTTTTATTCTCCCCTCCACTCTGTTGCTGGAACAAGAAGAGGAATAATATAAGCCCGTTCCTGGTTAATTGCAGTTAATAAATGCATGCTGTCAGTCTGATTGTCCACAGGAACCAGGTTGTTTCTCAGTGTCATTTTGACTTGTGAGGACATGAGCTGAATTATGTGAAATGACAGTTGATCTATGAAAGATGCCCAAGTAATGAATCCAGGGCACTTGAGAGTGTCTTTCAGAGCTGAACTTTTTTTTTTTTTTTTACTTAAGTAATCTCTGCACCTAACATGGGGCTTGAACTCATGACCCCGAGATCAAAAGTTGCATGTGCTTCTTCGGACTGAGCCAGCCAGGCACCCCAGAGCTGAGCTTTATATTTGTGCTTCCTTGCTTCCATTCTCTCTCCCTATTCCTATTCCTAGAGCTCAGGGCTGAGGAGTGTGGTCAGAACATCTGTGATTATCTCATCTTCTACATCAATCTCAAGGTCCATGAAACTACATATGTAAAGATCCAACTAGAGCTTTTCTTGAAACTTGGATGTAGACTACCCAAGATCTGCCATTTATTACTATGAAACCTTGTGAATCACTTAACATCTCTTGGTGTCAGTCTCTTCATTTCTAAATGAAGATAACAAGGGGCGCCTGGGTGGTGCAGTTGGTTGAGCATCTGACTCTTGGTGTCGGCTCGGGTCATGATCTCAGAGTCATGATCTTAGGGTCCTGAGATCAGCTCCACATCAGGTTCTGTGCTCAGCAGGGAGTCGGCTTGGGATTCTCTCTCCCTCTCTGTCTGCCCCTCCCGCTCATGCTCTCTCTCTCTCAAATAAATAAACAGATCCTTAAAAAAAATAATAAATGTAGATAACAAAACCTACCTTACAGAACTCTCAGGAAGATTAAATGAGGTAATTTCTGTGAAATTAAGATGTATATTAAAGGTAACTCCTATACTTTATTACTATTTCTTACTAAATGATACTTTGGAGCAAGGATAAATTTTACTAGGTTACTCCAATCATGCCACTTAGGCAATCACCTATGGAGCAGAGTTGGTACATTGGGAGAGAACATTTCTCATCAGTATAGTGGCTAAAAAAGATGGACATACTTTCCAAAGAGCTAAACTGTAAAATCAAAATGCGGTGGAATAAACACAAAGATATGCTGCTCCCTTTAAAGATCCTGGCTCACAGTTTAAATGAAGAAAATGAAAAATTTTAATGTAAGTGAAGCATTCTTAAGTCAATCTGAAGGAGTCAGTGAGGAGGGAAGGTTGTGGATCAGCAACAAAAGCAGAGTGAAGCTGGAGGCGGATGTTGCCCACCTTAGCCCCATCCAGAGGAGAGTCCTCTTCAGGCTCTCATATCTTTATCCCCTTGCTCTGTTGGAATTATTCCCATTTGCAGTCATACACGCGGTAGTATCTCCCATCTTTAAATCGTGCCCTCCTCGACGTCACTTTTCCTTTTGAGTTACTGTCCCATTGCTCTGCTCCCCGTAGTAAATATAGATTTTTCCTTTAAGATTTTATTTATTTACCTGAGAGAGAGAAAGTGATGAGTGAGAGGGAGGGGAGCAGAGGGAGAAACAGACTCCCCACTGAGCAGGGAGCCCGACTCAGGACTCCATCCGGGGACCCTGAGATCATGACCTGAGCCGAAGAAAGACGCCCAACCCACTGAGCCACCCAGGTGCCCCATAAATATAGATTCTGAAAGCCTTGTCTACCCATCCTGACTCCATTGCTCACCTCCCATTCACCCTTCAACCCATGCAGTCTAGCTGATGCCCTCAAGGCCCCACTGGGGAAACTCTTGATGAGGTCATCAATAGCCCTTCTGTCCACCAAGTCCAGTAAACATTTCCATCTTCATCCTACTGGACTTCCCAGCCACTGATACATGTGACCAGTGGCTCCTTCTAACACTCTCCTTTTGGAATCTGTGACATTGCACTCTTGTTTTTTCTGCCACTGCCTGGTGGTAACTTTTCAGTTTCCACTGTTAACACATTGGCTTGTAACCAACTACTAAGTGTAAGGAGTTCCTCCGATCTCAGTCCCCTCGTCCCTTTCTTAGGCAGTCTCATCCATTCCTATTGTTTTTTTCAAGTGGTTCACAAATTTATACCACCAGCCCAGATCTTTCATATAGCACAGGAGACTCACATATCCAACTTGTGTTTAATATCTCCACTTGGAAGTGCTGCTGGCATCTTCTACCTAACATGTTAAAACCAAAATCACTCTTTGATCTTCCTTGCCCTTCTTGCAACATCTTCTTCATTATTTCTCAATTCAGATAATGGCAGTCCCAACTGCCAGAAGCTCAAGCCAGTAACCTGAAAGTTATTCTTGATGGCTCCCTCTCCATCACCTACCATACCCACACCAGGCCTGGTGCCATCAGCTCTACCTCCCACATGTAGCTCAAATCCAGACTTCTCCGCCACCACCTAGTCCAGGCTACCATCTTCTCTCCTCTGAACTATTGCAAATCACCTCCTAACTGGTCTCTCTTTTCTCTCTTGTCCTTACTCAATTAATTCTTTTTCTTCTTAAGGTAATTTGGAACATGAATTAAAGTTCTTAAAAAAATAAATAAATAAAGTTCTTCAGTGGCTTTCTATTGTGGAAAGTTCTATAGGGGCAGTTAGTATAGGATCTGGAATCCTTACATAGGCCCGTTGTCTATCTCTCTGGGCTCTTTTCAAGCCTCTCTCTTCCCTCCCTTACTATACTTTGCCACGCTTTGCCTTCATTTCTAGTCAAGCTCTTTCTAGCCATAGGACCTTGGCATAACTATTTCCCTTGCATGGAATTCTCTTTCCTTCTCTTGCCTTGCCTTGCCTTTCATTTCTCCTGCACACATTCGTTGCCTGGCTAATTTCTACTCACCTGCAAGTCTCAATACTCCCTCCTCAGAGAGAGGCCTTTCTAAATCTGATCTAAAGCAGATCTCTGGAGGCAGCTGGTTGGCTCAGTCAGTAGAGCATGTGACTCTGGATCTCAGGGTTGTGAGTTCGAGCCCCACATTGGGGATAGAGGTTACTTAAAAATAAAATCTTAAAAAAATAAAGTAGGGCTCTCATAACTTTCCTTCACAATACTTACTATAATTTGTAATTACACATTTACTAGTATATTTATTTGTTGACTATCTTTTGCTCCATGGGAGCAGAAATCACAGGTCTTTTGTGTACCACTGTATACTCATCCTTACCGGCGCTCCTGAGACATAATAGGCCCTTAATAAATATTTGTTGAATGATGAATATATTAACATCCTCCTGATAGGCACGTTACACTGTGAAAACAGACATCAGAGCCTGATACCAGTAAATATTTACATCATACAGCTTGTGTAGATCTCCCTTGCTGGGATTCTAGACTCGCCAACCAGTCTTTTGATAGTCCTTCTCATTTCTAATTCAAATAGCTTCAGGTCCCATGGGGGCATAATGAAGTCCAGCTGAGCTTTAACACCAAAATTCCTGATTTGGTGGCTCCCCTCTAGAGACACACACCTCAGCCCCCCAAAGTGCCACCAAGTATTTCTCAGAGGCCACCTCTCTTCACTCAGCTCCTCTGCTCCTCTGGGAGGACATCATCCTCTTCGGGGGCTCTCCTCAAGATTGCCACACAGTAAAACCCTCACGGGTCTCCTTAATGCTCTTTCTCTTTTGTCTTCGCTATGTTGCATGTATCTTCTAGGACTCTTTTCCTTCCAAGTCAGAGAACGGAACTCAAACTAGTCCGAGCACAAAGGGGGCCTGATTGTGAGCCTGGAAGAGCCGGGGCTGAGCAAGGGGGAGAGCTGGAAGCCAGAACCCCTAAGCTATCTGGCTCTGGCTCTCTGCCTCTCATCTCAGCTCCTCTCCTGTTGGCTTCATTTTCTCTTCCTGCAGACAAGTTCTCTTCATGGATTTAGGGACATAGCTGCCGCAGGTGCAGGGTTCCGTGCCCAGGCCCCCCATCCCAGAGAGGGAGGGCTTTCCCCTATTAGCTCTCCTTAGAAAAATCTGAGGAAAGGGTATTAGTTGACCAGCTACATGCCCTGTTTGAGTGACATCTCAGTCCTGGGTGGCCAGGGGTATGGAGCCCTGGGTTTGGAGTGTGGGGGAATACTCTCCCATAGAAGGAAAAGAACAAAGAGCACTACCAGAAAAGGGGATAGAAGTGTATGAGGTGACCTTAGAATGTCTACTACACTATGTTTTATGTGCAACAGTAAGGCTGCCTGTTATGGGTTGAATTGAAAAAGATACGTTGAAGTCCTCACCCCCCAATACCTCAGAATGCAATCCTATTTGGGAATAAGGGCATTGTAGATGTAATTAGTTAAGATGAGGAAACAGCGGAGTAATAGGAGCCATTAATCTAATATAACTGTTGTCTTTATAAGGAAATATTATTCGTGGGGTGTCTGGGTGGCTCAGTCGGTTAAACGTCTGCCTTCGGCTCAGGTCACGATCCCGGGGTCCTGGGATGAGTCCCCGCATCGGGCTCCCTGCTCAGAGAGGAGTCTGCTTCTCCCTCTGCCTCTGCCCCTGCTTGTGCTCTCTCTCTCTCTGTCAAATAAATAAATAAAATCTTAAAAAAGAGAGAAAGAGAAATAAGAAAATATTATTTGTGATACTTGTTAACAGTAAGGCAGATTTCATTTAGGTTACTATCGCAATAGCTGTAGAGACCACTGCAGTGGGATTTTGCGGGGAGAGAGATTAAGCTGGACCTCAAACACACAATAAGGGAAATTGGGAATGTATAGCCAGGGAGCAGGGTGGGAGTCAGTAGATGGGAAACTACTCAGAGGGAACGTCAGAGGTAAGGAGGGATTTTTTTACCAGGCTAACCTAACGAGATTCTTGCCCAAGGGAGGCCAGGGTGAGCCGACGCCACCTGGGGGTGGGGGGGTAGGGGGGTGGAGGATGACAGATCCAATCAGATATGGAGGGTGGGGAATTGTGGCTAAAACCGGGTGACGCACCGAAGGACATGGGACTCGGAAAGTCGTGGCCTCATTGAGAGGAGAGTTCAGAGCCTGACTGGAGTATGGTCAGGGGAGGATCTTTACCAGGGAGAATGTCGCGTGAAGAAGGAGGCAGAGATTGATTAGAGTGACACATCTATAAGCCAAGGGACGCCAAGGATTGCCAGTTGACACCAGCAGCGAGGAGAGAGGCACGGAACACATTGTTCCTCCGTGCCCTGGGAAGGAATCCAACTTGCCAAGGCCTTGAGTTTGAATCTTTAGCCTCTAGAATCATGAGAGAATAAATTTCTGTTATGTTAAGCCACCCAGTTTGAGGTACTTTGTTACAGTAGCCCCGGGAAACTGACACAGGGCCCCTTCCCAAACTCAGAATGGCCTTTTGTCAGAATCACATAGTTTCTCCTAAAACCTCCCTATATCTTTTGACCGGCTCCGGACCATACCTGACTCCCTGTGGGGGTTCAAAACCTAGCCCAGGAGTCCGGAAGGAGAAACGGACCCCATTGCTGTTGCACCTGCCCCACTGTGCCCCCTTCTCTCCTCTCTACCCCGCAACCACGGTCCCCTCAGGCACATGTGTAAGCTTTGGCTTGCCCATGAACGCACTGCTCTGGGCTTCTTTACTGGCCGGGGGAGAGCTCTTAGATTAGGCTCACTCAGTACCCTTGAAGTGGGGCCTTTCTATTTTTCATGAATGAATGAATAATTTGGCATTCTATTTGTTTAATTCCTGCCTTTGAGCTTTGTTAGTGAGTTACTGTTTGGGTCCTGTTTGGGCCTGTTTAAGATTGAGTCTGCAAAGGTGAGACCCAAACTTCCCGGCCCCCCTCTGACAGAAGGCCAGGTGACACTCCATGGCATCACATTGTTCCTTTCCATTGAAGTGTCCTCATGGGTAAAACGGACTCCGGTTATAGAACTCTTTCCTGCCCATGCGCCACGCTGCTCAATCCTAACTGAGGATTAGAACTAAATGCGGTTGTTTTTCTACTTTATCCCTGAAAGCTGCCCTGATTTTATTTTATCTCTAATTTATTTTTATCCTATGGAAAGTAAAATAATCCCGATAGGTCAACTCTACTGTTACTCAGTGGTGGCTTCAAATCCCCAAGATGACTTGTCCTTGGGCATACTGTTTTTATACCACGAAGTAGTTCTGAGTGTCTGTGTGTGTGTGTGGATGTTTGGCTTCAAATGAGTTGCTTTTACAATGTGATAACCTTGTGCCATATGTTGGGCAAATATCTTGGCCATAATTCACAGGCAACTGACACATTAATAGATCCTCTGCCGTTCTCATTGTGGAGACTTTCTGTTAGTGGCCTTTGTCTACCACGGATCTGACAGAGGGGCAGGATTAGCTCGCTGACGCTGGGAACACAGTTGACAAGGGATTTCGTGAAAACAAAGCCAAACAAACGAGGCAGCTTCCATAGGCACCTGGCTGAATAAATTAAAACCTGATTGAATCCTCTGTTATAGCGATGACAGAAAAGGAGGTAAAATATGCCTTGCCTCATGAGGTTCTTTCAAATCATTTACTATTTAAAACTTGCTATTCCCTTTTGGCTCAGATCAAGTGTAGAAACTTAGCAGGACACCTTCCACAGGGTCTCTCAGGCTCTTGGACTGGATCTGGGCCCGCAGAGGTATTGTGCATCCTTCCTGAAAGAACAGTTACTGCACGTCTTTGCTTCAACACCTATGCTGCAAATGACCCCAAGGCTCTTCTCCCCTTGGCCTGCCCTGGCTTCTGACCGGCCAAGGGGAATGGGCTCAACGGAGGAGAAATTACATGTGCCCAGAAAGGAAAAGACAGCATTGAAGTAATAGTCTAAAAAGGACTTCAAAAATAGAGACAAAATAAGTCTAGATGCTAGAAGAAAGAAGGAGAAAAAATAGCACCAAGGTTTACTAATAAGCTTGGTGTAAAATAAACACCGTACCATCGAATTTCACATTATTTATGGGTCTTTCATTTGCTACTAGTTGGCATTACCAGCTAGCATGAGGCACCCAAATGCAGAAGGACAAAGGAAGAAACATTTTTCATTTTGTAAAAATGACACATACATGATTACACAAGAGCCCTGTGAAAAGGTGAAAGTCTGCATAGTGTGATTTTAATAGAGTCACACCTGTCCAAATAGAAATTCCCATCAACCTGCCATTGTGCTCTCTTCGCACAGAGAATGTCCACCAACAGAGACCCTCGACAAAAGACAGCAATGTAGGTTCCAGAAGAACAGTGTTGAAATACACTGAGATTAAAGTGAAACCGAGGAGTGGAAGGCGTTGCTGAGGTGAGCTTTTACCCTGTAGTGAATTGCAGTTGACCAGAGAGTTAGCCATTCATCTTGGTAGATGTGGGACTGATGTTTGATTTCTGTGTGGGATTAGGGTGCACACCCCAAACAGGAAGTGCCCAAGGGTCATATAGGGTAGAATAAACAAAGCAAGAGAGGCACAGAGAGACAGCGTGTATGGCGAGACTACTTACTGAGCCTGCTTCAGAAAACTGTTATTACTGCCACTTCCTAAGCTATATAATTTTTTAGCAAATTACCTAAATTTTATGGGCCTTGGTTTCCTCATCTGTAAAACGAGGGCCCTAATACTGCTGTCATAGGACTGCGGAGGAAATTAAATAAGATATATGTAAAATGGAACATATGAGACACAGTCTGCACTTGAAAATATAAGCCTCACACCTGCTTCGCTATAGGCTAAGCTGCAAGTGTGAAGAGGAACCGGTTAGGAAGGGCAATGGGGCACCTAAGGAAGGTTCCGAAGTATGGCCAGAGCTGGAGACTGCTATGTCAGCTGATCAATAAAAGTTTTTCTTGGGGCGCCTGGGTGGCTCAGTCGGTTAAGCGTCTACCTTCGGCTCAGGTCATGATCCTAGGGTCTTGGGATTGAGCCCCGCGTCGGGCTCCCTGCTCAGCGGGAAGCCTGCTTCTCCCTCTCCCACTCCCCCTGCTTGTGTTCCCTCTCTCGCTGTCTCTCTCTGTCAAATAAATAAATAAAATCTTTAAAAAAAAACCCTTTTCTTCATATAACTGTTATAATCACTGCTGGACCTCAACTGGGGCTTTTGGCAAACTTTTTCTGTAAAGGGTCAGACAGTAAAGATTTTAAGCTTTGCAGTTCATATCCTGTCGCAACTATTCATCCCAGAGAAGCGCAAAAGCATCCATGGACAGTGAATAAATGAGCTTGACAGTGTTCCAATAAAACTTTTTTTTGGACACTTACATTTGAATTTCATATAATTTTCAGGTGTCATGAAATATTCTGTCAAAAAATTTTTTTAAACATTTTTATTTATTATTTTAGAGAGAGAGAGAGAGACAGCTTACACGGGAGTGGGGTGTAGGTGGGTGGGAGAAGCAGGGGGGAGGGTGGGAAAGAATCTCAAGCAGACTCTGGGGAGCTGAGCGCAGAGCCTGACTTGGGCTCAGTCTCTCCACCCTGAGATCATGACCTGAGCCGAAACCAAGAGTCCGCCGCTTAACCGAGTGAGCCACCCAGGCGCCCCTCCTTTCGAATTTTTTTGAACTATTTAAAAATGTGAAAACATTTCTTAGCTCATGGATCACACAAAAACGGGTGGCAGGGGGAGGCCAGTGGGGGCAGGGGTGAAATAAAGAGGATTAAGAGTACACATACTGTGATGAGCACTGAGTAATGTATAGAAGTAGTGAATCATATTGTACACCTGAAACTAATATAACACAGTATGTTAATTACACTTCAATTGAAAAATAATTAAAAAAACAAAAAACAGGTGGCAGGGCTGGGATTTGGCCTGGAGGCCAAATGGTTTGCTGACCCCTGTTCTGGACACTGGATTATTTTCTCTATATTCATCTTCTTTAATTCACATATCAACCTGATGAGATAATGTCAGGAAGGGAACTCATTTTACAGAAAATGAAACTGACCTTGAAATCAGTTGTGTGACCTTGGGCCAATTTCTTAAAGTCTCTCCACCTCAGGTTTCTCATCTACCTTGCAGGCTTGGTGCAAGATTAAATTATTTCAGACACAGAAAATACTTAGAACGGTGCCTCACACACAGTAGGCACCTCATAAGTATTAACTATTCCTTCCCCAAGCACTGAAAACATTTCTATAACATGGTTTTAATGAGTGCATACCATTCCATATGGATTATCCCATGATTTATTTAACAGTCTCTAATGGTGGATATTTAATTTATCCTTTATTTTCTTTCCTCAAAAGGACTCTTAATTATTTTGTGGAAAATTTTAAAGTGGAAATAAAAATAAAAATCGCTCATAATACCATTACCCAGAGATGATAACTGCTGGCCTCATTATGATGTATGTTTTTCCAGGTTTAATTTTATCCTTAAACACAGGTGGGGTTATAGTGTACATACTGTTTTGTAACCTGAATTTTCACTTTATCACAGTAATGAAGGGCTTCTCAGCCTTTAAGATTCTGGCCTCAGAACTCGTGGTCTCTGTCTGCTCTTCTCCTAGTTTAACTGGTGCTTCCCACCACCTCACAGCTATTCCCCTAAGGGAGACTCTGTTGACCACCTGGGCTTGCCATTATATTTCTTACTGAAAAACTACAAATTGGCGGCTGGCTGGCACATCAGTCTTTTAGGAGTTTGGTTACCAGTAGCTCCCACTGTGAGCCTGAGTGATCATCCCCAAAATAGCAAAATAGGGGTTTTGGGGATCTTCAAAGCTGAGAACCTTGGACATTACGGCCTCAATAAAGTACCACAGTCCTGTCTGAACAACCAAACCCTGTCAGCCTTTTTCCCTAACATCTTTCTTCTTCCTTTCTTCCTTCCTTCCTTCCTTTTTTTTTTCTTAAAAATTTTTACCTAAGTAATCTCAAATTTATGACCCTGAGATCAAGAGTCACACATTCTTCTGACTGAGCCAGCCAGGCACCCCTGGATGCCCCTATTTTTGCTTTCTTTAAGTCCCTTACCCATCATTATACTTGATGACTAGTATTTCTCATTTAAAATAGCAAACGACTCTGAGTGGCTCTGGTGGAGGGCAAGTTCAGATATTGTTGCTGGAAGAAACTGGTTGAATGTAGATGTCCCTTTGGAGTAGGATTTGAAGAGCTGACTTTAGTTATATAAAATGCCAGATTACCCCTCTTACTGTCAAACTACCTTTTATACTTCTATTTATCTTATCAAGGAGGATATATGTAGACTTCAGGATTCAAATTTTGATCTGTTCTTGACCTTGATTTACCAAACTTGGTAATTCTTCATCATTGAGAAAAAGTTGAAATGTTACAATGATGCAGGTTCTGTGGGTATAGAAACTTCTATTATTGGGGCACCTTCTGTTATTATTGGCTCAGTCAGGGAAACATGCGACTCCTAATCTCAGGGCTGTGAGTTCGAGCTCCATTTTGGGCATAGAGGTTACTTAAAAATAAAACCTTTAGGGGCGCCTGGGTGGCTCAGTCATTAAGCGTCTGCCTTCTGCTCAGGTCATGATCCCAGGGTCCTGGGATCGAGCCCCGCATCGGGCTCCCTGCTCGGCGGAGAGCCTGCTTCTCCCTCTCCCACTCCCCCTGCTTGTGTTCCCTCTCTCGCCATGTCTCTCTCTGTCAAATAAATAAAATCTTTAAAAAAATAACAAATAAAAATAAAATCTTTAAAAGAAAAAAAAACCTTCTGTTGGTGACTTAAATATCGAAATATCTCAAAACAATGTGTTTGGCTCCCCTTCTGATAACACATAAAGTCAAGCACTAGAGCACACTACATCATAAACTGGATTGATCTGAAAAGAGTACCGAGAGGCACCTGGGTGGCTCAATTGGTTAGGCGTCTGCTTTCAGCTCGGGTCATGATCCCCGCATCGGGCTCCCTGCTCAGCGGGGAGCCTGCTTCTCCCTTTGCCCCTCACCCCACTCGTGCTCGTGCTCTCTCTCTCTTTCTCAAATAAATAAATAAAACCTTAAAAAAAAAAGAAAAAGAAAAGAGCACTGAAATGCAGGACTTGATATCCTACCCACTGTGTCTACCTACTCTGGGCAATGGAAAGAAAGTTGGATACATCTGATTTTTGAAGACAAGTGTTCGTTGATCTGGAAACCGAATGGTATTTGTGGGTCCTAAGAGTCTGACCTGCGCTGCTAGGGCGGCACGTCGGCCACCGCATTTGGTGGGCTCTCAGGGACGCGGGCGCTTCCCTCTCAACCATGACAGGGCCGGAGCAGAGGCACAGAGATTGGAACACGAGCACGAAAAACACCTTACCACCTGGGAGTCGGCGGCAGGTCCAGGCACATCCCTTCCTCGGGCATTTGAGCAGCTGGTTTCCACAGCATGACTCCAGAACGGCAGAAGTGAAAGAGTGAGATTAAAAACCAGTAAATCAGCAGTCCCCTAACATCACCCTCAACCTTCTCCTACTCTGTCTCCTACCAAAAAAACAAACAAAACTAATGCAGCATTTTCTCAACTAGACGTCAGGATTCTTTTGCTTTCCGTATTTCCGAGGAAAACTTAAAAGATGGTTAAGGTCTTTTAAGGTCTTTTTAAAACACACAAGAACAATTATTGAACACGGACTCCTACTACTACACGCTGTGCATATTCATGTGTGTGGTTTATTTAATTTAATCTCAGAATAGGGGGAAACAGCATATTAGCAGACCTGACTGGAGGATGAGGCCCAGGATGGCCAGGTGACACAACCAGGATCAAATATGGTAAATGGCAGATCTGCCGCCCCCAAATCCATGTCCTTCCCGTTGTCACACTACTACACATCTAGAGCACAGCTGATGGGTATAACCTTCTTAGCAACAGTGAGCAGCTGAGCAGAGGGCAATCGCAAAAGGAAGGCCGAGAGGAACTCTGCCCCTGAGCGCCGGAGTAGGGCCGACAGGACAGAAGTACGCGCCATAGGAGCAATGTTATTCGAAGCTTTTTTTAAACTAGACAGAGGTGTATTCATAGTCCAGCATGCCTCTCAAACATTCATTCAGCCTGCTTGGACACAACAGACACGCTGGCAGACCGGCCAAGAGGATGGGGGGTGGAGGGCGGTAGGAAGTGTGTGTGGGTGGGTGGTGGTGGGGGGATTGGGGAAGCTGCCGCCCTTGTGGTGTAGGGCCAGCACAGGGTAACAGAAGGCCATCGGGAGGCCAAGGGCACTGCTCTCTAACAAAGGGCAGGAGAGTGAACCAGAGCCCAGAGGACAGTGCTCTTATCAGCCCCAAGGGAGGTGCCACCGGGCACTCTGGGAACCCAGAGGTGGCCCCTTTCAGATCTCGGGTTAGGTCAGAGATTGTGAGTGGCCTGTGGGTTGAGACACCAGAAAATGAAAGCAGCAAGAAGTACTTGGGCGCTTTTTCTTTTTTTTTTTCCCCCCGGGGGAATCACAACCGTGTCCTCCTGTAACAGTTCAGTTGGCTGCAAATAAAGGTGGAGGAACCGGGCAGTTCAAAGGCAGAAGGCGGCTCTCCCTCCCACCTTTCATTCAGAAAACCCACAAAGTGTAGCCTCAGGGTGTGTGTGGAAGGAGCAAGCACAGACTCCGCCCACTCTCCTCCTGAGTGAAGGGCAGCCTGCCCGAAGTGTGTGCGCGCTTCTTTTTGTGGGGGCGCGCACGTCTGTGTGCGCGCGCGCGGGAGGTGAGGACAGCTGGCCGTAGCCTCTTCCCCGGGTTGCAGTGGCCCACTGGGGCCATCACTGTGGACACTGTGGCCGTGCAAAGCTGGGGCCAAAGCCGAGCAGGTATTCAGTCTTGAGAAGGAAAATGGTGACTTTCTTCCCTCTTTTCCTCCTTTTCCTTAGAGAGCCCCTAATCTAGGGGAAGAGATAGGGATAAATAAATAAATTAGTTAGTTAATACTAAGCTAAGCACTGGGGATGACAGGTGGAAATACCATTGGCTCTGCAACTCAGAAGGGCACTGCATTTGGTGTGGAGGAGGGACAGGGGTCCAGAGGTGGTATTTGTTATCTATTTCTGAGTAACAAATTAACAAAACGTAGCTGCTTAAAACAACAAACATTTATTATCTCACAGTTTCTTTGGGTCAGGAATCCAGGCGTGCCTTAACTGGCTGCCTCAGGGCTGAAGGTCTTGGAGGAGGAGGTCGCAGGTTAACACTGACCGCTGGGGCTGCCAACTCATCTGAGGACTCAGCTGGGGGAGGACCCGATGCCAAGCTCACTCACGTGGTTGCCGACAGGATTCGGTTCCCCCACAGGCTCTTGGCTGGAGGCCTCCCTCTGTTCCTTGTCACGTGGCCCTCATCACAGGGCAGTGTGCAACACAGCAGCTTCTGCCACATTCTGTTCTTCAGAATCCCAAGGGCATGAACAGGAGGAGGCAGGGATCAGTGGGGGCCAGCTTAGAGGCTGCCTGTCATACAGTCCGAGCTGAGACCTGCAAAGCAAACAGCCGACTGCTGTTCTAGGCAGGAGGGGAGGGAGAGAGTTGGAATGGCAGGTGTGGTGGCCGGCAGCTGAAATTCAGTGCGGCCCGCCGAGCGGAGGGGCTCATGTGGGTGGAGATGTGTGATGGAGAGGCCAGCAGGGCTCAGAAGCTGTAAAACCCTTTAACCCAGGTCTGTGAAGGTAGACTCTGTCCTGGAGGGATGGAAAGCTTCAAGCTGGAGGCTGAAATTTAAGATTCAGCATTAGAAAGATTACATTGCTATATGGACTGGAGGGAGTAAGAGAAAGAGGGGGTTTGAACTAAGGTGGTGACTGGAGAGATGGAGTGGAGTCTAGAGATATTAGAAGTTGAAATCTGTTAGATTTGGGGGCTAATAGTTTACTGTCTGTCTTCCCCTTCTAGAATACAAGTTTTCGGAGGGCAGAGATTTTTGTAGTCTCTGGTATTCCTGGTGCGTAGAATAGTGGCTTTAAATGAAAGAATGGGGTTACCCCCACGTTTCTGGCTTGACTAACATAGTAGAGCCTTTCTCTGATACAAAACAGAAAGAACAGGGGCGCCCAGCTGGCTCAGTAGGAAGAGCATGTGACTCTTGATCTCGGGGGCTGTGGGTTTGAGCCCCGCATTGAGTGTAGAGGTTACTAAAAATAAACAAAGACAAACCCACAAAAACAAACATGGCTAAGAATGTAATATTTGAGATACACTGAGTCTGAGGTGCTTTGTGGGATACCAAAGGGTAAAATGCTGGGAAGGCAGTTGAAATGTGGGCATCTGGAGACTTCCTGGAGAAACAGTGAGTCCCGAAGATCTGAGAATCACAGCACCCGAGGCCAGTTGTGGGAGTGGACAGTATGGCCCCAGGGCTGATACCTCAAGTTTCCAGGGCCCTAAACAGCAGAGGGCTTCGAAAGACAGCATAGGAAGAAAGCCCAAAACATGCTGCCAAAGGGAGAAAGCAGGAATCTCGGAAAACCAGAGAGGACACAGAGAGTGTTAGGTAAGGAAGAACTGAAGAGCTCAGGAAACTCAAGCCCTGGGTAGGTGGGGAGGGAGATGAAAAGAATGTTTTCCAGAAATGCAAAGCCTTATTTAACATTTTAGAAGTTAAAACTGCCATTTCCAAATTTCATAATTTCATTAAAAGACAAAATAGATAAGCATTTGGACATCAGTCCCCTTTACAGCAGCAACTCAAGAATCACTGATATGGGGCGCCTGGGTGGCTCAGTTGGTTAAGAATCACTGAGGAGGCTTTTCAAAAATACCAGCTTTTCAGGTACCAGCCCTACAAAATTAGTCTCCCAAGGGGGAGGAAGGGAAAACTGTAATTTTTTTAAAGCCACCAAGTGATTTTAAAGTGTGACGAGGGTTTGAAATCATTCAGTGAAACCTCTAAGAACTCCTGGTTCATATTTGGCTTGAGCCCTTTTAGAAGAATTAAAGTGGCAGAAAAATGCATAGATTGCTAAACTGTTAGAAGCTGATTGTTAAATTTAAGACTTTAATAGAAAAATAAAAAGCGGGGGGTGCCTGGGTGGCTCAGTTGGTTAAGCAACTGACTCTTGATTTCGGCTCAGGTCATGATCTCAGGGTTGTGAGTTCGAGCCCCTCATCGGATTCTGCGCTGTGTGTGGAGCCTGCTTAAGATTCTCTCTCCCCTTCTGCCCCTCCCACCTCTCTCCCTCTCTAAAAACAAAACCAAACCAAAAAAACCCCAAAAACTTTAATAGGAAATTTAAAGTAATCAAGAAAAACTCCCCCATAAAGTTAAAAAAACCCAACAACCATAAAACACATCCTGTATGTTTATTAGCAGGAACATAGTGATGGCTGTCATTAGGACCAAACATTTAGTGGAGAGTAAATGAGAGCTAGATTAGTAAATAAAACTGCCTGTAAACATTGCTAAATCTATCCTCTTGGGTGTGGTTTGCAAAAGAACCTAGTGGCTGTCTGAAGGGGTGGGGAGCAGCACGTGGCTCTGACTGGGCGAGAAGTCCCCAAGGTTTCAGAGCCCCAAAAGCTTCCTGAACTACCATCACCCCACCTTTGGAAAATGCCAGTTACCTCCTCATTCCCAGAGCACAGCGTGAGCTGCACCTCGGCCTCCACTTCCTTACCACTTTCCTTTGTCCCTGGCAGTTTTAAGTTTGATCCTCACAAGTCCATTAAAAGCCCCTTCTGGGTCCCCAGGGATCCCAGGCCTTGTAAGTGCCGCAAAACACACAGCAGCCTTTCCAGGAGGAAGTCTCCAGAGCCCTGGGAGGCCTCTTGCTCCCTCCCTCCCCGCCAGGCTGGCAGCGGACCTTCAGGGACTTAGCTCCCCCCTCCCGCCACACAGCCTCCAAACTTCACCACTCAACCCCCGCTTCCCATGATGTTGAAATCGTTTTGTCCCATTTCTACTTTTTCTTGCTGTCCTTAAAGATAAGTATACAGATTTTTCATTTGTTGTATAACATTCACTCCTCCTCAGGAAATGAAAATAACCACCACAGGGAAGCAAGTAAGTCACGGCTCCCCCTCCCTTGATCAGGGGAAGCCTCTGGAGCAAGGCTCAGACGTTTACATCTTCAGGTCAAATCATACCAGACATTTGGCGCCCTTTGGTTTCACCTTGCTGGGCAGAGTGTGCCTGGTGTCAGTGGTCTCCTTTCCCACACTGGATTTTTCTGGGCTCCTTAGAGTATGTCTTTGAAAAATCAGTCCAATCTCCACCTAATTAGTCCACAAAGAGAGGCGAACAAAATGAGATATCATTCTCGTTCTATCAAGATGGCAAAAAAATAAGAAAGAAAAATGAAGCCTGATGATACCGAGTTTTGGCCCGCTTGCTGGTAAGCTGACTCACTCTGGCCCTGCTGGAGGGACTCTCAATCAAGAGACTTAACTATGCGCTTACTCTTCAACCCAGTAATCCCACTTCGAGGAAAATATCCTAAGGAAATAATCATGAGACGCAGTCAAGGATTTACGCACAGAGGATATTCGCGGCAGAGCCGTAATTGAGAAACACTGGCAAGGGCTTACGCGCCTCCCAGGTGGGGCTGCGCTCCGCAAACCCTCCTACATCCCTATGAGGAAACGGGGCTCATGCAGCTGAGCAGTCCTCCGCTCCGCAAATATTTATTAGGTACCTACTCTGCATTAGGTAAACAAAACAGGTATGCTCGCAGCCCGCCTGCCCCCCCCTCCCCGGAAGATGCACCCACGAAAATTCAGGATCTCGGAAAACAATTTGAAACTGTGCACGTTATGTTTTGGGGGGAAGCAGGTTCCACACTGTATCACCCCCACTCTCTCACCGCCGGCCACGAGCAGTTACCGAGTCCGAAGAACATTTCCCTCAGGGGCGCTCCCGGGCCGACCTCTCCTTTCCTTTTCAAAAGCGGGTCCTGAGGCGCTAAGTAACCTGAGCACAGCGGAAAGAGCAGCGACGCGGAAGTCTTCCGATTGGTTTCCAGTTCCAGGAAGTTGCCGACTTCGGGCAAATCACGTCGCCTCTGGGACTGTTTCTAATCAGAAGAATGAAAGAAAGGGCTGCACCAGCCTTCAGGCTCTTTGAGTCCACTCACTTTTGGGACAGAGCCCTCCGTCTGTGAGGGAGGCCGACCCCGCGTTAGAGGGCCGGGGGGTGGGGGGAGAGGGGAGGGTGTGTGCGTGTCTATTTGCGGGAGTTCCACAACACAAAGAAGGCCAGGGACCACGTAGACAGTGAGCAGACAGCCGGGCGTGCGGGGCGTGCGGGGCGTGCGGGGGTCGGGGGGCTCGGCTCCCCGCACCCCGCGCTCCTCCCCCGCCGCCGACTCCCGGCCCGCGCGCTGCCTCCCGCGCGACCTCCTCGCTCTGAGTGGCTCCTCAATACTCATGCATAACAGCTCCCAACTGTGGGCGCCTCTAGGTGCAGCACATGGTTTAGGCGACCGAGTCACCTCACTTTCTCGCCCGCGAAGGAGCGGGTCTGCGCGGCTCCTCGCGACGGCTTAGGACGGTTACAACAGTTAGACGAAGTCACGTGGCTCGTCCCTGGGCCTGGGCTCGTCACCTTTTCACAGGACAGTCTTCGTCGTTTCCTGAAAGGGCAGTGGGGCGGTCTCCCACCGTGTCCCTCGTTCCTCTCGCAGAAGACAGGAACACGGAGCGTTATGGTGCTTCGGGTTTGTTGCTTACCAACTGGGGGACGGCTGCCGCAGTTTATAAATGACCTTAGCATCTACTGGAGCCCCCCTGCTTCCACTCAGAAACTCGCTTTCTCCCGGCCCTGGTCCCCACAGCGCCCCTCCCCCGCCAGGGTGAGGGGTCGGCTCTGAAATGCAGTCGGCGAGGAACAATAGGCGCCCTCGCCCGGAAAGGCGGAGAGCGATTTGCATCTCACTGGAGCTCCCATCGGGACGCCCGGTGTGGACTCTGACCCTCGCACTAAAGAGCTGCTTTGGTGTGACCCGTTAATGCTGCTCCGAAGCAGTAAGGAGTCTTGACATTCATGTCCGCTTAATTCAGAGATCTAAAATGGCAGTTTAGTGGCCGGATTCTGTGAGCTCCGTCCTATTGTACGGAGAAGCCTGTGTGCCTGTGCGTAGGTACATTTTTCTGGGGAGAGTGTTCATAAATGTCCTTGGTTTTTCAAAGGGGCTCCCAGATGCCCAAAGGTTAAGAACTTCCAGTGACAAGTGAGCCACCCTGAAAGGGAACAATGGTGCAAATCCTGTGGGAGGAGGAGGGGGCCGAGGAAAGGGAAAGACTTAACTGAGGGGAGGTGGGGGCGGGAGGGAAGACGATCAGGTGAAACTTCTCTGAGAGGCAGGATTTGGGGGATGGGAGAGGGAGGGAACATTCCTTCTACTCTTTTATTTTTAAAGATTTTATTTATTCAGTTGACAGAGAGACCCAGCGAGAGAGGGAACACAAGCGGGGGGAGTGGGAGAGGGAGAAGCAGGCTTCCCGCGGAGCGGGGAGCCCGACGCGGGGCTCGATCCCAGGCCGCTGGGATCATGACCTGAGCCGAAGGCAGAGGCTTAACGACTGAGCCACCCAGGCACTACCATTCCTTCTACTCTTAGTGTGTGCCGGGCACTGTTCTAGACTAAAATTCATGAGGGTTAATTAATTCTTATAACAATCCCATGAGGTAAATAAGATTGCTCTGACTTAATAGATTCATTCATTTAGTAAATATTTATTGAGCGTTTATTATGTATCAGGCACTGTCTCCAGAGCCGGGGATACAGCAATTAACAAAACAGCCGGAAATACCTCCTTTCAGGGAGCTTGCATCCCCGTGGGAGGCAGGATGAGGAACCTGGGTTCACAGAGAGTTACACAAGGGTCCTCAGCTAGTAAGCAGTAGACATTTGAACCCAGTCAGTATAGCACTGGAAGCTGTTTTATTTATTTATTTTTATAATGACTCTAAACATGTGAAAACTAAAAATTTCTGTGCAACAGCAACAACAAACCACCAAAAAGATAAAAGTGAGAAAATATTTACATCAGATAGTGCAAAGAATAGCTTTAAGAAGTTTTCAAACTACAAATCGAAACCAAAAGCAAACATTTAAAATGAAGAAATGGGCAAAGATTACTAAAATAATTTAGAAGAGAAAATACAAATGATCAATAATGTTGAATCCTGGCTTCCTGAATTATCATCAAGACAATCTGGTTATTGCTTGCACAGTGAGGAAGAGTACTAACTTGACTAGCCTGAGGAGCCTATCAGAGGGCAGAGGGGAAAGGGCAAAGTCTAGGTATTTATTGAGCTTTTGAAGCCTGGTCTAAGGTGGATCTTTCAGTGGGGGTGGGGGATCATAATAAAATACATTAGGATTGAGGGACACAACCGGGTAAGAATATTAAGGGGAGGCGTTTAAAGAGTCATAACAGCAATGCTGTGTGGAAACCTAGAAGCTAAAATGCCAGTTGGCCTTCTTTGAAGGAGTGTGTGACTGCAGTCACGTGTGTTTCCTTACACTAAGCACTTGTTGGGTTCGTCCAGATGTACCTGACCTGCTTCCAGCCTTTGGCATTGAGTGTAGAACATCTTAAGATGTCTGAAGTGCTTGTGGATAACCAAGTGATGACTTAAGAAGCCCACTGAATGAGGTAAAAGGGAATGATGGGTAAATCAAGTTATTGGGTTACCCCTACTTTTTTTTTTCCATTTTAGTTTCAATGCATTCTCAACTTTTATTTATTTATTTATTTATTTATTTATTTATTTATTTATTTATTTATTTATTTATTTGACAGAGAGGGAACACAAGCAGAGGGAGTGTGAGAGGGAGAACCAGGCTTCCTGCTGAGCAGGGAGCCCGATGCGGGGCTTGATCCCAGGACCCTGGAATCATGACCTGAGCCAAAGGCAGCTGCTTAACTGACTGAGACACCCAGGCGCCCCTCTTCTCAACTTTTCAGTTAGATTTAAAAAGCCTTTATTGAGCTTTATTGAGCTATCAATGACATTCAACAAATTTCACATACTGAAAGTGTGCAGTTTTGGTAAGTTTTGACACATGTATATAGCTATGAAACTATCACCACAATCGGGATTATGAATATATCTGTCACCCCAAAGTTTCCTTGTGCCTCTTTATCATCCCATCCACTTAGCCCCTGTGTCCAAGCAACAACCCATTTGTCTTCTGTCACTGCAGATTCTTTGCATTTTTGTTTGATTTTATATAAGTGTAATCCTATAGTATGTATTCATTTTTTGCCTTTTTTTTACTCAGAATAATTACTTTGAGATTCATCTGTGTTGTTGCATGTATCTGTAGTTTATTCCTTTTTATTGCTAGTAGTATTCCATTGTGTGGATATATCACCCATTGTTTATCCACTCACCTGTTGATACCAATTGGGTTAATACCAGTTTTTGGCTATTACAAATTAAGACTATCATGAACATTCATGTACAGGTATTTGTATAGATATGTGCTTTTACTTCTCTTTGGTAATTAATTACCTAGGAATAGATTGGCTTAGTCATATGATAGGTATATGTCAAATTTTTTAAGAACCTGACGAACTGGTTTCCAAAGTGGTTGCCCCGTTTTACATTCCCATCTGCAATATATGAGAATCCCAGTTGCCGTACAGCCTCACCAACTTCTGGTATAATCAGTCCTTTCAGTTTTAGCCATTCTCAGAGGTGTATAGTAGTATCTGATTTTAGTTTTAATTTACATTTCTGAGATAACTAATGGTGATAAGCATCTTTTTGTGTGCTTTTTGATATCCACATACCTTCTTTGTTAAAGTGTCCATTCAAATTATTTGCCCCTTCTTGTTGTTGGGCTGTTTATCTTACTGCTTTTTTTTTTTTTAAGATTTTATTTATTTGCCAGAGAGAGCAAGCACAAGCAGGGGGAGGGGCAGGCAGAGGGAGAAGCAGGCTCCCCTCTGAGCAAGGAGTCCGACGTGGAACTCGGTCCCAGGACCCTGGGACCATGACCTGAGCCGAAGGCAGACGCTTAACCAATTGAGCCACCCAGGCGTCCCTATCTTACTGCTTTTTGAGGGTTTTTTATATACACTGCATACAAGTTCTTTATCAGATATGTGATTTGCTAATATTTTCTCCCAGTCTGTGGCTTATCTTTGCACTCTCCTAATAGTATCTTTCAAAGAGTATATTTTTTGGCAGAGACTACTTAGTCCCAGGCCTGGCCTTAGTCTCCTCTCCTTTCACACCCAAGGCCTTTGCCACAAATATGCTCCCCTAGGTCCTTGGTTAGGCCAAGAAAACATTCAAGCTTGATTTCTCTCTTCATATTTATTGGAGCTGGAGGTACTGGAGAAGCAGTGTATGTCTTGTGTCTGGCATTGTTTGATCCAAGTATCTGTTGGGATGAAGAGAGTAACCCAGAACCCAGAGTAAAGTGTGTCCTAATGATCAAAGCAAGTTCTACTCAGTGAATGTAGATTACAGCAAACTGAAGAAAGAGGGTTCAGACTTCTAACTGAAATGTTTGACTGTAAAATTGCTTAGAATGAAGGTCTTCAGAAGTCATTTGTACAGTTTTCTGCTTAACCAAGAACTATTTCCCCTCTGAATGCTCAAAGTCATGTTGATGTGCTATGTTGAAGTCTTACACTGATTAATAAATATGTCCAACTTGAAAAAAAGAGCATACTTTTTATGAAGTCCAGTTTATCAGTTTTTTCTTTTATGGACTATATCTTTTGTTGTCACATCTAAGAAATCTTTGCCTCACCCCAGGCCATTTACCTTTGTTTTCTTTTCAAGTTTTACAATTTTAGGTTTTACGTTTATATCTATGATGCATTTCCCCACGCTGGGAAAAGGTTTATTTGATAATCCAATTTGCTTTAAAATGTTTTAAAGTCACATTCAACATGGGACTAACAAACATGAACAAGCACATTATGAACCCTCCACCACCCTGCAAAAAGCATATGAAAAACAAGAACAAGGTTAGAGAAATTCAAAACTAAGTTGCCTAACTTACGACAACACAAAGTTGTCTAAATGAGCCTTCATGAAGACTTAAGGAGGTTTCGTGTATGGTAATCAATCAAGTCTGCCTGCACCGCAGTTTGATCTCTGTTTAGTCGGCTTCAGCAAACAGTGTTCTCCGCTTCTTCACACTGTCCACCAAGCGGTTCACCATCGGATAAGCAGTGAGTCTTTCCAGGGGTACAAAAACCTTTCCCATACTGTAAGGTTTGGGGGACTGCTCTGTTTGGGCTCCTTGAGCTTCTGTGAGGGTTGATCCATGCCGTTGGATGCATCTGCCTTCTGGAACCACTTGACCGCGCTTTTCTTCGGATCCAGAAGAAACCCGACTTTCATGAAGTCGACTGCTTTTAACACCTCGGCGCTCAGAACAAGCTGGAGGTATTCTTTTTGCTGTGAACTCGGGTATGAGGTTGTAAAAACAGCTTTATGAACATGTTCCTGTGTCTCTGAAATGCACGATTCAGTTGCCTTTGCTATGTTTTTCTGGAAGACCCCTATCTGGGTACAGTAGCCAACATGTTCAGCTCCTGCTGGTGGAGCCTCCATACCAGTAAACTCGATGCAGTAATTGTAGAGATTTGCCACATCCAAAGCCCACGTCTGAAACTGCATTCTGTTTCACTCAAATTTGTGATCTGGATTTCTAAAGGTTGATGCTGGAAACAGGGGATTGAGTTCAGAGTTTGGTGTGCTGATGACAACCATACCCAGAGAAAAGTACCCAAATATGACTTCAGGAAACTTGGCCAGATCTTCAGAATCTAAGTATTCTATCAATTCAGTACATGTTATGAAGTCAAATCCAAGCAAACGAGAGTCTTTCTGTACAGCAGAAGCACAATACAAGGTTATAGTCAAATCTGGGTCCCAAGGAGCTAGATAATCCCCCACTGTTGGAGTCAACTTAGTCCCTTCCCATTGTAAGGAATTGGCAGCAATAATATCTATTCCAAGAAGATGTTCAGTGCAACTGTGGAATTTTAGCATCCATCTAAGTGTGGCATCACTGAAGCCCAAGTCTGCAACCTTCTTGGGTTGATGTTGATCCACTAAATTTTTAACAAAGTAGTATCTCTGTTTGTACTTAGATGGTTGAACTCAGTTACCTCCTTGCTGGGAACTTCTTCAAAATTACCATTAACCATACTGTTGCATTGTTTGTTTTCTTCCATTTTGTTTCCAAGTTTCAAGTTTTGTTGAAACAGAAAAGCCAATGTGTCCTTCAAGCTCTATGAATCAGCAATGACTCAGCTCCAAAGGAGCACACCAGTGGGAAAGCAAAGCGCTGTGAACACTCTATGATGCATTTTGAGTTAATTTTTGTATATGGTATAAGGTGTGGATCGAACTTCGTTTCTTTTGCATTTGAACAATAGCCTGAAAAGGCTATTCTTTTTGCCATTTAATTGCCCTTGCAACTTCACTGAAGCAATTGACCATATATGTGTGGGTCTGTTATCAAACTTTCTATTCTGTTCAATTGATCTATTTGTCTACCTCAATTTTTCCCCCCAACTGAATTACTCTAGTTTTACTGTAAGTATTGAAATCAGTTAATATAGTCCTCCAAATTTGTCTCTTTTCTTCGAAGTAATTTAGGCTCTTCTAGGTTCTTTGCATTTTCATTATAAATTTTAGAATTAGTTTGTTAATTTCTACAAAAAAAGACTGTTAGGATTTTGGATGGGATTGCTTTGACTCTATAGATCAAATTGGGAAGAACTGACTTCTTTTTTTTTTTTTAAAGATTTTATTTATTTATTTGAGAGAGAGAGAATGAGAGAGAGAGAGCACATGAGAGGGGGGAGGGTCAGAGGCAGAAGCAGGCTCCCTGCCGAGCAGGGAGCCCGATGCAGGACTCAATCCAGGGACTCCAGGATCATGACCTGAGCCGAAGGCAGTCACTTAACCAACTGAGCCACCCAGGCGCCTGGGAAGAACTGACTTCTTAATAATATTGACTGTTCTAACCTACGAACACAAAAAATTATCTTTTTTTTTTTTTTTCACACCATACCTTTCCATGTATTTAAGGCCTCTTTAATTTCCCTCAGTAGTTTTTAGTGAGTAGGTCTTGCACATTTTTTGGTCAGACTTATTCCCAAGTATTTCAGATTTGTAATGCTATTGCATATAGAAGTACAACTGATTTTTGTACATTAACTTTGTGTCCTGCAACCTTGCTGAACTCATTTAGTTTTAGTAACTTTTTAGTAAATTCCATAGGATTTTCTACATGGGCAATCATGTCATCTGTAAATAGATAGTTTTACTTCTTACTTTCCAATCTTGATGCTTTTTGTTTTTCTTGTCTTGTTGCACTGGCTAGAAACTAGTACAGTGTTGAATAGAAGTGTTAAGACTGGATATCTTTGCCTTGTTTTTGATCCTAGGTGGAAAGTGCTCAGCCTCTCTCCATTAAAGTATGATGTTTAGCTATAGGTGTTTTGTAGATGCCCATTAGCATTTACTGACCCATGAAAATAGTATATCTGAGGTGAAGAAATTTGCTGAGTTAATTTTTTTCCTAAACCATGAATAAATGCTAGAATTTGTCAAAAAATTTTTTTACATCTACTGAGATGAGCATATAACTTGCTTTTATTTTTTGGTCTGTAAATATGGTGAACTATATTGCTTGATTTTTAATTTTTGAATAACAAATACCTTGCTTTCCTTGATAAAGCCCAATTAGTCATGACATATTTTTATCACCAGGTTTGAATTGATAACATCTTGTTAAGAATTTTTACGTCTAGGGGCGCCTGGGTGGCTCAGTTGGTTAGGCGACTGCCTTCGGCTCGGGTCATGATCCCGGAGTCCTGGGATCAAGTCCCGCATCAGGCTCCCGGCTCGGTGGGGAGCCTGCTTCTCCCTCTGACCCTCTCCCTCTCATGCTGTTTCTCTCTCTCTCTCTCTCATAAATAAATAAATAAATAAATAAAATCTTTAAAAAAAAAAAAGAATTTTTACGTCTAGGGGCGCCTGGGTGGCTCAGTTGTTAAGCATCTGCCTTCGGCTCAGGTCATGATCCCAGGGTCCTGGGATTGAGCCCCGCATCGGGCTCCTTGCTCAGCCAGGAATCTGCTTCTCCCTCTGACCCTCCTCCCTCTCATGCTCTCTGTCTCTCGCTGCTTGTGTTCCCTCTCTCGCTGTGTCTCTTTCTGTCAAATAAATAAAATCTTTAAAAAAAAAAAAAAAGAATTTTTACGTCTATGTTCATCAGAGTTTTTGGTCTGTATTTTTTTTTTTTTCTTGTAATTTCTTTGTTTGGTAATAGTATCAGGATAATGCTGGCTCATGGAATGGGTTGGGAAGTATTACCTTGTTATGGACTGAATTGTGTCCTCTCAAATTTTATATATTAAAGCCCTGACACTACTAGTACCTAGGAATGTGACTATATTTGGAGATAACATCTTTAAAGAGGTAATTAAGTTAAAATGAGGTCATTAAGGTGGGCTGTAATCCAATATAACTGGTGTCCTTATAAGAGGAAATTAGGACACAGACATGCACAGAGGAAAGACAATGTGAAGATACAGAGAGAAGATGATCACCTACAAGCCAAGGAGAGAGGCCTCAGAAGAAACCACTGCTAACACTTTGGTCTCAGACTTGTAGCCTCCAGAATTATGAGAAAATAAATTTCTGTTGTTTAAGCCACCTAATCTGTGGTACTTTGTTGTAGAAGCTTTAGCAAATTAACACACACTTCATCAATTTTCTGGAAGAGTTTGTGTAGTATTTTCATTACTTTTCTCTTAAATTTTTAATAGAATTCACCACTGCAGTTATCTAGGCCTGAGGTTTTCTTTGTGAGAAGTTATTCAGTTCAAATGGAATAACAATTCAATTTCTTTAACAGACATAGGCTGTTCAGGTTATCTGTTTCTTCTCAAGTGAACTTGGGTAGTTGATGTCCGTTTTTTTTTTTAAGATTTTATTTATTTATTTGACAGAGAGAGACATAGCGAGAAAAGGAACACAGCAGGGGGAGTGGGAGAGGGAGAAGCAGGCTTCCTGCGGAGGAGGGAGCCTGTTGCGGGACTCGATCCCAGGACTTGGGATCATGACCTGAGCCGAAGGCAGATGCTTAACGACTGAGCCACCCAGGCGCCCCTGGTAGTTGATGTCTTTAAGAAACATCCTTTTCATATAAGTTGTAGAATTTATTGCCAAAATGATGTTCATGTTATTCCCTTATGATTCTTTTAATATCTGTAGGATCTGTATTTATGTCAACTCTGTCATTCCTGATATTGGCAATTTGTGTCTTGTTTCTTTTTTCTCTAATCAGTCTGGCTACAGGCTTATCAATTTTATTGATTTCTCAAAGAATTACCGTCTGGTTTCACTGACTTTCTTTTTTCTTTTTCTGTTTTCTAATTCATTGATTTCTGCTCTAATCTTTATTATTGTCCTTTTTGTTAGTTTTTTTTTTTAGTTTCGAAACAGTTTCTAATTAACATGTTAACATATGTTACATGGAACATAGTAACATCTGTTACATATGTATCATAGAGAAACTTTTTTTTTTTTTTTTTTGAGAGAGAGAGAGAAATGGAGAAGGGGCAGAGGGAGAGGAAGAGAATCTTAAGCAGGCTACATGCCCAGTGCAAAGCCCAACACAGGGCTTGATCTCATGACCCCGAGATCATGACCTGAGCCGAAATCAAGAGTTGGATGCTTAACCTACTGAGCCACTGAAAACTTTTTCTAATGTAGGTGTTCAGTGCTATTAATCTCTCTTTAAGAGCTGCTTTAGATGCTCTTTTTGCTTTCACTTTTGATTCATTTTTTGACCCTCTTGGCCAGAGAACACACTTTACATGACTTGAATCTTGTTACATTTATTGATACATGTTTTATGACCCCAAATATTGTCAGTTTTGGTAAGTGTTGTGTACTTGGAAAGAATTTGTATCTTGTTGTTGGTGAAAATATTCTATGTCAATCTGGTCAAGTTGGTTGATGGTATTGTCCAAGTCCTCTATGTCTCTACTGATTTCCTATTTACTCTTTCAATTATTGAGAAAGGAGTTCTTTTCTTACTATACTTGAGGCTTTGTCTCTTTCTCATTGATTCCATCAGTTTTTATTTCATGTATTTGGAAGCATAGGATGTTAATGTGAGAAACTCAGGAAAAGTTTTGGGGTCATTTAAGAAGACAAGTTATGGATAGGTAAATGATAAACCTCAGGATTGTTTTACTGGAGTTTAGGAAACATCTGGCCCTACAGGGTAGCTCTAACTAGAGTGATTTATTTTTAGATTTTGCAGCCCAGAGATTAATCGCTCCATCTAGGTTACAGTATCTATTTTAATCAAATTATAACTCATCAGGATAAAGAACCAAAAGAAGTATCACAAATATTAGGTTGAATCATGTAAAGTTGTCTACATTTGCCTTTGACCCACAAAAATGGTAGTTTTTCACAAAGCAAGGATCTTTGTTCATTATGGTATTATTCAGAATAGTGAAACATTAGGAACTATGTAGATGTTTTTCATCATAGCATTTTTCAGAATAGTGAAAAAATGGGAGGTAAATCTAAATGTCACACAATAAATCATGCCATATCCATATCATGGAATTAAAATGAATGTTTTGGGAGATTATTTAATAACTCAATCCCTTTATGTTCTTATCCAGTTTTAGGAGGTTAAATTCCATCTATATATGCTGGCAACTCCCAAATGTATATCTGAAGTCCAATTGCTCAAAAAATCCAGATGTAGACATTCAATTTCCTGTTCACCATTTCCACTTGGATATCTAATCAATATTTGAAATTTAATATGTCCAAACTTGAACTTCTGATCTGTCTCCAAAGCCTGTTCTCCCCCCATCCTTATTCATCTTGGTTAACAGAAATTCTGGCTTCATCCTTCCAGTTGTTTACGCCAAGATCCTTAGTCATTCCTGACTTTTCTTTTGTTCATCCCCCACAGTCAATCCATCAGGAAGTTCTCTGCTTTAGTCTCAAAATATACCCAGTGCCCAACACTTTTCATCACCTTCATTGCTACCCCTGTGGTCTTCTTTCCCTTAGACTGCGAAAGCCTCCTAACCTTTTTAACTGCAGTTAATCAGTATTTTTTGAAGTTAATAGTTTAAAGGGTAGTGATGAAAATTGTATAGATATATCTGGACCAAGTTCAAAGAGACATGGCAGACAATGTGCTCCAAAGCATTGCACCATGAAGTTTGGAGATATTTGCTCTATTGTCTCTTTTCCTTCTGCATTTTCCTGCTCCCCTCATTGTTTCCTCTGTAACTATCAGGAACTGGGGCAGTTACCAGTTTATTGCCTCTCAGCTCCAAATCTACCCTTTATTGCCTGTTCTGCAACAATGCTAGACCCTCTTGTAAACACTTTTCCTTTGCCAGCTGGCACAATGTTCACCTTTGTCAGGAGAATGCTCTGGAGAGGCACTAGACGAGGGAGCTTCTCTTCCTTGTTCTGCTGTGCTTCCTTCTGCAAGCTCCTACAGGACGCTCCTAGCTCTTGTTCTCAGCAGCTAACCTCGTATGACATTCCCTTGGGTGGCTCTCCACTCTCCACTGAGTCTTACTGGTATAGCACCTCTCCATGGATGTCCTCCCAGCAAGTTCTGGGACACGGTACCTCCCCATGGATCCTTCCCTGGCACCTAAGGGTAGATTCACAAGTGCTACTGGTGTGGCGTTTTAGTACTGACGGGCTATGGTTGTGCCCTAACAAATCGGGCTCTCAGCCTGGGGGAAAGGGGGCATTTTAGGTTTGCCTAGCCTTGGGCCTAGAGTTAGTGGCTGCTCATATAGATGCTATTCTTGTGTTTTGTTTTGTTTTAATTCTTGTATTCTTGAGTTCTTTTTATTGCATAGCAGCAAATCTTCCATTGTTCTAATTTCTTGTTACAGTTTGTGATGGTTAAATGTTATGTATCAATCTGGCTGGGCCACGGTGGTCAGATATTTAATCAAACATTATTCTAAATGGTTCTGTGAAAATGTTTTTTGGATGAAATTATTTACATTGGTGGCCTTCAAGTAAAGCAGATTACTCTTCATAATGTGGGTGGGCCTCACCAAATCAGTTGAAGGCCTAAACAGAACACAGATTGACCTTCTGAACAAGAAAGAATTCTGCCAGCAGACTGCCTTTGGACTTGAACTACAACTCTTCCCTGGTTGTCCAGCCTGACAGCCTACCCTGTAGATTTTGGATTTACCAAGTCTCTACAATTGCATTAGTGAATTCCTTAAAATTTCTCTATGTACACACACACACACACACACACACCCTTTTGGTTCTGTTTCTCGAGAGAACTGTCATACATAGTCTTTTACATTAAACCACCCCTTTTGGGGCACCTGGCTGGCTCAGCTGGTAGAGAATGCAACTCTTGATCTCAGGGTTCCTAGTTCAAACCCCACAGTGAGCACAGAGCTTATTCATTTATAAATAAATAAATAAATAAATAAATAAATAAATAAATAAAATAAAAATAAATAAATAAATCACCCCTCTTCAAATAGCTGTGTGGTTTCTGACTCTTGATTGGACCCTGACAAATACACTACTGTTCTGCCCTGAATTCCTAATCTATATGTGCAAGTGTCTACTAAGCTTTTCTACTTGGATGTCTAACTGGTATTACAAACTTAGGTCCAAAAGTAAGCTTTTTATTTTTTAACATTTATTTATTTATAGGGGTGCCTGGGTGGCTCATTCGGTTAAGCATCTGCCTTCAGCTCAGGTCATGATCCCAGGGTCCTGGATTGAGCCTCGCATAGGGCTCCCTGCTCGGCCTGAAGCCTCTTCTCCCTCTCCCACTTCCCCTGCTTGTGTTCCCTCTCTCGCTGTGTCTCTGTCAAATAAATAAATAAAATCTTTTAAAAAAAGATTCTATAATAACAAAGCAAAACAAAGTATCAACCCCACAGTTTTATTTGTAAAGAACAAAGCATGAAAAGTCATATTTAAATGTACTTCAAAACCTGAAAAACCCACGTCAGTTTCTCTGATATGTATGTTAAAGTGCTTGATAATATCACAATACTCTTTAAATTTTATATTATGTTCAGATGAGGAAAAAAAAAATCCAGTTCTGATGCATTGTTAACAATACAAAGAAACACAATATAATTTAAATGCAGAAATGTTCATTGTTTAAAAAGATACACAGGGTACATTTATACATGGTTCAAGTGTAACACAGAGGGGTTTTTTCTATGTTTAACACCCTCATTTGATTGACAACAGGAACTCCTTACCATACCTCTCTACTGTCAACAAGATTTGGTTTGGAATAGACTGGAGCCACACACAAATACATTCAGGAAACTGGATGAAGTGTGATTCTCTCCCACATAACCCAAGGATGCCCTGGGTTCCTTCAAATGAAGAGAAACTTTTTGATACATGTTTTTTTCACTCTGGTGTCAACTGCTCAATGTGATACATTTCTGGAGCTAATCTTTATTCTGTCCTTGAGAGGATGATCAGCTCAAGGAAGATCTAGGAGGATGAGTTTCTTCTTGGATTCCTCTGATCACATCATCAGCACCCTCTTCAAAAAAGCTTGGAAATCCAAGAGATTTAGAAATGTATTTTAATAGGAGTAAGAGACCTAGAAGTTTATTATTCGTTTCCGTCTCTTTTTAAGCTAAGTAAGTAACAAATACTTATGTAAGGAACAGGGGCTTCCAAAGAAACTGATGACCTGGAAACAGCATTCACTTCATAAAAGTAGAGAGGAGTTCGAGACTCCATTCTCAATCAATGAAGGTGTGTTAATACTGAAATATAAATAGCTAAGGGTCAGATTGTCCTTTCAACATGGTGAAAAGGATAGTTTCTGTAAACCTCACAGAGAAAATACAAGTGAAAATCCACTAAAAAATCGTAATTCTTAGCAGAAAGAAGATATTTCAATTAAGAGCTACACTCTCAATGCTGTCAAATAAATATTTCCCTGGGGATCTGAGGTCCTCGTCTGTTGCCTCATCTTTCAAAGTATCTTAGAGGTGTCAACATATCCTACACATATACCGTTAAGTATCGTCTCTA
Source organism: Leptonychotes weddellii (assembly GCF_054177405.1). Lineage (NCBI taxonomy): Eukaryota > Metazoa > Chordata > Mammalia > Carnivora > Phocidae > Leptonychotes > Leptonychotes weddellii. Next base: position 90,921,769 of record NC_138373.1, read on the forward strand.
CCTCTCTTTCACTTACATTTGCATACAACAGTGCTTTATTCCAAAAAAAGGAAATACAAGCAATTCAGTTATTTCCCCATATCATTCATGTAGTAGGACAGAAGTTCATGAAAATGTTTTTTTAAAAAAAGACATGTTAAAGTAAATACACAGGGTTACAAAGGTTCAAAAATGTGTGAAACACTGAAAATAAATTTTAGAGGGAAATTGCAAACTTTTGCAGGTTTCAGTTTCTTATATAAAATTCTTGCTCCCAGTGGGAAAGAGAAAGAGGAAGAACTTTTATTCTCTGTAGGCCTACTTCACCCCAACTAGAATCCCACTTTATGCTACTCCACACCCCACATGGAGCCTCAGTCAGTTTTAAGGCGCTAATGAGCCCCACCCAGGGCACTGCTTTCTGGGCTCACACACTGTCCCACCACTGTATCAGAAAGGTTGAGATTCGGAGTTTCAGGACATCTGGAAAACACTTGGAAATTAGATGTTTCAAGAGGTAATATTTTTGGCAATTTCATTTTAAAACAATTTCCTCTCAAGCTATTATTATATGAAAATACTAATTGTGGTTCCGGGCACTACTTTTAATTTATTCTGAGGAAAAAAAGTCAATTACAAAATTGATTTTTACTTAAACTCTGAGGTGTGATTATGAAGCAATATACTAATTAAAAAATTAATATACCAAAAAGGATACCTCTAACTGGGTATGGTCCTTCCAAAGGTCAGCTATAGACATTTATTCTAAGGGTTCTGCCTCTGTCCTGCTCAAAATATTCTGGTATTGGCTTAGAGGTAGTTATAAGCCACATAAGAACGAAGTCTTATTTCTTTAGAATTGTTTCTTTTGTGACCTCAAACTCTGCTTAAGCATCCTTTTTCATCAAGTTGTATCCTAAGGACATTTTGTTTCCAAATATTAAATTTCTTCTAAAAGGCCAAGATTTACCATAACTGGCAACAGAAGAATGGGCTGTAGGCCATCCAAGCATCTTGCAAGGAGGTCCCCACAGGTTTGGAGCCCTGGCTGTTAATCACTGGAATAACTATATGGGCTCCTCAGGTAACCAATTTAAAGGGTCCAGCATTCTAGAGGAGGTGTCAGTTCTGGTGTGATTGTTTCTTTTGAAATCGGTTATTTCCACTGTAATGGTCATACTACACAAAGTGGGATAAAACTTTAGGTGTAACTCTTTTTTGGGGTACTTTTTAATGTAATAGCTTTATTCACAGGCCCCAAATCCAATTTTGCTCCTAGTTTTTGTAATGGATGTAATTCTCAACCACTTGAGAACAATTTGTTAAAATGAATGTTAATCCTTATAAATGATTCTTACAAACGAATATTAACAGTGATTTTCCTACCTGTTTAGGTATGGGTAAAGATCTAGGGGTAGAAAGACTATTCATATGAATGCCTCCTCAGAGCTCAGTCTCATGCAGCCTTGGTGTTAATAAAAGACACGAGCTCTAGAGTCTGGTTGTTGTCACTGACCAGCCGTGGGGTATTTAGCCTCTCTGATCAAGCGTTCCCATCTATAAAATGATGACTCAATGCTAGCACGCTAACCTAAGTCATCTCTCAGCTGCCCAGAGTGTGCCAGAGGCATGGCCTTCTAAGAAAGGTACCAAGAATAAAACCCTGCACTGATCATTCTGTGGTGTCTGATCACTGCAACACAAGAACCCCATGTTAAATAGGGTCTGGATGCCTCCCATGATAGACTTTCCAGGTCCTTGGAAGAGCTACACCAATGCAGACAGCCCTTAGCCTCAGGCGAGCAAATCTCCAGGCTACCCAGGTCACCCAGAATCATCTTCTTAAAGCCCTTCCATGGGCTTCTAAATGCTGCCTTCAACTCCCCCGGTGCTCCTGGATTACTAAGTCACTGGTTAAAAGGGGATGTGCCTTGGTGACCCCGGCTGAATACAGTGTTTGATAAAGGGAGTGAGGCACTTGTTTCATTAGTTTCTTCCTCCAGGAAATAAGTGGAACAATACTGTTGGCTAAGCCCAGGACCCTCAAGACTGTACAAGGGTCCTGAGAGGCCATGGCTTTGCTCCTCAGCCACAACTGGGAATAAACCCCGGAGCTCTGCTGAGGCAATTTCACCACTAACAATGTGCAAATGCCTAATGAGTTACAGGACCTACTATAAACGAAGACCCAAGGTAACTGGCTAACCCCACATTTATTTAACTTCCTTATAAAATACCAAGCTGGAAAGCTACTCACAATGTTTGGTCTTTCAAAACTGATGCCTCTTGTTCTGCTTCCATTTTTGTCAGTCTGTGCTGCCCTGGCTTTTACCTTCTCAGGGCCAGTTGTTTTATATTATTACCCTTTCTTAAAAAGGAACATAAAACTTGCCCTGAAACACCCAGAAAGGGTTCATTCTTGCTCTTTCCCTCTGTTATTTGCATTATCATGGTCAACAAATACTTTCACAAAAACATTCCAAGCTACGCAGAGCCCTCCTCCTCCTTAGACATTCCTTCCATTTCCTGAGAGGGGGATGGGCACAGGAAGAAGGGAGGGGAGGGGTGAATGGAACCTAACAAAGACAGGGTTTGAGATTACCCTTGAGGTAAGGAACTGCTGCAGGGGTCAGATGGCCAAATTATAAGTACAGAATCAAACTGCCGTTTGCAGTTCTTATAACTATGAGACCAACACTCTGAAATTCACATCTCTTCAAAGTACCTCACATAACAAGAATAAAAATGCCAAGAATGAAGTTAGTCTAGGCTAATCTTTCCAAAGTGTAAAGAAGTTATAATCCTACAATTTAACATACTTTTCAGGGCTTTGTGTGTTCTCTTTCCAGTTCAGCCAAGCTCCTGGGGTCCAGTATTTAAAATATTTGAATCATATCTTTATCTTGTGCCGACGGAAAAATTTTTCCAAAAGGCTGGAAAAGTGACTTAATTCAAATGTATGAAACCATTTGTAACCTAAAAAAAAATGTAAGTGAGGACTATCATGTACAGTAGGTAAAGCTGTTCACATTCACAATACAAAGGATCGGACACACCAGGATGGATGGCTATGACATAACAATGCATTCTGGGTTCCTCTGTGATACCTGGAGGGAAAAAAAAGCCTGACTGGGTTGCACTGTAATTACATGTTTACTGGCTTCTTCCTGGCTAGCACCACTCTTCCCCTCCCCAACTCCCAATGCGGTTAAGCTACTTATTTTAAGTCACAGGAATATTCAATCTAAGAAAAGTATCTTATTAGAGTAATATAATTTCTTAAAGAAGATAGCATATTTACACACATCTAACACATGAAAATACTCTATTTTATACTAAATTCCAGGTTCAAATGAACTACAATACAGCATTTTGCCTTGTCTGTAGTGTGAGGATTGTTCAAATTGGGGAATACAGTGTGTTGCCCCTGCACTGACTCACTCCCTTGTCAGACAAGTCCAAATCAGTTCCCATAGTTGGGGAAGGCTCAGGAACAAGGGGTCTGGACTGAGCGTTTCTAGCCATGTGGGTTACACATCCACACCTTTGATGAGTGAGCCTTCCAAGACTATGGTGAAGTCCTGAATGGTCTGCAGAATGCGGATGAGAGAGTTGACAGTCATGCGGTCTCGCAGGAGGGCGCTTTCCTCGTACATTCGGGTAATGGCAGGACACTCAGCTAAGAGTGGGATCCACTGTGGGAGCAGGCGATCCCTACAGATTCAAAGAGAAAGAAGTCCTGAGCTCTGCTGACCTTGCTGCAGAACAACACACACGTTAGAGCTTTCAATGGGAAGGCGCGGGGTTGGACAGAGCAAAACCTAGTCAAGTTTGGAGGTCAGCAGAGAGGAGACCAAAGTCAAGAATTTGGAAATTTGCTGGTTAAAAAGATAACAGTACTGAGACAGTGTAAGCTAATGGGAAAACCCAAGAGATTGTAAAAGTAAGTCTGGACAAATCGGCCATAAGGACTTAACCACATTAAAGAGATTCTGTATTCTGATTTAACACTTTATTATTTTTTAAAGATTTTACTTATTTATTTGACAGAGAGAGCGAGAGAGCACAAGCAGGGGGAACGGGAGAGGGAGAAGCGGGGCTTGATCCCAGGACCCTGGGATCATGACCTGAGCCGAAGGTAGATACTTAACCATCTGAGCCACCCAGGCGCCCCCGATTTAACACTTTAAAAAAAGAGGCAGAATGTCATTTTGTATCTCTCTTTTACAGGGGTGTTACTCAGACATCTGTGGCAAGGCATGCCAAAGTATACTGACCCTATGGGAAGAAAGACTACATTAAATAGTTGGGACTAACATTTTTAAAAGACTAACACAACATAACATAACATCCATACCTTATATAAGGTAAGGAACAAAAAGCAGAAAAACATTAAGTAGATTTTATAAACCTACAGAGGGGCTGCAGTGGTCTAATTAATCAGAACAGTAAAGATACAAAAGAAGATAAGGATCACGTTCAAAAGGAATTTTCTTTCTTTCTTTCTTTCTTTTTTAAAAGATTTTATTTATTTGACACGGAGAGAGAAAGAACAAGTAGGCCGAGCAGCAGGCAGAGAGAGAGGGAGGAGGAGGCTCTCCACTGAGCGGGGAGCCGGACATGGGGCTCAATCCCAGGACCCGGGGATCATGACCTGAGCCAAAGGCAGACGCTTAACCGACTGAGCCACCCAGGCGCCTCCAAAAGGAATTTTAGAAGCATAGCTAAAATTGGCCCCTCTTATTAAGAAGAAATAAAGAACTTGGTTCTGTAAACCAGTTGTTTCAGGACAACATCTCAACCTTCAGTGTGTCTTTTTTTTTTTTGAGAGAGAAAGCGCAGGAGGGGAGGGAGGGAGGGTCAGAGGGAGAAGCAGACTCCTCGCTGAGCAGAGAGCCCGATGGTGGGACTCGATCCCAGGACTCCAGGATCATGATCTGGGCCCAAGGCAGACATTTAACTGACGTGAGCCACCCAGGTGCACAACCTTCAGTGTGTACTGATTAAACTCTGACATTAGTTATCTGTCACTAAGTACCTAAGATGTCCTTACTGAGCATCCCTCAATATGCCTTTCTTTTTTAAGTTTATTTTTTGTAGTAATCTCTACACCCAAAAGGGGGCTCAAACTCACAACCCTGAGATTAAGAGTCACATGCTCTTCTGAGCCAGCCGGGTGCCCCACAATATGCCTTTCATGACAACAGCAGCCATAACTAGGCCATCTTGAATCTCGTTGGGGAGCCAGGGCTGTAGGAAAAAACAAACACTGCACAGATAACTTAAAAAGAATCTTCTTCTTGGGATGCCTGGGTGGCTCAGTCCATTGAGCATCTGACTCTTGATTTTGGCTCAGGTCATGATCTCAAGGTTGTGAGATTGAGCCCTGTGTTGGAATATACACTCAGCGGGTAGTCTGCTTGAGATTCTCTCTCTCCCTCGCCCTCTGCCCCTCCCCTGTACTTTCTCTTTCTCAAATAAAGAAATCTTAAAAAAAAAAAAAATTATTCTGAAGGTCTACGTGTTTCATTTCTTACAATTCTGACAGCTGTTTTAAAATTAATCATTGTGCAGCTCCTATGTGTCATTTTCCAAAAATACAGGGGTAGGAAATTGTCTTAAAGACTTTATATAGTTAAGAATTATTTATATAGAAAAAAATTAGTATGAATTCTATAATGTTCTTAAATTTAAAGTAATACGGTGGTATATTGTAAATATATGTATGTGTATGTGCTGGTGTGTCAAATTCCTTACAAACTACCTATCACCTATCTGCCCACCTTTGGGGCCAGTGTAGTGTAATGGTTGGGAGCTGAGGCTCTCTAATGAGACTGGGTATGAATCTTGGCTCTGCCTCTTTCTAGATGTGTGACCTTGGGAAAGTTGGTTAACTTAGCTATGCCTCATCTATTTTCTGCTTTCTCATCTACACAATGAGGGTACAGCTCATTGCGTAGATGAGAAAACAGCTGCTACTTCATGTAGCGTAACAGTGAAGTGACAGGAGGATTAAATGAGATAATGAATGTAACGTACTTAGCATAGTGCCAATACATAGCAAGTACCCAACAAACAGTAGTCTCCTAAGAAAACTAGGAATGAAAGAAGCCCAGGGGAGAGCTCTGGAAGGGGCATGATCTGGCATAACCCCTTCTGGACTCTTGTTCAACACGTAACAAATATAGGGAAAGTCAAGAGCTGGCTTTATACCGTGTTCCAAGGCAAACTAAAATCTGGAATTTGCCGTCCTTCCCAATGTTCCTGGGTGCAGTATTAATAGCATTTACATAGTGGCAGAAGGTTTTGCAGGATGATTTCTGAATAAGGACATCATCTTCATTGTCTAGAATCTGGTCAGTGGTTTCAAAATAAGCAACTGCTTTCTCTGGGGAAGGAAGTCAGAATCATATAATAATAGACATTAATACTTCATATACAGAAAGATTAATCACTTAGTTTATTCTGGAAACACTATTGATGCTTTGCATTATAGCCAGTTCAGAAACCAAAATCATTACTTTATCACTGGTTTCAAGAAGAATTCCAGAGGTCCATGTTTCACAGTGGAACAATATACTCCCAGGAGTTTATTTTCTAATCTAGACTGCATTCCAGAAGGGTAGAAAGTTTACTCTCTTTAGAATACCTTCAAGCAATGGAAATTGGCAAAAAAGAAAAAAAACGGACTCCTCTGTCAAGATTAGAATCTTCTAGGAGTAACTAGCAAATATACAGTAGCCATTAAGATGGTGCCCTCTGTTCTGGTTACAGAATGGCTGGCTAACACTTTGCAACAAAATCCTTGAAACAGAACTGATTCAGGAAATCTGAGGAAGGGATATGTATACACATACCAGAAACAGGAGCAGTAAGATTCTAGGCATTCCAAAAGAAAAAAAAATGCCTAGCTCTCTCAACCTTTTCTTTGTCTAAAAATTCTAAGTTGGATAAAATCAACTACTTCATCTAGACTATATTTACAAGACACAAAATGATTGATCACCCCTTTAAAAAAACTGGGAATTCTAGAAGAACTGCATACCAAAATAAAGATTACAAAGCTTATTTAGCAAGCTAGAGCAGCATACTCCAACAGAATTTTCTGTAATGAATGAGATGTTCTATATCTGCAAGGTTCAATTTAGTAGCTCCTAGGTTAAGGCAGGTGTGACTAAGGAAGTGAATTTTAAATTTAATCAGTTTAAATTTAAATAGCCACATGTAGCTAGTGGTTACCATACTGGACAGCATAAAGCTAGAGTAATCCTTCTAAAACAGAAGTTACATTATGTCACTCACTCCTTGGCTCAAAGCCTTCCAATGACTTCCTATTTCAATCATGATAAAGACCAAAGTTCTTCCAATGACCTAGATGGCCCTAAAGCACCTGGCTCTGGCAGTAAACAGCCCTCTTCCCCAATATCCTCTTAGTCTCTTGTCTCCCTCACTCTGCCCCATCACATTAGTCTTGCTATTCCATGAAAAGGCCAAGCACACCACTCCCAGCTTGGGGCCTCTCCCTGGCAGTTCTCTCAGCCCCCAGTGTTCTTTTCCCAGATAGTCACATGGCTCGACTAACTTCCTTAGAGTCTTTGCTCAAATGTCACCTTGTCCACAAAGCGTATAACCACCCCACTTAGAAGAGCACTCTCCACTCCATGTCCTGTCACTCTGCTCTATTTTTTTCCACATCAAACATAGCTTTGTAACATACTAGATGAAATGCGTACTTGTTATGTTTTTGTGCATTGTCTGGGTTCCTGTCCCCACCAGAATGTAAGTTTGTCAACCATAGAGATTTTTGTGTTTTACTTATCTCTTGATGTATATCTTTTTTTTTTAAAGTAAGCTCTATGCCCAACGTGGGGCTTGAACTCATGACCCTGAGATCAAGAGTCCCATGCTCTACCAACTGAGCCAGCCAGCTGTCCCTTGATGTATATCTTGAGTATCTAGAATAGTGTCTGGAATATTATGGACACTGTAAATATTTGTTGAATGAATGAAAAGCAAAGATACTGCTAATTTGATATTTATTTTAAAAAATGTACTCCCTTGTTACTAACCCTTATTTGCTTAAACTCCTGGGTCTTCGAGTTTTCTAAGAAACATTTCAGTGACCTTACAATAATATACACTCGCTTTAATTTACCTATGAAGTCCCAGATGAAGACATTCTTGTGAAAGATGCGGGCAGATTTGAACCCATGATGGAAGACTTGTTCAAGTGCCACAACCAGTCCATTTTCTCCACACAGCAACACTGTGAGGCTTCCTCTCTGTGGAGCAAAACACACAGTGCCAAAGGATGATCGGCCGCATCTATGTTTAACAAGATGCTAGAAGAGGTGCTGAGGACTGCTATGAAGCTTGTTTTTATAGCTATGAGAAAGCTTAAAAATAAAAATTAACATACCCTCTACTGCCTTATGGATCATGTGTAAAAATGGCTTTAAAATCCTATATATTAAGTTTTATAGATCATCATACCTCTTTTTCAGGTTTGTGAAAATGTTTCACAATATTATTCACAGCTTCTCCAATTCCTTCTTGGATCTGTCCAGCATTGGGTTCTGAAAAAATAATGAACAGTGCCTGAATTCTCATGCAAGGGAAATAAACTAAAGTACTATGGGGTATCACCTGTGTCCACCAGGCAGGGAACACTTCACCACAGCAGGCTGGCTTGTCAGGGGCCCAGTGAAACTTGCCTTAGGCCAGTTCGGCCCAGTGGGAGGCATCTTAGCACAAAGGAAAAGAATCCAACAGACTCCTAGATTCAAATTCCAACTTTACCACTTGCAATTTATAACCTTGGTTAGATGTCAAATTTCTTCTGAGTTTGAATTTCCTCAGCTTTAGCTAAAATAGGGAAAATATACACCTCATGGGTCACTGGGAAAGGTGAATGAGATATTACAGGTGTTATTCACCTGGCATGGTACCTGTCACAAAGTGCTAGCAAGATCCTGGATCTGAGGAGTGAGGTGGGAAAGACCCACAGCATCATTTGCAGGTACCCTCTTATCCTACCTACCTCTGAGTCCCTTAGTGGGCAGAGACCCAGGTTTGTGAAGCTTTGAATGGCTAACCTGAAAGCTGTGTTTTTGCTATCGTGTTGAAAGTAAAGGGAAGATGCCTGGTACACTGCAGCACCCGAAGCCCAGAACTGCTTCCTTTTCTGGTACTCAGTCCATCTGGACACTGCTTCATTTGCCACCCCCCCGCCCCCCGCACATGCTTAGGCCCTGTTCTTGGGGGAGAGCGTGGTGGGCTGCCTGAATGGGATCTAAACTGCCTTTGCCGCCCAAACCCCAAGAATGGTTAAAAAAATAAAAAGATAGTAAACAGATTTTAGGGATAGAAGTAGGTAGGTAACAAGAGAAAAAATTAAATATTTGGTAATTTCTTATGGTGATTAACTATTAAATTTAATTTACATGTCACACCATAAAGGACAAACTACACATTTTAGTGTTTAAGAATCTTCGAATTCATACTGCTGGAGGATTTCTTGCATAAAACATTCTTCAGGTAGAACTCAAGTTTTTCTACACCAATGCATAAAAATTGTAAATGGGAACCTCTAATGATTGAAGGACTAGAGCATAGAGCTTACTTTAAAAAAAAAAGATATACATCAAGAGATAAGTAAAACACAAAAATCTCTATGGTTGACAAACTTACATTCTGGTGGGGACAGGAACCCAGACAATGCACAAAAACAACAAGTATGTGGCCTCTTCAGCTGCTAGTTACTTTTTCCTTTCTCTAAATATATTTTTTTAATTTTTATTTTTTTAAAAGTAATCTCTATGTACAACATGGGGCTCAAACTCATGACCCCAAGATCAAGAGTCATATGCTCTACCGACTAAGCCAGCCAGGCACCCCTGAATATTTTCTTTTTTAAACAGGAAGACCTTGGGGCGCCTGGGTGGCTCAGCTGGTTAAGCATCTGCCTTCAGCTCAGGTCATTATCTCAGCGTCCTCGGATTGAGCCCCAAGAAGGGGTCCCGGCTCAGTGGAGCCTGTTTCTCCCTCTCTCTCTGCCTCTCCCCTTGCTCATGCTCTCTCTCTCTCTCTGTCTCAAATGAATAAAATCTTTAAAAATAAACATGAAGATGTATTTTGAAAACTTTTATTCATTCTAAAATAGCACTGTACTAATCCGTTGTATTTTATTTTTAAAGATTTAATTTATTTATTTTTTAAAAGATTTTATTTATTTATTTGACAGAGACACAGCGAGAGAGGGAACACAAGCAGGGGGAGTGGAAGAGGGAGAAGCAGGCTCTCTGCAGAGCAGGGAGCCCGATGTGGGGCTTGATCCCAGGACCCTGACCTGAGCCGAAGGCAGACGCTTAACGACAGAGCCACCCAGGCGCCCATAAAGATTTTATTTTTAAGTAATCTCTAAACCCAACATGGGGCTCGAACTTACAGCCCTGAGATCAAGAGGCTCATGCTCTACCGACTGAGCCAGCCAGGAGCCTCTAATCAGAAGTATTTTAAAACTGATTTATAACTTTTAGTTCTCTAAATATCACCTTGCACACACTGTGAGAAAATGCCAATTACCCATCTCTGAATCTCAGGTTATTTAAAATTTTCTACTTATTAAGGAAAGAAAATATGACCAAAGGTTAGGCCTCTTAAAATAGTAATATCCCACAAACCTGTGACTGTTTTAGAAGTTGTAATAATTTGGATGGATTGGGCTGAAATCTTTTAAGTCAGTCTTTTTTTTTTTTTAAAGATTTTTACTTTTTTATTTGACAGACACAGAGAGAGTGAGAGAGGCAACACAAACAGGGGGAGTGGCAGAGGGAGAGGGAGAAGCAGGCTTCCCGCTGAGCAGGGAGCCTGACACGGGGCTCGATCCCAGGACCCTGAGATCATGACCTGAGCCGAAGACAGACACTTAAGGACTGAGCCACCCAGGCGCCCCCTTAAGTCAGTCTTTTAAGTCAATTTAGGATTACATACAATAAATTCACCAATTTTAAGTGTGCAATTTGATGAGCTTTGACAGATGTATCATGCAACCACCACGATCATGTTGTAGAAAATTTCCATCAACCCAAAAAGCTCCCCTGTGCTCCTTTTTCAGTCAATCCCCTTCCCTAGCTCTCAACTCCTGGCAACTGATGCTCTGATTTCTATCATTATTATACTGCCTTTTCTAGAATTCAGTATAAATAGAATCATATAGCATCTAGTCTTTTGTGTCTGTTCTCTTTTAGTTAGCATAATGCTTCTGAGATTCACCCATATTGTTAGATACATCAATAGTTTGTTCATTTTTATATATTGCTGAGAAGTATGCCACTGAATAGATATAGCACATTCTGCTTATCCAATCACCAGCTGGTAGATATTGGATTATTTCCATTTTGACTATTACAAATAAACCTATGAACATGACATGGGACTGCAAGTCTTAGTGTAGCTACATGTGTTCACTTCTCATGAGTAAATACTGAGTGGGATTCTGTATCAAGTGTGTGCTAAACGTGTGTGTGTCTTTATAAGAAAGTGCCAAACTGTTTTTCCTTTGGCATTCCCACTAGCAATGTCTGAGCATTCCACTGCTCTCCATCCTCACCAATATTTGGTATTACCAGTCTTTATAATTTTAGTTTTTCTAGTGAGTGTGTGAAGTCTACCTCTGAAGGCAATAGGGAATTATGAATCAGGGGACTACTTTGAGAAAGAGTAAGGGGAATTTTTAGACTATATCATTCTAATAGTTAATATATCGCCATGTGCTAATAAATGGATAGGGACTGAAAATATCTAAGGAAACCTCTTTGTTGGTAAACTGAAAACCTCTCAGGTTCTGTTATATTCTACTTATGGCTTTATTGTCTATAGCTGAAATAAAACCACTTCACTGATAAACTTCTGTAATTTTTCACTAATCATACTGCCTCTGTTTTAGTTTTTCTGTAGCTCCTGTAATAGATTACCACAAACTTGGTGACTTAAGACAACAGAAATCGGGTGCCTGGGTGGCTCAGTTGGTTAAGCGACTGCCTTCGGCTCAGGTCATGATCCCAGGTCATTGTTCTGGAGTGCCAGAAGTCAGAAATTATCACCGGGCAGAAATCAAGGCAGGGCCACCCTCCCTCTGGAGGCTCTGTGGGAGCACATGCTCCTCACCTCTTCAAGCTTTTGGTGGTTGCTGGCATTCTCTGGCTTGCAGCTGCATCACTCCAATTTCTGCCTCCCTCTTTTAAGAATATGTGTGACCAGGGCGCCTGGGTGGCTCAGTCGTTAAGCGTCTGCCTTCGGCTCAGGTCATGATCCCAGGGTCCTGGGATCGAGTCCCACATCGGGCTCCCTGCTCAGCGGGAAGCCTGCTTCTCCCTCTCCCACTCCCCCTGCTTGTGTTCCTGTTCTTGCTGTCTCTCTCTGTCATATAATAAAATCTTAAAAAAAAAAAAAGAATATGTGTGACTGCATTTAGGGCCCACCTAGATAATCCAGGATAATCTCCCCATCCCAAGATTCTTAATTTAATCATTTACAAAGATCTTTTTTCCAAATAAAGTAACATTTACTGATTCTGGGATTAGGATCTAATACCCTTGGGAGACATTATTCAACCTACTAAAGCCCACATTAGCATAAATTGGAAGTTTATGGTAGTATTAAAGATGGCATATAAGTATAGCATCCTACCCATAGATGTCACTCCTTTATAGTATTTTATTACTTCCATAGGAACATAGGGGTAGGGAGAGGAATTTTTAGATTTTCTCTTGGAATAAGGGGCTCTGGATAGCTAGATGTAGCTCTCTGGGAGTATTGTAATAAGAACTGTCCTTATTCCTCCTTTAAGGTTGTTGTTGTTTTTGTTTTTCAAGATTTTATTTATTTGACAGAGAGAGACACAGCAAGAGAGGGAACACAAGCAGGGGGAGTGGGAGGGAGAAGCAGGCTCCCTGCTAAGCAGGGAGCCCAATGCGGGGCTCGATCCCAGGACCCTGGGATCATGACCTGAGCCGAAGGCAGACGCTTAATGACTGAGCCACCCAGGCGCCCCAGTTGTTTTTTTAAAGTACAATCCACCCCACAACATGGGGCTTGAACTCAAAACCCCAAGATCAAGAGTTGCATGCTCTACTGACTGAGCCAGCCAGGTGCCCTTCCTCCTTTAAGTTTCAGTCAAAATATTATTTACTCACATTTCCATAGTTTAATTAAAACAGAGCATGCAGTTTTTGTTTGATTTTAATATCTAAATTCTTCAGGCTTTTAATTATTTGTTAATTCTTGCCGTATTTTTTCCCTTTCCTCTCTCCTCCCTCCCTCTTTCAAATTCCGTTGGCCCAAATTAATTTTCCTCAGCTTTCTTCTTTTTAATCTTGTCACAATTCATTAATGCAACAGTTTCCTCTGAAACGACCACATGATGCCCGCAACATCTGAGGCACACTGCAAATTTAACAATCAATGGTGGTACTTACTGGTGGTTTTTCCTGTCAGTGAAGTGATGCTCAGTCTCCGAGCTGAGGTGGGGGATTTCTGTTGGGGTGGAGTCCGACACTGCTTTACCAGATCCTCATCTGCCACTGAGGTCATCAATTCCCCAATAAGGATTCTCTCCAGGCTTCCATCATCAATGCCTTTCCCCAACCACCGCCCGCATGGGAACCTTGTAGGTCAGAAAAACAACTTCTCCATCACCAGCACTTTACTAGTTTTAATCAGAATTTTTAAAATGGCACCATGGGTGAAGCCCATCATTTTAGTGCCTATGGGTTGTTTTTTAAATTTTAATTTTAAAATTTCAAACATACAGAGAAGTAGAATCGTGTAACAGACACCCATATTCTTTAATGTTTTGCTATATGCTTTGTTTTTATTTTGTGTTGAAGTATTTTATTATTTTTTTAAAAGATTTTATTTATTTGAGAGAGAGAGACACAGCGAGAGAGGAAACACAAGCAGGGGGAGTGGGAGAGGGAGAAGCAGGCTTCCCACTGAGCAGGGAGCCCGACGTGGGACTGGATCCCAGGACCCCGGGATCATGACCTGAGCCAAAGGCAGACGCTTAATGACTGGGCCACCCAGGCACCCCTGTGTTGAAGTATTTTAAAGTACATTCCATGCATCAGGACGTTTTACCCCTAAAAACACTTCAGTATGAATCTCTGAAAAATAAGGACATTCTTTCTTATATAGCCAGAAATTGTTATCACATTCAACCAAATTACAATGATTCAGTATTTTCTCATACCTAGTCTATATTAAAATACTGTGGTCAGTTCTGACAAGAATATTTTCAAACTAGAAGTTAATGTGGGAGATGAGTTATAGGAGAAAAGAGGACAATGTTTCCAAAGAGGAGTAGCAGCTGTAACTAGTAGAGTCCAAAAGATCCTTTCCTCCTACTAAATTACTTTAAGCTGCCTTTTTTTTTTTTAAATCAGTTATATCAGTCTTTTCTAACACTTGTGGACTAAGTATTAAGAGCAAACACAATTAATTTTTTAAAAGTTTTTTTGGTGGCAATTTTGTATTACATAAAAAGTAAAACTAAGGGGCGCCTGGGTGGCTCAGGTCATGATCCCAGGATCCTGGGATCAAGCCTCCCCCAACCCAGAAACTCCCTGCTCAGCAGGGGGCCTACTTCTCCTTCTCCCTCTGCAGCTCCCCCCTCCATTCATGTTGTCTCTTGCTTACTCTGCTCTCACCCTCAAATAAGTAGAAAATTTAAAAAAAGTAAAACTAAACCAAAAACCCTAAACTAAAATTCGAAGGCAGTGAGAAAGCTTCAGAAAGAAAACAGTTCTTTTTTTAAAGTTTATTTTTTTGGTAATCTCTACACCCAACATGGGGCTCAAACTCACCACCCTGAGATCAAGAGTCGCATGCTCTTCAGGCTGAGCCAGCCATGCGCCCCAGAAGAAAATAATTCTTAAACATTTTCTTGTTTAAAGAGCCTCAAAGAAAGAATTCCGAGCTCCCAAGGACATTTACTTACCTGTATGTATGTCCTGTGATCTCATTTCTGACCATGACACAATCCACTAGCCATTTGGCTAACAGTCCTGAGTTATCATGCCCAATCTGAACAGTGGTCAGCTTCCCCAAGTTCTGGCACTGGAGGGACAGGACCACAGGTTATTCAGAGCCTGATCCCACGCCCACTACCACTTAGCTTTAGTGGTGGCACTTTGGTTCCATTTAATTTAACAACTGCTGAGGACCCATCCTGCATAATGTGCTCTGCTTTGTACTAGAGAAATATATTCACATCTAATATAGCCCGTCTATGAGATAGGACACATATGGACATTAACTATCAAGTGAGGGGAGCCTTTAGAATGAGACGAATTTCAAGTGGCGATAGGATCCTATTTAGATTCAGTCACAGTGAGGTCAGGAAATAACCACAGATATAAAAAAAAATCACTGACACAGCTGTTTTTCTGTTTCTAATAAAATGCTAAGGCAGAACTGACCTCAACCCTTATCTACTAGAAGTCTTTGAAACTATCATAAAAAAAGTAGTTATCAATGTCCTTCCTGGCCATTGTTGGACAAGTACAAAAGAAAGCAATGATAAAAGAGTAAAAATAAAAGTCAATTAAATTCTGACTTTTAAATTCTGATAAAATATCACAGAACCCCCAACTGACTATGTATGGTTGAGAACATCAGAGCTATGAGTTCTTAAAGCCCTTGACTTCTTTGTATCAAGTGAGAAGGCATCATAGCCATCCAGGTGAGGGAGGAGGGCATCCTGAATTAGCTGTGGCAGGAAAGGTGGAAAGAAGTAGGCAGAAATGAGAGAGTCTGGAAACAGTAACGACTGGATTTATAATAGAGTTTATGTTCCATACTTGCTAGTCAAAGAAAAGCCAAGGGTTTTAATCTTTTATACATAATGAGTCCATTAGAGAAATAGGGCTAAAACGGGCTCTTGGGTGCGTTATGACTGAGTGGAAACTGCTATTCCCAGACCCCAAGGAACACAATAGGACATTCAGTTAGAACTACTTCCCTCCTGAAACAAGAGCACGAGTTTGTCTTCTTCCTGCATGCCAGGATCAGCCTGCAGGGGGGCTCAAAGACAAGGGGAATATTTCACCAGCTGACACCTGAAAACTGACTACAATATTGAAAGGTATTTTTGTAGAATCACTCTACAAATGTCACCATGTGGTTTACAAGCCATAAGCATGGATGTCAGCTCTCCTGTCCTTTTGTCCAGATTCAGGTAGGGAGCATTTTACCGTAAGGAAGAGAACCACTGTGGGAAAAGCATTTACTAGAATATTCCCTACTTGCCTGGTTCTGTGCTAGGCATCGGCAATCATGGAATAGGACCTAGCAAAGCCCCAACGTATTCCATTGCAAGTAGAAAAATAGAGCTTAATAATTAAAATTATAGCAATAAAAAAAATAACTGTGTTTAAGACAATTTTAGGTGTATACTCACAAAAATGATTCTGCATGCTTGAGTACTCCTTTTATTATTTGAGGAAAAATGAAAAAGTAAAACTGGAATCCTTGTGAAGAACTATGTATGACATTTTCTGCTAAGAAAGGTATTGGCTGAACCTACCTCAAAAGTCATTTCGAGGAGGTTTTTGGGAATCTGCATTACTCCCGTGTCTCCTAGCTCTCCTGATACACAGATCCAAGGGTTCGATGTGATGATCGCATTGCTCAGCTTTTTGATGGGGATGATCACTGACCTATATGGAATCACTGAAAGAACAATGCTAAAATTAAGTAAAAATTACAATAAAATTCTCCTGATAATAAAGCAAATATGTATTAATGACTCCGCTGGCTTTCATAGGTAGTTTGCTCATTATGATCTATCAAGATATACTTAAACAAAGAGATGAGATCGCCTCTTCCAGTCTAGAAAAATGAAGTCCAGTTTATAAATCACAAGTCTCAACACTTTTGATGGTTTCCATGGCATATATATCACCAGGTATGCATGGCATGCAGAGTATCACCATGGTGATATATGTAACTTCTACATTTACAAAAAAACAATCCCAGGCATTAACACCAGAATTGCCTGCTATACAGAATTTTCATTGCTTTAACATTTTAAATTTTGTTCTAAAATCAAGTATATAAATGAACATGGTTACTGATATGGTTTCGTAGGTAAAAGGGGGTGAATGACTTCTTGGACACTATCCTCTTGTTGCTAATTTTCTCAGGCAATGTTTCAGAACGTTCCCATCCCAATTTTTTTAAAAAAATATTTTATTTATTTGATATATAGAGAGAGACAGTGAGAGCAGGAACACAAGCAGGGGAGTGGGGGAGAGAGAAGCAGGCCTCCCGCCGAGCAGGACACCCGACGTGCGGTTCGATCCCAGGACCCCAGGACCAGGACCTGAGCAGAAGGCAGACACCCAACAACTGAGCCACCCAGGTGCCCCATCCCAATTTTACACCATGATAAGCAAAGCCAAGAGTAATAACCAATGCCATTCTGGACCCAACATAAAGTCTATAAACCACAATTTGGAAAGCTATCGAGGCCACTCAGGAGGTACAAGAGGAGCCCTGCGGAAAGAATCAAAATGTAGAAAGAAATCTGTGTGCACTTTTCCTTCTGAAGGCTCTTCAAAAGGCACACCACTAGATGTCACTGTCCTATCACCGTCTTTTGCTCAAACAGGATGGCTCTCTATACATTGTGCACTCCCTCCATCCTCTTTTAAAAATGGGGATGGCTCAAACACACTGGGTGCATTTTTATCCCTCAGAGTCATGCTTGGTTTTTTTTTTAAAGCAGGGTAGAATCAATTTTTGTTGGTATCCTTGGGATTTCTGCTCCTTTAGTCCTAAGAAGGGGTATTAGAAACCCTCCTTGAGGGGCGCCTGGGTGGCTCAGTTGGTTGAGCGACTGCCTTCGGCTCAGGTCGTGATCCTGGAGTCCCGGGATCGAGTCCCGCATCGGGTTCCCTGCTCTGCAGGGAGTCTGCTTCTCCCTCTGACCCTGCTCTCTCTCATTCTCTCTCTCAAATAAATGGATAAAATCTTTAAAAAAAAAAAAAAAAAAAAGAAACCCTCCTTGAAAGATCTACACATAGGATGATACACATTTATTGGACAAGGTGCCCAGATACAGCCTCAGAAAATGAGATCGTGGTTCAATGCACTCTTAGATGAGGAAAGTGAATGGGATAAATGGTTCATTTCCCTAATTTTACATAAACGACTTTCTTTATGTTGGGTGAATAACCTCCCTTTCTGTCTTTTCATTTTGGCTGAAGGAAAGGAAAATGTCGGAGGAAAGGCCATACTTTCATGGTTTAGTAATCATCAGAATCAAATGGGTTTAGAAACTGAAAGCAGAAGAGGTTAGTGCAAGACTTTATTTTAGGTGCCAAAGGCTTCTTTCATTCCTTTCACGGAGAGGATTAAAAAAGCTGCAAAAAAAAAAAAAAGGGTTTAGGGTCAGCAGTTCTGAGGCTGCAAAGGGACCACAGATGCACAAGAGTGATTACATAGAATAAGGAGAAACATTATTAAACTTAAACTATTTCTTTCATGAAGATCTCAATTCCTCGAAGAGTTACTTAAATGAAATCTATAGATATAGGCAGGATCTTAGAAATCCTAACTACCTCTGCTATTTCTTCTCTTTTAAAACTGCACATCTTGGCTTCTTTTTTAAAAAAAGAGAGAGAGAGGGAGAGAATCTCAAGCAGACTCCCCACTGAGTGGGGAGCCCCGACACAGGGCTCGATGTCACAACCCTGAGTTCATGACCTGAGCTGAAATCGAGTTGGGTGCTTAACTAAGCCGCCCAGGCACCCCTAACATCTTAGCTTCTTATACCAGCAGTAATGTACTAAACTGACTGATAGTTTAGATACTAATGGATAGTTGACAGATATTACTGGTTGGTCCAATACCCAGTTCAGCTCCATTTTTCCTTGTCTGCTTCTATCAGAAAATAGAAAGCCAAAACCTACAAATTTTTGGCCAGTGAAATGTTATATTTATTGGGATTTCTTAGAAAATCCCATTTTTCTAGCACAGGTTCTGCCCTTTCCTTCTTGGCACTCCTTCCTGCTAGAAGGTGGATTGAGAATAGCCACCTTGTGACCACGAGGTGATTAGCACACACTGAGGACTGTCTAGGAAGAGAGGGACAAAGACCCTGGGTCCATGAACGTACTATGGACTATCTTGAAACTTCTCATTATATAAGAAATATGAAACCACCTATTTTTTTTTAAGATTTTTATTTATTTATGTGACAGAGAGAGACACAGCGAGAGAGGAACACAAGCAGGGGGAGTGGGAGAGGGAGAAGCAGGCTTCCTGTGGAGCAGGGAGCTTGATGTGGGGCTCGATCCCAGGACCCTGGGAGCATGACCTGAGCCGAAGGCAGATGCTTAACGACTGAGCCACCCAGGCGCCCCGAAACAACCTATTTGTCTAAAGCACTGTTTTCCAAGTTTCTGATTCTTGCAGCAAAACACAACTCCTAACTGATAGAAGTAAAAATTCTCCAAAGTGGGGAGTGAAGAGGAGCTGCTGCACATAAGCATTAGTACTGGTGAATAGAATAAATGCTATAATTTGACTTTCTATCAAAAACACATATCCAGTCAGCATTTACTCCCTCTACAGACCGACATTATTCAGTGAGGTCTTGAAGTCTTTCTGAATCATCAAAGTTTAATGATGTTCACAGTTCTATACGTTTATTATGGTATGCTGATTTTTAAAATTTTATTTATTTTAAAGATTTTATTTATTTGACAGAGAGACACAGCGAAAGAGGAACACAAGCAGGGGGAGTGGCAGAGGGAGAAGCAGGCTTCCCGCTGAGCAGGGAGCCTGATGCAGGGCTCGATCCCAGGATTCTGGGATCATAATCTGAGCGGAAGGCAGATGCTTAACAACTGAGCCACCCAGGCGCCCCAAAATTTTTTGTGTTTTATGTAAGATACTGGACCATTTGTTTAATAAAATATTCTTTTTTTTTTTTTTTTTTTTTTAAGTAAGCTTTAGGCCCAACATGGGACTCAAACTCATGACCCTGAGGTCAAGAGTTGCACGCTCCACAGACTGAGCCAGTTAGGCGTCCCTAATCAAACATTCCTTTTTAACATCCAGCCCATTTCCTCCTGCAGACTGGGCCTTCTGGGAAGCAGATGAAGTCAGAAATCAGCATGCAAGATGTTGCTCCTGGGATCACCACGTGGCTGAGAGAGAAGCTGAGCTGTGACGCAGTCACAGTGAAGTCCTCAGCTGATCCCATAGCTTAAGTTCTGGAACAGCCCTATGATAGTCCTAGGATGCTGGCTGGCCCTGCTAGGAGGGATCATCTTGAAGGGTTGGGGGTGGGGGGGGAAGGTAGTTTGTTCTGGTGAGGCCCTCCCCACAGGGGCTGACAGCTGAGGGCTGCCTTCCCGCAGTCCTCCCAGCTGCTGGGGCACAACCTTCATTCCTAAAGAGAGGTCTGCGGCCAGCCTCACTCACAATGTCTATCTCACTGTACTATCATGTATCTCACTTTGAAAAATATAAACTCTTATTCCATTAGTTGCCTGAGCAGCTCTTCACTTAATAGCCAGTTCTCCAGACTTACTGATAGTGGTGAACACACTGGTGAAGCAGAAGTAGTCAACCGCATTGAGGGAAAGAAGATGGTAAAGAAACTGCTCTCTTTCTTCTTCACAGCGTAGAAAAGCGTAACGCTTATAAAGCTTCCTAGGAATGGGTAAGACAAGCACAAAATAATAGTGTATTTTTCACGCTTTTCATTATGTCTGGCACTAAAAATAAACACCTTCACTTAGTCTAAGCCAAATACTTTAATTTTACTTTTAGGACTCAGTCCTAAGAATATAATACAAAGTACGGGCAAGGCTTATTCACAGATGTCCACTAAAATGTTATTTGTAAAAGGAAAAGTGTATCACGGTATATGTATATATTGGAATACTGTGTGAGCATTGAAAATAAAGTTTATGAAGTGTTTTAACAACAAAACTACTACTAAAAATAGTAATTTTTATTAAGCACTTACATTTAAGCACTTTTCCAAATGTTTTATAGTTGTTGATACATTTAATCCTCATGATTACCCTATGAAGTAAGTCTACAAGCATTCTCATTTTATAAATTAGGAAAACAGAGATACAAAAAACTTAAGTATCTTGTCCAAAGTCATTCAAATAGTAAATAGTAAAGGCAGTATTTGAACGTAGCCATTCAGTCTTCACAGCTTAAACTCTTATGATATAGTGAAATGTCTATAATACACTAAACTAAAAAAAGGATGATACTGGGGAGCCTGGCTGGCTCAGGTGGAAAAGCACACAACTCTTGATCTTGGGGTTGTGAGTTCGAGCCCCAAGTTGGGTGTAGAGATTACTTAAAAATAAAATCTTAAGAAAAAAAAAAAAAAAGGATACTGAATTGTAAATACAGTATAATCTTAACTAAGAGAGCATGCACAGAAGAAAGTACAGAAGAAAACGTGAAATACTTGGTATTTACCTTTATATAGTGGGATTTTCTTCTTCTTTAAGTAAGCTGTATACCCAACGTGGGGCTCGAACTCATGACCCAAGATCAAGAGTTGCATGCTCTACCAACTGAGCCAGCCAGGTGTGCAACTATATGTATGTATGTATGTATTTGTAAGTAAACTCTGCGCCACATGTGGGGCTTGAACTCATGACCCTGAGATCAAGAGTCGCATGGCTCTACTTACTAAGCCAGCCAGGTACCCCCAGGCACCCAACCTTTATGTAGCACTTTATGTACTTTGGCCACAGTGGCCATGACTGATTTATAACGGGCAGGGATGGGTGAGGGGAGTAACCAGTTTCAGAGAATAAGATTAGGTTCACAGGTTATACCTCACTTTGCATTCTTTATCAAACCTACTCTTTGGACATTATGACTCATCTTAAAATGCTCTAGGGGGTAAGTAGCCCAATCGATGATGTGTACAAACGCAAAACTACAAAAAGAATGTTACCATGATGAGATTCCAACACACAGTCTTGAGATCTTTGAGATCTTTGTTGAATTTTTTGCATAGCTTTGCTCTAGAGACCTAAGTCCTCAGCCTTCAAATTAGGTCTAACATATATATTATATAGATGATGCATTTTATCTAAGAGGGTTTCTTGATGGAGTAAAGGGAAACCTATTAAAACAGTTAACAATTAAGTAACATGCATTTGATTGCTGTCCTGGCTCTAAACTATTGAATGTAAGCATTGGCAAGACTCTCAAAAGAAACCTGTTAATGCGGACTTTTTTTTTGCTACTTCAGGTTTTGTTGTGATCTTTATGATATAAGGTTTACATAAATTCAACCTATATTTTGGATATTACTGTCAGCTTGTGTGGACTAGTTAGCTTTTTTTCTGGTTGAGAACAGAGCAATCTGGCCTTTGGCTGTCAAGTATGGTGTGTCCTCCCAGGTAAAATCAAATACTATGTCAAACCATGGAGTTTCCAACGCACATGCCTGTTAGAAAGGAAGAACACACGTGCACAGGAGTCAGCAATTCATGCTTAAGCTGCCAGTCTGCCAGCTTATGCAATCTGCTTTGCAGACACACAGGTCACAGAAGCAGAAATGTCTAAGAGGCTGTCTCTTACTTGGTGAGCAGCTGGTTGGAGAGCAACTGCTTGAGATGCTGGGACAAGAGCTTCTTTTCTAGAGACAGTCTTATCCATGCCCGAGCTCGTCCGACGTCAGTCTT
>NC_138373.1:90944986-90993354 GCF_054177405.1 Leptonychotes weddellii
TCTGTCAAATAAATAAATAAAATCTTTAAAAAAAAAAAAAGATTTTATTTATTTATCTGACAGAGAACGACAGCAAGCACAAGCAGGGGGAGCAGGCAGGCAGAGGGAAAGGGAGAAGGAGACTCCCCACCAAGCAGAGAGCCCGACATGGGGCTCAATCCCAGGACCCGGGGATCATGACCTGAGCCGAAGGCAGACATTGCACCAGCTGAGCCACCCAGGCGCCCCTGAGTTTATCTTCCTAAATTATTTTCCTCCTAAAGGGGAAGAAGGATTGGGCAGGAAGGGCAAGCCTAAGGGGCAGGGTAATTGTAAAGCCACTACAGTGAGTCATTAAAAAGTCTTTGTGATTGTGACCCACCATCCCTTCCTCTGATTTTTATGTCCAGAATGACTCATCCTAGCTGTAATAAATATTACAACAAACCCTTTTCTCTAATGATTCTAAGAATTCAGAGTAAGGAATATCCTCCCTGTAAAATATACACATATTCTCTCTCTTTTTAAAAATATTTTATTTTTAAGCAATCTCTACACCCAACATGGGACTCAAACTCATAACCCTGAGATCAAGAGTCACATGCCTCACCAACCGAGCCAGCCAGACGCCCCTCTTTCTTTCTTCTGTCCTTTTCTTTTCTCTCTTTCTCCTTCCCTTCCTCTCTCTTAATCCTTGGATCTAAAGATTTAGGCCCTCATGCCTCAGTACTGATATGTGATCAAAGATTCTTGATAAACCAGATGCAAAGCATTGTATCACATTACACAGACACACTGACGAGGTGGCTTAAAAACAAGTCAGAATGAGGAATTAAAAGAAAATTACGTTGCCATTTTTGTAGGTCTTAGCCAACCTCACCTCATTTCTAAGAATTTTTTTCAGAATTTATGACACACTGATTTTATCTTTAAAGGGCTTATTCCAGTATACATGGTCATGAATAGAGAAAGCTGTTGTCAGGCAAGCCTCCTCATAGACTCTGGTTCTTACTGATGGTGCTGGCAGTGGGGGGACACTTGACAACCCAATCTGGCACCTATGAAGCATGAGCCTATGAAGCAGCACTGGATCTTCCTCTACCCTGCTGACATTTCCCAAATGACAACACAGCTGACTCAAAGCAACACAGAGAAAACGCTCAGGCATTTGCCACTTAAGAGTTCAACAGTATTTATAAGGTACCCTGTGAGTGTAGTGCCAAGGAGGAGCTCACGTAATTGAGGAATACCAAGCTGATTCAAAGTGTATTCACTGAAAATGAATCTACACTAGGTTTGATAAGCACTTACGTTGTATAATCTCATCCTCAGTATTCTTTCTATTCTAAAACAGTAAAATCGGGGTACCTGGGCGGCTCAGCTGGTTGAGCGTCTGAATCTTGATTTCGGCTCAGGTCATGATCTCAGAGTTCTAAGATCAAACCCTGCGTCGGCTCCACGCTGGGTGTGGAGCCTGTTTAGGATTATCTCTCTCTGTCTGTCCCTCCCCTTCCCCCCAATCCTCAAAAAAAAAAAAGATAAAAATAAAAAAAAACATTAAAGCCTACTGAAATAAGTTTTATGTTGGCCTTAACCAAGTTATCTGGAGACATGGTAGGTAAGAATGACAAAGTGAAAAATAACTATAATTTGAAAAAACAACCTATGTTTAAGGAAAAAGAGAAGGACTGGGATACATAATGTGCAGTCTATTTTAGGTAGCAATCAGCATTCCCATCATAAAATTATTTACACTAGTTTTATTTATTTATTTTTTTTTGGAAAGAGGCATGGGAGTTAGGAGATGAGGCCTCCAGACTCTTCTCCTCAAGCCCATCTTATTCACTGGCACCAGGGAAGTAACTGTTTAAAATACTGGCTCCTTAATATAATTCCTTTGTTCCAGAACCTTCAAAAACTCATAGGATACAGTCTGAACTGTACAGGCTCACATTTAAGACTTACTACTCCTCAGCCTCAACATATCTTCCTAGTCAAAAAAATTCCATTCCAGACAGCTGACTCATAAGACTTTACATTCCATTACCTGAAGTACTTTCTTCTTGTTTCCCTATTTGATTCTATTCGTGTCTGAGACCTCAGCTTCTTCTAGATACCTTTCCATGACTACAACAGGCTTCCATGACCTCTTCAATGTATGAAATCCTATAGTCTAATTTGAATTTGCCATGTACAGCTTATTACTTTTCTCATTCTCTCTTGGTATACATTTTTCTCAGCTTGTAAAAACTCCCTGGGGAAAGGAACCCACTATTCCTTAGCAGCCCTGCAGACTTCTTTGTACCCTATAGGGCCTAGCACATAATAGGAGCTCAAAAACTCTGTTGTTTTGTAAATATCTATCTAACTTTATGCTTTAACAATTTTTATGTGTTGTGTTATTAAACTGTAATCCAAATCTATTTTTTTTTTAAAGATTTTATTTATTTAATTGACAGAGAGACACAGCGTGAGAGGGAACACAAGCAGGGAGAGTGGGAGAGGGAGAAGCAGGCTTCCCACTGGGCAGGGAGCCCGATGTGGGGCTTGATCCCAGGACCCTGAGATCATGACCTGAACCGAAGGCAGACGCGTAATGACTGAGCCACCCAGGTGCCCCTGTAATCCAAATCTATTAAAAAATTAGCTGTGCAGTTATACCATTTGAATCTGCTTTTAACTGGAATAATTTATTGATAACTACAATGGAATTCAACATATTATACAAGTATTACTTCCAAAAGAGATCCTGTTAATTCACAGAAAAGCATATATGGCATGACTTAAATAACTTATTTACTTGATTTATTTCTAACACTGCTACAAAACTGTATAATTTAGAAAAAAATTTTTCAAAGATTTTATTTATTTATTTGACAGAGAGACACATAGCGAGAGAGGGAACACAAGCAGGGGGAGTGGGAGAGGGAGAAGCAGGTTCCCCGCTGAGCAGGGAAACCGATGCGGGGCTCGATCCCAGGACCCTGGGATCATGACCTGAGCCGAAGGCAGACGCTTAACGACTGAGCCACCCTGGCGCCCCTAGAGAAGTTTTTTTTTTTTTAAAGATTTTATTTATTTGACAGAGAGAGACAGCGAGAGAGGGAACACAAGCAGGGGGAGTGGGAGAGGGAGAAGCAGGCTTCCCGCGGAGCAGGGAGCCCAATGCGGGGCTCGATCCCAGGACCCTGGAATCATGACCTGAGCCGAAGGCAGACGCTTAACGTCTGAGCCACCCAGGCGCCCTTAGAAAAGTTTTTTTTAAAAAGATTTTATTTATTTGACAGAGATAGAGAGAGCGGGCGCACACACAAGCAGGGGGAGTGGCAGAGGGTGAGGGATAAGCAGGCACCCCTTGAGCAAGGAGCCCAAACTGGGGCTCGATCCCAGAACCCTGAGATCATGACCTGAGCCAAAGGCAAAAGATTAACTGACTGGGCTACCCAGGCGCCCTTAGAAAAGTTTCTATGTACTTTGTCTCATTTGATTATCACAAAAACGAGTGAGAAGGAGATCATTATTTCGCTTTAAGGATGAGAAAACAGAGTAACTGAGACTAAGTGATCCATTCAAGGTCACAGAGATAATAAATATTGTTCTAGAGAGGTCATCCATTTTCTACCAATTACATTTTCCTCACACTCACATTCTTGGAGAAGCTCCCCTTCCCCAGACCCAGAATACACAACTCTACTTACCACCATGACCTATGGCCCCATGATCCTAATCCTTCACTTAGAATGGACTGAGTAAGAGGAACGTGCTGAGCTCACTAGATTTTCTCTCAGAAACTAGGAATTAGTATACTGGAAGAAAACCAAGTTAGTTTTTGTTGAATGCTAAAAATAAGAAACAATGTTAAAGCCAGGGCTTGGGTAAGCATATGCACAATAAAACAGAAAGGGGAAGGGAGGGGAAGAAGAGCAGATGTGAAGGGAGAAACAGCGATGATTTGCTTCCAGTGAGACAGTGAGAGTAATCTGTGACAAGACTGTTAGCAGCCACAGTTTCTGTTCTTGGATTCTGGAAGACACCCTCATATATCTCCAATAAATCCATCCCTTTTTACTGAAGTGGGCCTGAATGGGCTTCTGTTCCCTAAAACCAAATGATTTCTAAGAGTGGCAGTACCTCTAAATTTGAATCCACATTTCCTGAATCCAAAATCAGTGCTTACTTCACAATATGTATCATTAACAAAACCCAGTATTGTTCGTTCGTTCATTCACTCACTTAAACCTGGTATTATTTATTAGAGAAATTAAGGATTAGCTGATTTTAGTTTAAGTTCATATTCTGTACAGACATAAAAATTCCTCAAAATATTCCTTCCCAGGGTAACAAAATCAATCATAACTACTTAATTTTAGTGTAGAATAAAGCCAGATACTCATAAGCATGTATGTATACATTATTAGTAAAAAGATAAGAAGGAACTAGCTAATTTACCCTCAGGTAATTTATTCTCATCTTTATAAATACAATTTTTCTAGGATCTACTTAGACATCCTGTTCATTTGTTTACATAGTCAGAATACCCAGACTTGGATTATAGTATTCACAGTCTCCTTGGTCATGTAATATTCTCCTGAACTCCTCAACATCAGTTACAATATCATTAAGAAAAAAAGTCTATCTGAACAGTTAGATGACATGTACATGGCTACTCTGGAAAGAAATTGGTAATATTGGTAACACCATGATAATCTCTTTTAAATGCAGAATCTGTACAATTATTTACTGTCCCCAGCCTTTCTCTATGGAACAAAAAATCATTCTACAATGGACAGTCTGGTGATACCTGGCATCTATGAAGGTTTTGGGGAGTTGTCTAAGATACTAAGACAAAGGGGAAAGCCTTTAGATACATCTGTCCTGGACTCAAAGCTAAGCAATCTGGTGCCAAGACTCTTTACAACTATGAGGACTCAAAGTGCCAATGTCTTTTTGCCTCAAGAGATAAACCTGGAAAGACAGGAGGTACCAACAGAGACATATGCCCGAGAGAGAACAGGAACTCAGAGAGGTATACTAATCCTGGAAAACTAGTTTTTTCTTTAATTGTCTAGACTGAAAGAAATCAAGGTTTATTTTTTTTTTAAAAAGATTTTATTTATTTGAGAGAGAGACAGACAGAAATAGCGACAGAGATAGTGACAGGGATAGCGAGAGAGAAGAGAGAGAAGCAGGCTCGCCACTGAGCAGGGAGCCTGACGTAGGGCTTGATCCCAGAACCCCGGGATCATGACTTGAGCTGAAGGAAGGGCCTTAACCGACTGAACCACTCAGGCGTCCCTACAGATCAAGGTTTAGAATATTACTTGGGTGTTTTTCTTTAAGGAGAAACATCTATATCAGCTATCCAGGTAATGATTAGGGACTAAAATGAAGCACTTGTCAAGAACCTGAAAACAGGGAAATAATCCTGTCCACTAAGAGTAAAACTCTAAAGTAAATATATCTTGAATAAGAACAACAATGTATAAAATGCCATCTTAAAGGGCCAGAATGGAAGCAGAGAAAAGGGAGAGACAACCACCGGCAGTGTTTTCTTCAGAGCTTCCTGAGATGCTATCAGTCCCAGGAGCATGAGGATCACTAGTGTAGAGCTGGATGATTAGGCTTCCACATCTCTGCTTCTGAAGACAGCAAGCAGTCTTCTGATTTTTATCTAGCTTCCAGGCGGAGAATATCCATATTGGTGAATGAGTATCAAGTCATCTGGTTAGGGAAATAATGTTTTGGTTTCACTGGCTTCCTGTGACTCTCTCCTTACGTGGTCTAGATGTGACCAGAGTTGACAGATGACCGAACTCCAGCCCATTATTTTTACATCTCTCTTAGGTATCTGAAGTAAATGTCTTGGTTAGTAGGATTCAGTATCTTAGAATCTAAATACATTTTGGTTTACTAATTATTTGGTTTCTGAGCTCATAAAGCTGAAGAGACTCTAGCATATGGACTATGAAGACCTCGAAAGAGTGCGGCGATGTATGCCAAAAGAAACTGGGAAGTCATACCCATCAGAATGGGCTATTGTTAAAAAAAAAAACCCCAGAAAATAACAAGTGTGGGTGAGGAGGTGGAGAAATTGGAATCCTTGTGCATTGCTGGTAGGAATATAAAATGGTACAGCCGCTGTGGAAAAGAGTATGGTCGTTCTTCAAAATATTAAACATGGAATTACCATATGATCAAGTAAATCCACTTCTGGGTATTTGCCTAAAAGAACCAAAAGCAGGGACTTGAACAGATACGTGTATACCCACATTCACAGTATTCACAATAGCCAAAAGGTGGAAACAACCCAAATGTCTACTGATAGATAAATGAATAAACAAAATGTATATATGTAAGATGGGATCCTTACCTAAAAGAGGAAGGAAATTCTGACATGCTACAACACGGATAAACATTATAAACATCTGATAATGAAGATTTCAAAAAGTGTAAGACTAAGTGAAAAAACCAGATGCGAAAAGCATGGTTCCCCTTAAATGAGGATAGGCAAATTTACAGAGGCAGAAAATTAAATAGTGGGTGCCAGGGGCTGGGGGAGAAGGGAGAATGGGGAATTACTTATTTATTGTTCATTGGGCAAGGAGTTTCAGTTTGGGATGACAAAAGTTCTGGAGATGGACAGTGGTGATGGTTCCACAACACTGTGAATACACTTAATGGTAGGTTTTATGTTTTATGTGTACACATAAAACATATATAAAATTATTATATATGTATTTGTCACCCATTCTCTCATCCACCTCCCCTCTGGTAACCATCTGTTTGTTCTCTACAGTTGAGTCTAGTTTTTTTGGCTTGTCTCTTTTTTCCTCTTTGTTCATTTGTTTTGTTTCTTAAATTCAACATGTAAGTGAAATCCTATGGTATTTATCTTCTATTTCGCTTAGGATTATACTCTAGCTCCATCCTTGTTTTTGCAAATGGCAAGGTTTAATTCTTTTTTATCATTACCACAATTTTTTTAAAAAAGGGGCATGTGGGTGGCTCAGTCAGTTAAGCATTTGACTCTTGATTTTGGCTCAGATCATGATCTCGGGGTTCAGCCGGGAGTCTGCTTACCTTTGTCTCCCTCTGTTGCTCCCCCCTCCCCGCTCACAAGTGTGCTTGCTCTCTCTCAAATAAATAAATAAATCTTAAAAAAACCAAAAAACAAAAACATAGAAAGAAAGCAGAATCTATGTGGTGGGTATAAGAATGTGTTCATTGTAAAATCTTTTGACTTCCTTGTACAGTTAAAATTTTTTATGATAAAATGTTAGGGGAAAAACCCTGAAGTCTTTTTTTGGCAATGCCGTTCTACCTTATGAAACACTTTTTGAAAGCAATCAACCACATTTTTTCTTTTTAAAGTAAACTCTATGCCCAATGTGGGGCTTGAACTCGGGACCCGAGATCAAAAGTCGAATGCTCTACTGACTGAGCCAGCCAGGCACCCTGCCAACCAGTCAAGTTTTATTAAAAGCATCTATCATTTGGTCAAAACATCATTTTAGGATACTTGGGGGTCTTTTTTCAGATTTTTTATAAGACAAAGACTGAAAATTGAAAGCCAAAGTAACCCTTATGTGTTAAGTCACAGGACATCGATTTTTCAGTTGAGTATCCTAAACAAATAGAGATTTAGTCAAGGTTATACTAAATTATATTTAAACTGATGTGCACCCTACACTACTGCTGACTTGTCTGTGTCTACTCATGGTTGGTATTTTCCTGGCAATGTGGCAAAGGCTGAGAGCCTGCATCTAGTTAGAAAGAGACCTGACCTATGGTCAGGAAACCTTAGTTCTAGTTCCATTTCTGCTATTAATTGGCCATATGGCCAAGATGCTGGGGTAGCTTAGTCAGTTAAAGTGTCTGCCTTCGGCTCAGGTCATGATCCCAGCGTCCTGGGATCAAGTCCCGCACTGGGCTCCCTGCTCGGCGGGGAGTCTGCTTCTCCCTCTCCCTTTGCTCCTCCCCCTGCTTGTGAACACACTCTCTCTCTCTCTCTCAAATAAATAAATCAAATCTTTTTTAAAAAAAATCCAAATCCCTTGCCCTGGCTGGCAGAGCTGACTTGATTTGACAGCATTATCTTCTGCCATTGTCCCTCATACCACTTCTTTGGTTCCTCAGCATGCCTTCCTTGCTTGTTGCCCTGGAGCCTTTTTCTACCTATTCCCCTCACCTGATAGCTTTCCTCTGATACCTCCAAAAGAACTTCCACAGGCTAGCCTCCTTCTTGTCATTTGCATCTTAGTTCAAATATTGCTTCCTCCAAGAAGCCAGCCCAGATCATCTGTTATAAAGCAGCTACCCAGTCACACTTGTTCACACCCCTATTTTAATCCTCTCCATAGCAGTTATTTGTTCTTCTAACATTACTTTTAAACTTCGTGAGAGAGGCAATCTATCCGACATTGAAAACTATTGAATTGCTAGTAAGTGTTAATGGAGTCCAACACATAATTGGTGCTCAATTAATTGTTAAATGAAGGATTTGCCTATTTTATTTTATTTTTATTATTTTTTTAAACTTAGTATGACACACAATGCCCTTTATTTTTTTAAGATTTTATTTATTTATCTGACAGAGAGAGACACAGGGAGAGAGGGAACACAAGCAGGGGGAGTGTGAGGGAGAGAAGCAGGCCTCCCGCGGAGCAGGAAGCCCGACGTGGGGCTCGATCCCAGGACTCTGGGATCATGACCTGAGCCGAAGGCAGACGCCTAACGACTGAGCCACCCAGGCGCCCCAAGGATTTGCCTATTTTAAACTCTGTGAGTGTGCATGAGGGTGTGTGTGTGTGTGTGTGTGTGTGTGTTATGTGTGCTTATCTAACATTTTTGCTTATATCTTTATATCTTTACCTGATTCAACTGGCCAAACTATTCAATTATTCTGGTTACAGTTTCGGAGCTTTAAAAAGGTGGTGACTGCTAAGATACTTTTTACTAATCAACTTAATTTTAGAATATAGAATAGAAACTTAAGAAGTCATATTGCTTAGCTTCTTTTTACAGATGTGGAAGCTGAGGCCCAGGCAGGTTAAGTCTAGGACCATATTACCAATTTTACTTTTAATATTTTATTTATTTGACAGAAAGAGAGTACAAGCAGGGGGAGCGGCAGGCAGAGGGAGAGGGAGAAGCAGGCTCCCCACTGTGCAGGGAGCCCGATGTGGGGCTCAATCCCAGGACCCTGGGATCATGACCTGAGCTGAAGGCAGACGCTTAACTGATTGAGCCACCCAGGCATCCCTCAAAGTTGTTTTCTAAAAAGACTTCTGGGACACCTGGGTGGCTCAGTCAGTTAAGCATCTGCCTTTGGCTCAGGTCACAATCCCAGGGTCCTGGGATCGAGTCCTGTGTCGTGCTCCCTGCTCAGTGGGGAGACTGCTTCTCCCTCTCCCCTCTGCTCATGCTCTTTCTTGCTCTCTCTCTCAAATAAGTAAATCAAATCTTAAAAAAATAATAAAAAGAATTGTCTGTGAGGTATATGTATATACACACACACGTAAATAAAGTTGGAAGCAGAAATAAATGTATATGTATATATATGCATGAGTAAGTATAGACACATTTGTTTCTAGGCCTATTTTGGGTTCTTTAGATTTACTACCTCACTGAATCTTTTTATTTTATTTTACCTTTTTTAAGATTTATTTATTTTAGAGAGAGAGCATGTGTATCTGTGTGTGTGCACGCGTGCGTGCAGGTCAGGGGAGGAGCAGAGGGGGACGACGGAGAGGAGAGGGACAAGCAGACTCCGCACTGGGCCCTGACACGGGGCTCAATCTCATGACCCTGAGATCTTGACCTGAGCTGCAACCAAGAGTCAGACACTTAACCAACTGAGCCACGCAAACACCCCTCACTGAATCTTTACACCAACATTTTGAGAGAAAGACTGTTACTATCCCATTTCAGAGGTGAGAAAACTGGGAGCGTAAGTAACCGTCTGGGGCTATAGAGCTAGTGCATGGCAGAGCTGAAACAGCAACCTCTGTAGGCTGGTTCCAGAGCCTGAGGTCTTAACCAGGAAGCTATGCTGTCTCTTACAAAGCAAAGGGAGTATATCTAAGCAGGATACCCCTCTCCCCGAAGAACAACATGAAGGAGATAAAAGTAAATAAGCAGAAAACTGGCAGGAGTAGGATAGCCTTATGTGTTGTGACCATCTCCTAATTAGGTTTTAGAAGTTAGGTTCTACTATGAAATCACTGTAGAACACATGTGGTTTTATTTTTCCATTAAGAGAGCTGGAGATCATTTTTCCCTCAGAGTTACAACTATTCTCATGCTGGCCATCAAAAGGAATCATAACTGGAGTGGTGGGGGGTGGGAGGGATGGGGTGGCTGGGTGATAGACATTGGGGAGGGTATGTGCTGTGGTGAGTTCTGTGAATTGTGTAAGACTGATGAATCACAGACCTGTACCTCTGAAACAAATAATACATTATATGTAAAAAAAAAAAAAAAAAAGAAGATAGTAGGAAGGGAAAAATGAAGGGGGGGAAATTGGAGGGGGAGATGAACCATGAGAGACTATGGACTGAGAAACAAAGGTTCTAGAGGGGAGGGGGGTGGGGAGATGGGTTAGCCTGGTGATGGGTATTAAAGAGGGCACGTACTGAATGGAGCACTGGGTGTTATGCAAACAATGAATCATGGAACACTACATCAAAAACTAATGATGTAACATAACATAAAAAAAGGAATCGTAAGATTCTTTGAGAGCAACTATATTTGGTCTAGCAAGGAATAAGAGCATTGGAGATATAAATATATAAATTGATTCAGATAACAAAAACTAACATTTACTGAAACTTACTATGAGCCAAGTACTTCTTGAAACTTTTTATAGTAATGGACTAACTCATTTAATTCTCATAACAATCCTATGAGCTAGAGAACGGTTTTTATCTCTGTTTCAGAGATGGGTTAATTGAGGCACAGAGAAGTTACAAAAATTGCCTAAAGTCACACAGTTCAAGCAGTAAAGCCAGGATGTGTAACCACTACAGTAAGCCACCACTCTTAAGAGCTATGCTTTTCGGGGCGCCTGGGTGGCTCAGTCATTAAGCATCTGCCTTTGGCTTGGGTCATGATCCAGGGTCCTGGGATCAAGCCCCACATCGGGCTCCCTGCTCAGCGGGAAGCCTGCTTCTCCCTCTCCCACTCCCCCTGCTTGTGTTCCCTCTCTCTCTGTGTCTCTGTCAAATAAATAAATAAGATCTTTTTTTTTTTTTTTAAGATTTTATTTATTTATTTGAGAGAGAGAGAGAGCACATGAGAGGGGGGAAGGGTCAGAGGGAGAAGCAGACCCCCTGCTGAGCAGGGAGCCCGATGCGGGACTCGATCCCGGGACTCCAGGATCCTGACCTGAGCCGAAGGCAGTCGCTTAACCAACTGAGCCACCCAGGCGCCCTAAATAAATAAGATCTTAAAAAAAAAAAAAAAAAAAAGAGCTATGCTTTTCAGTTGCAAGTATCTGACAAATCAAATAAACATCAATAATTAATATTAAGAAAGCAATAAACCATAAAAGGGAAGTTAAGTGTTCTAATGTTGTAACATCGACTATAAGACTGCATATTTTAAGAGCTAAGTGTTGTGCCTAAAATGTTTAAAAGAAAAAAGCCTCTGTCTTCCTCATTCAATAAATCTATTTTAGATATCTCGATTCTTTCTCACGATTTCTAAGACCAGTAATTGCAACTGGTAATTCTCAGATTTGCATTTACTTCAAATTAAACCTACGTGACAGCAGTTTTTCTGCCAAGTAACTTGTCATTATTTGCAGATTTTTTTTGGTCTGTGTCTGTGGGCAGCAGGTATTTAAGGAGATTTTAAAAACTGAACAAAGAACTTAAAAATAATTTAGCTACTTTAAAACTCTTCTCAGTTGTATTTTCCCTTTGAATTTAATACTAGGAAAAAAATAATAGTTTAAAAGTAAAATAAGTTAAGATTATAAAAAATGTTTTCCTCAGAATACATAAGCATAATACATAAAAAATACATATAGCCATAATTATTTGAGCAATATAAGTGAAAGCCATAAATATTTGACAGTTATCATCAAATGCTAGCATATATACCTCATGTCTTGGATAAGAGAGACCCTGAGTGTTGGCAACATAACTCCTGAGTCAGATTTTCTTCTTTCTGGTCCAAGGGCAACTATGTAAAAAAATATCAGCAAAGTATTAGAAAAATAACAGCAAGGACAAAAAAAAAAATCTACATGGTTCACATTCTATAAATAAATACTTTCAAATTACTTTGGTAAGAACTAAAGAAAACAGAAAAGCTCATTTTTTCCCCCTGAATGATGCTACTTCATTAATACAGTAAAACAGCTATTTTCTTTCTAATTAATCTGGGTCTGCATTTGGGAATTTAAAATGAATCATAAAAGCCCACTTAGCAAATAATGCAATGTGTGCAAATTTTGGCCATGAGGACCAGTCTTTTTCTAAACTCATTCAAATAGCTCTGGATAACTACAAGAAAGGAATGTCTATAAATTAAGCTACTAAGTATGTGAATTATCTCTGGGTTCATAAATTACAATCACATAATTTCTTTATACTGTGGAAGAGTGTTTAAAATGGAAAATCTAAGAGTCTGGGCTCTCTAGTCTGGTAAGTTTCTACTTCAAAGTTCAGAATCCAAAGTACAGTATATCATGCAAAGTGAGTAATCTAAATGGACATTTAGAAGTATAATATCTGTGAGTCATTCTCTTTGGAGATTGAATGGTTAACATTTATAGAAGAAGGAAAGATTGTTCCCTTATATAGCAAGAGCTAAGCAATCAATTGTTGGCTAATGTATTGCAGTTGGGAGTGCTCGATTTCACTTTAAATGGGATGCTGTGGAGTTCTGTGCCCTTTCTTTATCTCCATTTTTCTATCTGTAAATGAAAACTAAATTGTAACATCACACTTTGCAAATACATTGATAACATGAGAATTTAAGATGTGGGTTTTACTGTATATTAAACCTACATTTTCTCATTTTTAGATCCATTCTACTTTGGAGAGGCTAGGGTACAGTGCAGAAACACACAGATACATGTGAAGCTGGCCTGGAACATTCTGTTGTCTTAGGGTCTGCATGTTTCGGCACCTGGTGGCAGCGGCTGGGCTGATACTTGGCAGGTATGAATGAGTGCTGCCAGGACAAAGAGACTGTGGCCAGGCCAACCGAAAGGCAGTTCTTTTGAGGGCCTTCCACACCAGGTGGGTGATAAATAGGCCATCTGTCATGGCTGTTTCAGATGGAGTTTTCAATGGGTCACTAAAAACACTGCTTTATCTTGATACCCAAGAGGTAACAGACACCAAGGAAACTGTTCCAGTGACTTGCAGGGAATGTGCTGTTAGTCTTCCTGAGACTCTCACCATTTAAGTATGTAGTTAATGAAAGCACACCTCTCTTTTTGGGGAGAAAGTAAAAAGTTCAGAGAACGCTTCTACACTCCAGATGATTAGATAGCATGAAAGAGGGCCACACTAGTGGTAAGAAATAGGTTGAAAAAGAGAAAAAAAAAAAGATCATGAGGTAGGAAAAGGAACTGAAACCATAATCAGCAACCTGGCTAGAGGGAGACATGACAACAAGAAGGAATCATGCCTCTGGAAGCAGAGCGCAGGCAAGAGGCTTAATAAAGAGGAGCTTGACATTTAAAGAGCAGTGGCATCCACAATAAGAGCATTCACAGGCCTAAGCATTTTTTGGGCATTCTATTTTGGAACCCTATTTTCTCCACTCTTCCCTGATCAGTGTTTCTTAAACATATGATGTACTTTATAAAACACTTGTTTTTAAACATTTTAAAAAAGATTTTATTTATTTATTTGACAGAGAGAGAAAGCACAAGCAGGGGGAGCAGCAGAGGGAGAAGAAGGCTTCCCGCTGAGCAGGGAGCCCGATGTGGGGCTCGATCCCAGGACCCTGGATCATGACCTGAGCCAAAGGCAGACGCTTAACGACTAAGCCACCCAGGTGCCCCCAAATGGTGTTCTTTTTTATGTCTCCATGCAATTTGTTAAAGTCTTTGGCTCACCCTTTAACACTTCTGTATCTTTCTCCTTGTTTACAGCCTATTTAGCATTTCAGCTTGAGAGCACTCTAGCTTAATAGTTAAGAACATGGCTTTCTCAAACCCTACAGAGAACTCAACAGCTCACTGACTTTGGGTGAGTAACTTAACCTCTCCATGGTCTGTTTTCTCATCTGCAAATTGGGGTCAGTAGCAATACCTACCTTATTCAAATAGATGCAAAGCACTTAGAATACTGCCTGGCTCAAAGTAAGTTCTCAATAAATAAAATAAAATGAAACTTAGCTTTAATTTTGCCTCTTTGTGGAATCTTTCCTGAATAGTCTCTCTTCCCAAGGTACACTGTTAGATGTCATTACCTCTAACAGGACCAGTGAAACTGAACACCTAATATAAACTTAGCATAATTTAACATTTCTATTACTGTTAAACTATATGCCTCTTGAGGCTCAGTCATATTCTTTTCTTAGAATACCTACAGGGCCGGGGCGCCTGGGTGGCTCAGTCGGTTAAGCGGCTGCCTTCGGCTCAGGTCATGATCCCGGGGTCCTGGGATCGAGCCCCGCGTCGGGCTCCCTGCTCAGTGGAGAGTCTGCTTCTCCCTCTCCCTCTGTCTGCCTCTCTGCCTACTTGTGCTCTCTATCTCTCTGTCAAATAAATAAATAAAATCTTTAAAAAAAAAAGAATACCTACAGGGCCTGATGGAGGTCCCATACCACATACATGCTCAACAAATACTCATGGAAGATAATGAGACTATTTAGGGCCAGATGGCGGAGACTTAAATGACAAAATAGAAATCTGTACAACTCCTAGGATGGCAGGAAGGATTCTGAAAAGAATGCTATGCTCCTGAGTGCTTTTTTAGTTAGTTAACTACAGTGACAGTACGACAGTTTAAGAGAAATAAGGGTGATGAGCTAGAAGTTATTTTACAGGCCAGCTTATGGATGAACTAATACCGTGGCAGCCAGGGAGAACGAAGAGGAGAAATATGCAGTGGAAAAAAACACAGGGGCGCCTGGGTGGCTCAGTTGGTTAAGCAACTGCCTTCGGCTCAGGTCATGATCCCAGGGTCCTGGGATCGAGTCCCACATTGGGCTCCCTGCTCCGCGGGAAGCCTGCTTCTCCCTCTCCCACTTCCCTGCTTGTGTTCCCTCTGTTGATGTCTCTCTCTGTCAAATAAATAAATAAAATCTTTAAAAACAAAACAAAACAAAAAGAAACAAAAAAACCCCACAGAACTTAATGACTTGATGTAGAAAGTGAGCAAGACCCAAGAGTCAAGAACAATATTAAGTATGAATATGAAATGATTTAATAAAAATTATCTCATTGAATTATTACTTTCCTTTGGATTTGTTCATCTTAATGTTGCAAATGAAGAAACTGAGGCTCAAAGAGGTCAAGAAACCCGCCCAATTGTACACATTCATCAAAAGGGGCAGAGTGTTCTGATGTCATGTCCACTGGGCTTTCTGTTATATTCCAGATGACTTTCTAGCTTCTAAGCTTGATTGAGAGAAGAGTACTGTTTCCATTAAATAATGTGGAGAGAAGGGAGAAAGCCTAACAGGGACAGAGGGAGAGGTGCTGAGATAATTAGTTTGTTTTCAGATGTGCTGAGTTTGAGGTCCCACTGGGCCATCAAGGATGGATGTGTAGGAACCAGGGCTGGAGAAAGAGATTTGTGAATAATCTGTTAACCAGATAGTTGGAGGACAACATAGGAGGTAGGCAATAGTAGTTATATTATGGTTTGAATTATATCCCCCAAGAAGACGTAGAAGTTCCATCTCCCAGGACCTGTGAATGTGACCTTATTCAGAAATAGGGTCTTTGTAGATGATCAAGTTAAGATGAGGTCATTAGGGTGCGCCTTAATCCATTGTGACTGGTGTATGACCTTATAAAAGGGAAATTTGGATACAAAGACAGGAGTAGAGAAAAGATGAAGACACATGGAATACGCCATTTAAAGGTCAAGAAATTTCTGAGATGACCAGAAGCTAGGAGGGGAGAGTGGGACAGATTCTCCTTCACAACCCTCAGAAGGGACCACCCCTGCTGACACCTTGATTGTGGACTTCTAGCTTCCAGAACCATGAGACAGTTGTTGTGTAAGCCACCCAGTTCGTGGTATTTCATTACGGCAGCCCCAGGAAACCAAGATAGTAATTTATTAGTGACTTTGGAGGGAACAGTTCAGAAGCCTCTGAGCAGAAAGCAGTTAATGAATGAAGCCATACTTTTCACCTAGAGATCTAAACTCTAAGAAGGTTTCCATGAAGTCTACTCCAGAAGAGAAATTTATACACGATTTAAATGTATACATATATTCCTATTTCTTATTTTAACACACTCAAATGTAACAGGCCACTTTCTCCTTCAACATAAACACTTGTGGATTTAATATTTAGCCACAGGAATTCTTTTTGTATATCTGCCTGAATCAAAGCTGCTACATGGGCAGGAAGTCTGTAGAGCATAGAGACTGTATGCATTGTTTTTATAGAACCATCTACAGTCCGCAGGCAAGTAAGTAAAGAAAAACTTTATTTTTAAAGTGAGTTCTATGCCTAATGTGGGGCTTGAACTCAGGACCCTGAGAGCAAGAGCTGCACGCTCTACTGACTGCTAGGCATCTCAATAGCAAAAAATTGTTTAAGATTTTATTTGAGAGAGAGAAAGAGAGCACACAAGCGAGCACATGGGGGGAGGGGCAGAGGGAGAAGCAGGTTCCCCGCTGAACAGGGAGCCCGACGTGGGACTTGATTCCAGGACCCTGGGATCATGACCTGAGCCGAAGGCAGACACTTAACGACTGAGCCACCCAGGCGCCCCTCTAACAGAAAAATTTTGATGAAGATAATTGAAGAGTCTCTCAAAATTCTAGGGCTAGACCCAGAATAACCATTTAAAAGCAGTATTTCCACCCCCTCCTGCATCCTACTCCACTCCTTGCCAACTGATTTAAAAATCCATTTAAAGTTTAGTGGAACCTTGTCCAAAGATGCAAGGTTTAAGACCACCACCTATGTCTAAGCTGGCCAACATTTTTAAAGGCAGAAACTTTTGGGTAATATGTCAAGAACAGTCTTCTTTCTAGGATCAGTTGCATTCTGAGATCCTGTCTCTGCAATAGAACTTCCAACTAGCCTACTAGGTGCAGTGACTTGATCAAAATTAAGACAGTCTGAAAGACATGGAGGAACTTAAATGCATATTACTAAGTGAAAGAAGCCAATCTGGAAAGGCTACATACTACATGACTCTTAACTATATGACATTCTGGAAATGGCAAAACTACGGATATAATAAAAAGGCCAGTAGTTGCCAGCGATTAGGGGAAAGAGACGGATAAGTAAGTGGAGCACAGAGAATATTATTAGGGTGGTAAAACTACACTATCTGATACTATAATGGTCAATCCATGTCACTATACATTTGTTTAAACCCACAGAAGGTACAATACCAAGAGTGAACCCTAACGTAAACTATGGACTCTGGGTAATGATGTGTCAACGTAGGATCATCAACTATAAGAAACATACCACTCTGGTAGGGGATGCTGATAATGAGGGAGACTATGCATATGTGGGGGTGGAGAGTATATGGGAAATCTCTGTATTGCTGCTCAATATTGCCATGAACCTAAATCTGCTCTAAAAAATAGAATCTATTTAAAAAAATTAAGATAATCTACCCTGCTATGACCTTCTTGTTAAGACAGACTTTTTCCATTCTTCTACAACCTTTAAAATATCTCTGACTCCCGTTTTGTGTTGCTTCGGAAGGAACAGTAATGATCTATCATAGAGACTCATCCTGGCTCAATGCTAGTAACAGCAGTGTTCAAACATACTGTGAATTTCTAAGTACATAGAGGATCTCTCCTTGATATGAAAATGCAGACTGTTTACTGCCATTAATTGGGATGCTTAACAGTTGGTAAACAGAAGTATTTTTTGGGAAAAAAAAAAAAAAAACCCACCCAGATTTAAAAGCAGAAAAGTCAATAAACTGCTAATTTCTATATAATTAGAACACATTGCTTCTCAATAATGAAATATTTTTAAGCTAATGTTTTTATACATATATCACACTGTCATATTTTAAAATTGTGCGCTGAAGCATCAGAAGTGTTAGAGCAATATTTATAGTAAAATCCACCCTTCCTAACAGACAGTAAATTTGATTTCAAAAGCTACATGGCTTACATTAATCCTACTTAGGATCAGTAAAATATATAGCCTGTGTTCATACTTTGTGTGTGTGTTCACTGTATGAGGCTTTGACACATTTCATACTTCTTAGCCTTGACTTCTGAGTTTTGCTGGTCCCCCTGACTAATAAAAGGCCACTGCAAACAGCTGAGTCTCCGGTTGCCACCTCAACTACCCAACACTTGACCAGATAGCTGGACATGCTCGCATGCCACATTTGGCAAAAGGGCCAAATATCTCCAATCTCCCTGCCTTACTTAATTGAGCTCGATTTTCCAACGTTTCATCCTACAAAGGGCTATTTCTTCCTAGAAATTTTTTTCTAATTAGGGTAAGCTATCTGGGTTATGGTCTTATGATCTGAACAGCTAAATTTTCTATGAACACAGGTAAGTGTTAGAGATAGTTCCAGGGCATACACCAATGCATTTTTACTTTTTCTCAACAGAAAAAGGGGCAAAGGAGATGGATACTAGAGAATGCTTTTAAACCTGATCTTAATCTTTACAAACATAGTTACATCTTGGGACATCAGAACCTTGACATTCTATTTAGTGGAGCTTCCAGTTAATGCAGTATCAAATTCATATTCCTAGCTGTCTCAGTAGAGACAGCTATTATTTCCAAGAATAAACACCACATTTAGGGTAGTATTGCAATGAGGGGAATGGAAGTAGGGTATGCTTCAATCATATTTGCAATGCTTTCTTAAGCTGGTGGTTGGCTTATGAGTTTTTAAAAGATACTATCTTTTTTACATTTCTGAATGTCTAAAATCCATAATTTTAGAAAAGGTTCCCCAATTGCTGATTCAGTATAAAACATTTTATATCTACTAACTTTCTACCATTACTACTACTTGTTGTGAAATAAATGGTTATTTTAACATAAAGAAAAATACATAGAAGGCAAAACATCTAGGAATCCTACATAACTCTAATTAGCTGAAGTATAATAACACTTCTCTAACATGTGGTGTCTTGCTATAAATTTTTTTTTTTTTCTTCAAAGATTTTATTTATTTATTTGAGACAGAGAGAATGAGAGACAGAGAGCATGAGAGGGAGGAGGGCCAGAGGGAGAAGCAGACTCCCTGCCGAGCAGGGAGCCCGATGCGGGACTCGATCCCGGGACTCCGGGATCATGACCCGAGCCGAAGGCAGTCGCTTAACCAACTGAGCCACCCAGGCGCCCTGTCTTGCTATAAATTGAAGGATTCTGACTCCTGAAGACTTTTGAGGCTTATATAGATGTTTTTTCTGGGAAAGATTATTAATGATGGTTATAAAACTTAAGGAAAAAAAAAAAACCAGTATGCACTACACCCTAACACTGGTGAGAGTAAGGTATACTTATATGATCCTTTATAATTCATTAGGGGTTTCCACATGTTATCTTACTTAATCAACATTATAGTTTTACATAGCTTAACATTATTTTCCCTGTCTTATGGATGAGGAAGCTGAAGATCAGAAAGGTCAAGTGACCAAGATCTTTTCCCAGATCTCACAGCTAGTAAGTAATTTTGCTTCTTCTACTTTATCCCACTACTGGCAAGGTGGGTAAGTTTCAGCCTGAGAGAGAGGTAAAGACAAAGCCATATGGTATTGATTCTTCACATAGTCTAATGCTGCCAGTTCTGCAGAAACAAACCAATGAACTCTCACCTGGAGATTCTGCAAGGTGCTCTTGCTTCTCTTCTCTGTCCTGAAACTGAATTAAGTGTGACCACAAAGCTGACTTCCCCTGAAATTACAAGGTATAAAAAAGTTTTTCATTTTATAAGAAATAATCAAAAAATAACTTCTCATCAAAACCATTCACATCAAAATGGTCATTTTGAAGTTTGGAGATATCCATTCCAGCTGTGTGATATTCTGAGCAACTCAGTCCATGTGAAATGAGGGTCTTCCTTTGCCTCACCGAAAAGATTAGCAACAGCCTGGGGAAGGGCAGCTAAACAAAAGGCCAGAAGTACAGGTGTGGGCATTTCTCACTTCAGTTCAGGTGTTACTTAGTTGTATGTAATTAGGACTGTCTAAACTGGCCACACTGGAAACCACAGAATTAAAAGGCTCTAGCAGCACAGAATGTATTTGTGTACATTTATAGGCAAAATATGTTTGGATGTATGGGATGGCAGCTAGGGAAGAAAACTGGAGCCAGAGGAGAAAGAGAAGGGGAAGAAGAAAGAATATGCCGACAAGAGAAAAAAAAAATGAGAACGGGAGATAAGAGGGACAAAAGCAAAGAAACCATTTGATTTTTTCCACCCTGAATAACTACATAACATGAAATGGTAAAGAACTGTTAATTCTGGCTAAAAGAGTTTTTTCCTGGATAGTGACGAAAGCAGACACTTAATGGACTCAACGGGATATAACCTCTGCAGTAAATGTGATGTTTTATCCTTTCCTGTTTACCAGGAAAGAGCCCCAAACCACCTCTTAATCATGGGTTTTATTTTCTTTTTCTGGAATTAAAAAGCCGGTGGTGCATTTCTAGTCATCCTGTGACAAAGGAACATATCCTTTAATTTTTGTATCTTTTCTTCCTTGTTCATTTCTTTTTTTTTTTTTTTAAAGATTTATTTATTTATTTGAGAGAGAGAGAGAGAAACAGTGCGGGAGAGAGGGACAAAAGAAGAGGGAGGGAGAAACTCAAGCAGACTCTGTACAGAGCCACGGAGCCCGACACAAGGCTTGATCTCATGACACTAAGATCATGACCTGAGCCAAAATCAAGAGTTGGAAGCTCAACCGACTGAGCCACCCAGGTGCTCCTCGTTACATTTCTTGACAGGGTTCCTAACCAGCCACGTCACTAGGGCCTCCTGAGACTATTACCTGCTTGATCTGCAAGCCGTGGCTCCATATCCTTTCCAGTAGGTCACAGAGGCTGGCGATCAAGGTGTTCTCTTCCAAGCCGGTTATGTTTGCTTCTCCATGGCCCAGTTCCACTGCTTCATGTCCCATCTTTTCCACCAACATGCGCTTTGTCTGAAAGCATCA
This sequence comes from Leptonychotes weddellii, assembly GCF_054177405.1. Taxonomy (NCBI): domain Eukaryota; kingdom Metazoa; phylum Chordata; class Mammalia; order Carnivora; family Phocidae; genus Leptonychotes; species Leptonychotes weddellii. The sequence continues at coordinate 90,966,277 of NC_138373.1, forward strand.
TGTATGGTCACAGGTGTTATCCCCGCAATGAAGCCAAAGACCAACAAGTCAACTACTAGATCAGAGACCTGGGTTCCCTTCATTCTTCTTTTTTTTAAAAGATTTTATTTTTAAGTAATCTCTACACCTAACGTTCGAACCCTGTACAACCCCAAGATCAAATGTCACACACTCCATGAACTGAGCAAGCCAGGTGCTCCCTCTTCATTATACTTCTAATTGTAGACTTTTAATTACTCTGGAAAAAGTGTCTTAATCTCTGTGGTCAACTAACTGCAGTTAATATCACATATGCTTTTAGTATTTTGTCAGATAAATAGGGGGTCACTAGAGGGAGATTCTAATACTATTTTATCTATCTCTCGCTATATATATATTTATTTTGCCTCCCCACAATACTATTTTATTATTATTTTTAAAGATTTTATTTATTTATTTGACAGAGAGAGAGAGAAAACAAGCAGGGGGAGTAGCAGGGAGTGGGAGAGGAAGAAGCAGGCTCCCTGCAGTGCAGGGGGAGCCCGATGCGGGACTCGATCCCAGTATCCTGGGATCATGACCTGAGCCGAAGGCAGTGGCTTAACCAACTGAGCCACCCAGGCACCCCCCAAAATACTAAAGTATCCCCATGTAAACACTTATGACTGACAATTTTCAGATTACTAACTTGAGTAACACTGGGGAATTACACCAGACCCGGAAAATGTACTGTAAGAATCTGAAACCCATCCTGCCACAACTAACCCTCCACTGCCCCTGCATCTTGGCATACTGAAAATATCTGCAGTTAGTTTTGATTGCACTTAGGCAAAAACCACAACACAAACAGGCAGCTCTAAATTTTTTCAGACTCCCTAATTTATGAGTGAACCGGGCCTCTTTTTCCTTCCTCTTTTCCTCTTTTATCTTGTCTCTGCTCATGAGTATGCACCAGAAAATGGAAGGGAAATGGAAATGAGTTTTTTTTTTTTAAAGATTTTATTTAGGGGCGCCTGGGTGGCTCAGTCGTTAAGCGTTTGCCTTCGGCTCAGGTCATGATCCCAGGGTCCTGGGATCGAGCCCCGCATCGGGTTCCCTGCTCGGCGGGAAGCCTGCTTCTCCCTCTCCCACTCCCCCTGCTTGTGTTCCCTCTCTCGCTGTCTCTCTCTGTCAAATAAATAAATAAAATCTTTAAAAAAAAAAGATTCTCTCTTAAAAAAAAAAAAGATTTTATTTATTTATTTGAGACAGAGAGAATGAGAGAGAGAGCACATGAGAGGGGGGAGGGTCAGAGGCAGAAGCAGACTCCCTGCCGAGCAGGGAGCCCGATGCGGGACTCGATCCAGGGACTCTAGGATCATGACCTGAGCCGAAGGCAGTCGCTTAACCAACTGAGCCACCCAGGTGCCCGGAAATGAGTTTTAAGTAAGTAATTTACAGCAGTAAATTTAAGTAATCTCTACACCTAACGTTCGAACCCTGTACAACCCCAAGATCAAATTAGCTGCACTTATAAAATGGAGAGAGAGAGAGACTCTAGTCCCTTTAGGTGGGGAGCTTGTCTCTGATTCAACACTGTATGCTGATGCTGAAAATAGGGCATTTATTGAATACACACAGAAGGTACTCAAGAAAATGACTGTCAAATAAAAGAATGAAATTACTGGCTAAAATGATGTCCTGAATTTTGTCAATGTGTATTACTACCTTTGATAAACATGGTATCTAAGAAGAGACTAGTGTGTAATATATATAAACCTACAACACAGCTAAGGTCTTCTTCCTTATGGGTATACATACATGTATGGGCATGGGAAAGGTTCTATACAAAAAATGTGTTGCTTTTCATATAAAATGACCACATTCCTGCACACTTTCTTTTTTTCAAGTAGGCTCCACATCCAACATGGGGCTCGAATTCATGACCCTGAGATTAAGGGTCACATGCTCCAGGTGCCTGGGTGGCTCAGTCAGTTAAGTGTCCAACTCTTGATTTCAGCTCAGGTCATGATCTCAGGGTCATGAAATCGAGCCCCGTCTTGGGCTCTGCGCTCAGTGAGAAGTCTGCTTGAAGATTCTTTCCCTCTGCCCCTCCCCTCACTCTCTCTTAAAAAAAAAAACCAAGCCAAACAAACAGAAAAACCCCAAAGAGTCACATGCTCTACCAACTCAGGCAGCTAGGTGCCCCACAACTTTTGACTGGCTTAGTATCTGTTCATGTTTTAGAGGAAGACAGCAATGGCTGAAAAGGTGAGAAAAACTGTGCAGGGCTCCCACGTCACTGATTCTGTGGGTAACAGAGAACCCATGAAGGTTCAGGAGCTCAGTAAGGAGCACATGAGGTTTATGCCCCAGTAAAAGTAGTCTTCTGGCAAAGCTACAGGCTCAAATGGGAATTGAGTGCACACTGTCTCACATCAGTGAGTAACACGTACCTTCATTCTACATTCCTTCAATAAGCCTTCTACAAATTTGCAGTTGGTCTGTGCAATCACTGCAGGAGAGAGGTCTGACAGTTTGGGTTGCCTCAGGTTTTTTCCTAAACTTCGTGCCTCTTGCATATATTTCTAAAAATTAAAGAGTATTTTTTAATATATAAACATCAGATAGCCTTCCCGACTTTCTTAACATTACACAAACAAGTGAGGAAAAACAAGATGCAGAAAAGGCTGTAAATGTACTCATGCAGTAGCAATTCAAATTTTGGCGCCACCAAGAGGCAGAGAACATTCGTGTTCCCCCACCCCCCAGTCGTTAACGCCTGTGGAAATGAGAGCAACAGAAATCGTGTCAGGTTAAAACACATTCATAATAAGATGGAGCTCACTTAGTTTAATCTTTTTACTGTGAATACCCAGGGTTGTGATTAGTCAGGATCATGATAGGGATGAAAAAAGTTGGAGTTTCTGGATTACTAATCCAAGGTTCCGCAAGAACCACTGTTTCCTCCTCTCCCCACAGATCAAGAGACTTAACATACTGCTAGCCTCTTAGAGCTCTCCAAACCAACCCTTTGCTCTAATCAAATCATAACAGTAAAATCAGGAGCTCTAGAATCTGGCTGCAACTAATTTTATAAACTCCAGGCCTATGTGCTCATTTGTAAAATGGGCAATAGACTGCAAACTCACTCTGAACATGTTTGCTACATTCCCCCCCTTCCCTTGTTCCACAATCAAGAGAAAGTGGGGACATTATATTACTTTCAGAGATAGTGATGGCTCAGAGAGAAACCCAGAAACTCAGAAACCCAGTCCACTGCTCTTGAGCTTTAGTTAGTGAATGTCCAGGAAAAAAAAAATCACTACAGGTGATTACCACAGGACACCTGTTGTCTCTCTTCTTTCTTTGCCACCTGCAAAAGCTCATCCAGATAGCTTATGTTTGCGTCAGGACCACAGGGCCGAATCTCCAAAAAGTCCAAGTGTCTTAGGGCCGTATTTAGAGAATAACTACTCTAAGTTATATAGTAAAACTAGCACAGTTTGTTGAGGGGAGAGAGAGATTGTGAGCCAGCACATCCTCCCACAGGCACATATGTGAAATCTATCTTTACTATCTCAAGGGAAGAATTTGATATTACAAGGGAAAATGTGTAAAATCCTTTACATTCTTTAAATAAAAGGGAGTTTGTACATTTAAAATATTTCCCCTTTGGAAGAAAAATAATCTGCTAAATCTTGTACAAATTTCTAAAAAAAAAAATCCCACTGATTATAGAGATTCAACTGATCAGTTTACCTGCTACTACATAAACAAAATAATCTGTTTCCTTTCCAGTGCTATCATTTTAAGGACAGATTTTTTAAAAAAATGAATGCTGTAAGAATTTAGTGCCCATAATATTTGTGTATGCATCTTCCACTTCAAATCTCTTTTAGAGGGTCAGAGAAACAGGGAAAATTGAGAATGAAGGATAACTATTGCCCCTGGGGAAATTAAGTGTAATAAGGTCTATCAAAACATCCTGAAAGTTAGTTTTCAAATAAATAAAAAGCAGGGAAAGAAAAGCTTCAGAAAAACCAACCTGAAATATAAGGCAGATCCTATCTGGGAATTATAACACCTGCATTTCCTAACATTTCAGGTGGTACAGATATTATTTAGAGTATTACAAATCAGGGATAAAAGGCTGGTAAAAACAAATGTTAGCTGTCAAATGTTGAAGGTGTTGTTTCTCCCCAGCCTCAAGTTCCTCGGCCTTTAGGATTTGTGCAAAGGCAGGACTCAGTTCTCAAGAAGAGGGAAGGATCCAATTTAGCTTAGGAAGAAACACACTGGCTAGAAGAAGAGTGAGAAACACAGGCAAGAGGCTAGGAATAGGTCTTGGTATTTCTCTTTTTTTCTGAAATATATGAATAATTAGACTTTTAAGTCCATAACTAGATTAGGAATTTAAGCACTGTTAAAGTTTATGGTTCTATTTTGTAAATGAAAACAAGCTAGAATGGAGCTATCCTTTGGTCATATTTACCAAGCACACAGCACATCACATATGGGGCAATATAATTATTAACCAAGAGTGAACGCCATAGGGCCAAGTCTCCTCCTGGGCAGCTCTGCTGAAGCCATGGAATGAGCAACATTCCTTGCACATACACATAAAGGATATTGGGGGTGGGTGGGCAAGGAGGCCCTTCCTCACAGCAAGAAGTGATGTTGCCTCTGTATATTGCAAAAATAGAAGGCATGCCTTTACAGTAAACAAGTGATGATAAAAATAATTTTCTTTGGAGTAGCAGGAGGAAAAGGTGTATTTTAAGGTAAAAAATGGAGAAGAAAGAGAAATCTTTCACAAGGAATGTTTTTGTAAGAAAGTCCATTTCAGTACTAGAAGGAAGTGACCCCAGATTTCTTCTGAGATTTCTACCATGCTCTTTTTTCATTTCTGTCAAAGCCAAAAACAACAAACCAGGAGTCCTAAGTTGCTCTTGCCCTCAGGTGAGTAGCTGTTGTGTGCAACCTGGTATCCAGGGGTACTGGGAAGAGTACCAGTTTGGCTATCAGCAGTCCTGGGCTATAGGCCCAGCTCTGCCTTTGTGTGTCCATTTAACTTTGGGCAAGTCTCTTGGACTTCATGTCATGTTAGACAAGGGGACCTCAAAGGTGCCTCTTAGAACTAAGATCCTATACTGATGACCTGATTTTCTGCCACGTAAAATACAGACCATGAATAAAGGAAATAAATTTCAAACTAAAAACAATAAAAAAACCCAAACCAAAACAACAACAACAAAAAAACCCCCAAAAAACAGATTAGGAAGGGCTCATTAAAATACTGTGGAGATAAAACCCAGCAAGAAAAGAAAAGAAAATCTGTTCAAAATGAATTATTTATCTCTGCAAAATGCTTAAATAAAAGGGACTTTGACCATTTAATACATTTCTCCTTTGGAAGAACAACAATGTGCTACGTCTCTGGCCCCGCTACAACTCCCCCCACCCCTCACCTGCCAAAATACCACTAATTAGGAATTCCAGTGATCAGTTTTACCTGCCAACAGTATAGAATTACCCATGTTAGCACACACCACCAGGAAAAGTTAACAGACACAAGAGGAAGTGGAGAGCAAAGTGGAGAGGCTGACAATTCACGTCACAAGGTGATGTGGGGCATTCTAGAGCTATGTGCACACACGCATGTGGATAATTCAAGGAACACCAGAGACAAGATTCAGGAACATCTGCAGAGCACTTTCAGGCAAAGAACATACCAGGCAGCACTCAGAGAAGGATTTTTTAGGAAGTCGTGCAGGAGGAGGTGGACCCTGATCCCACTCCCAGAATGCCATGGAGTTCTGACAGACCATAAGTTCCCCGGAAGGCTAAGAGGATGGAGAAGTGCCAATGACAGAAAAGCAAAAAAGAAAAGGACAGGGAGAAAGAGACAAGCAAAACATGCATGCATATGATAAAGTCACAGCAGAGGGGAGAGAAGGAAATATGGTAGCACAAAGAAAAGCACTAGACAGATTATGCTTCGGTTTTTAAGAAAATGTTTAAAATCATAAATGTATGAACATTTCAACAGAAAAGCAATATATTTGGAATGATGTTTTCTGCTTTAATTCTACACATCTGAGTTTAGAAAATAGTTAACAGATCTTCTGACTACATTTTTCTTTGATCACAATAGTCAAAACTTACAATTATTCAAATGTATAATTATGGTTTTATTTTCAAGTAGTACAACTAAAGCATAGGGATCTTAATTCAAAAATAATTTCTAAACACTTTAAAAAATGGTGTCAGCAAGCCAAGGATAAAGCACAAGCAAATACATCTTTACTTACTAAGTTTAAATTATGCTTGAAACTTAAAAAATCTGTTTTTGTATATTTTTTTTCTATAGGAGACATACTGACTAAAAATTTATCCTAAACTTAGCCTTTACTTGATGTACACAGTGAGATTTGTTTTAGAGCCTGATTTTAGGTGTATTAAAATTACAAAAATGGGGGGAAAAAGGAGTTTTCTGCTGTAAGTCAGTACAAAAGGATTACTATTCTAAAATAAAACTGAGCCTTTTTGTACAAGAATGCAGAAGAACCTGCACAGCGACAACTGCTGGGTTGAGTAAGGCATCCTGGGAAGGCAGCCCACATACCTCCCGCAGGTCGTTGTCCAATCCAATGTGCTCCGAGTGTTGACGAAGGCGGTCTTTCCTGCGCTGCGCCGTGGCACTCCGACTTACCCAACGACTGGAAAAAGAGCCATACCCAAGAAGGTGCGGGTTAAAACAAAAAATGAAACAAAAAAAAATGTGATAACTTATTTTTAAAATAGAAAAAATGTATTCTTTGAATAAGACAAAAGATTACTTATTTTTCAATCAATTCTTTAAATATAGAAAGCTTTATTGTAATATAATTAAATACCATACAATTCACCCATTTCAAGCATACAATTTAGTGGTTTTTATATTCAGAGACATGCAACCATCACTACAATCAATACTTTTTAAAAACTGAGGTTAAAAAATACACAGTATCTCCTCATAATGATCCTCTCCTTCCCACTTTACTGTCCATCAGAGCCCCAAACCCTAGATGAATTCCATCCTCTTACTTCTCTATTCTCCTATTTACATGGGATTAGTTCTTGATTTGTCATGACTCCTCATGAATCACTTTACCTGCCCTTCATCAACTCTCTCTCATTCCCCTCAAAAACTGTTTCAAATCAAGTGCCTCCCCTCAACTGATGACCCATCCTTGACTCCTTCTTCCTGTCCTCTACTGAAATGATGTATACACAGACACCTCATCTTTCTTTTAATCCCAAAGTATAAAATACATTGGCCATGGCTCAAAATTAATTCTGCCACCTGGAAGAAACTCCCTGACCAATTCTCTCTTGACTTCTTCAATGGGCTGCACTAGTCATCTCTTTTCTCTATCTCTGATTTTTCTCTCTCAACTAAATATTTCCCTTCAGCTTACAAGCATGCTGGTCTCTTTCCTGACCCTCTACAGTTATAGTTAAGTTTCTTTCTTCACTCTCCTCATGAAAGAATTCTTAAAAAGAAAACATGACATGTAAGGCCTCCACTTGTTTACCTTTGGATCTGTAGTTTATCTCAAATCAGCTTCCCCGGCAATGTTTTTTTTTAATATATATATATATATTTTAAAGATTTTATTTATTTTTGACAGAGAGAGAGAGAGTGTACAAGCAGCAAAAGCAGCAGGCAGAGGGAGAGAGAGAAGACTCTCCGCTGAGCAGGAAGCCCGATGCGGGCTCAATCCCAGGAGCCCGGGATCATGACCTGAGCTGAAGGCAGACACTTAACCGTCTGAGCCACCCAGGCGCACCCCCCGCCCCGCCCCAGCAATGCTCTTGATGCCATTTGTATCCCTAACTGCCATATCCAGGGCTATCATTCAATTCTTAGCTTACCCAAACTCTCTGCTACACTTAGTACTACTTTACAACCAGCTAGTTTCAGCTATGTCAGTATTTCCAATGGGGTCAAGTTCTGTCACCTTTGTGCCTCTGTCCATGACGTTTCCTCCTGACTTCTATTCTTCTTTCAGACAGCTTCAAGGCCACACCGAAAGTGTTCTTTGATTCCTCCAAATCTGTCTACCCCTCTTCCACTCCCCAATTTTATTACCCGTCACGGTCTATTATAAGCACTTATCTCTATTTTCTACAAAATTCTCTCTACTATAATAAACTCTTGAAGGGCTGGTATCATGTCTGTCAGCTGTTTGCTTTTTAAGATTTATTTGAGAGAGATAGGGAGAAAGCATGAGTGGGAGGGGCAGAGGGGGAGAGAGAGAGAATCTCAAGTAGACTCCTAGCTGAGCACAGAGTCCAGTGCGGGGCTCGATCGCATGACCCTGAGACCAAGACCTGAGCTGAAACCAAGAGTCAGATGCTTAACTGACTGCACCACCCAGGTGCCCCTGTCAGCTGTTTTACTGGCAGTCTGTACATCACCTGGCCCTTCTATAAATATACTCCAAATAAATAATCAGAGATACAGTCCAACATTTAGGTTTATAGACATCCCTCACAGCACGTATGTAATAACAAATTCTGTTTCCTTTATTTGAAGACTCACATTTTGGCTTCTAAATTGTTCCTGATATTAGGATGTGTCTCTATTCCATATGCATGTTTAATGTATAATATTTCCAAAAAGCTTTTGAGTTAATAGCAGATCTTACAACCAACAGTTACTCAGAATCAAGTAAATGTGCTCAAAACAACCTAAATGTTCAACAGTAGGGGATGCTACATAATGAAATATCATACAGTCATTAAAAAAAAACCATCAAGTTGCTAGGAATATTAAAATGGGAGAATGTTCATGGTACAATAATGAGTGAAAAAACAAGATAAAACACTGTATAAATAATATACTGATTTTATTTTTTTATTTTTTAAAGATTTTATTTATTTATTTGACAGAGAGAGACACAGCAGGAGAGTGAACACAAGCAGAGGGAGTGGGAGAGAGAGAAGCAGGCTTCACGCGGAGCAGGGAGCCTGATGCGGGGCTCGATCCCAGGACCCTGGGATCATGACCTGAGCCGAAGGCAGACGCTTAACGACTGAGCCACCCAGGCGCCCCGATTTTATTTTTTTTTTAAAGATTTTATTTATTTGACAGAGAGATAGCAAGAGCAAGAACACAAGCAGGGGGAGTGGGAAAGGGAGAAGCAGGCTTCCACAGAGCAGGGAGCCCGATGCGGGGCTCGATCCCAGGACCCTGGGATCATGACCTGAGCCAAAGGCAGATGCTTAACGACTGAGCCACCCAGGCACCCCACTAATTTTGTTTAAAAAAAGGTGTGGACATGCACACCAGGATCCATGCAATGGAAGAGCCTAACAGCAAATGTTAACATCTCATGGTGATGGCATTATGTGTGTTTTAAAATTTACCCTATCACTTTCAAATATTCTGAATTTTCTAATGAGCATATATTATTTTATATCAAACTATTAAAAAAAATTTTTCAGATCTTGGGCGCTTGGGTGGCTCACTCGTTAGGCGTCTGCCTTCGGCTCAGGTCACGATCTCAGGGTCCTGGGATCGAGCCCCGCATCAGGCTCCCTGTTCAGCGGGAAGCCTGCTTCTCCTTCTCCCATTCCCCCTGCTTGTGTTCCCTCTCTCGCTATGTCTCTCTCTGTCAAATAAATAAATAAAATCTTTAAAAAAAATTTTCTTCCCCAGATCTTGACTTATTATCCACATGGCTATGTATTCACCACACTTTTCTAAGAATGTCTTCTCTTGAATATATCCTTGCCAGCACAGAGCTATATACAATTTAAAAAATGAATTTATGCTTTTGCCATTCAGGAAAAGTCATATTGTATTACTGCCAGTTAATTATTTTTAATTTTTTATTTAATGAAGTATGCAATTTACAAAAAGCTTAAAATGAGAATGTGGCTTCTTTTGTTGCTTTTAAAATAATCTATGCATGCCTTTGGTTCAAGTTTCTCAATCATCTCATTTCAGTCTGCCATTTAGAGGAACACTGAATAATTATGATAAAAATGATAGCAAGATAGTCCCTCTTAAATAGTTAAGAAAAATACGTTTATATTGGGACAAAAAGTGCAAAATTCTAGTGATAGATCTTTGAAGTAGAATCCTTGGAACTGCCCCAATAGCAAAGGATCAAAGTAAGACTGTAAAAAGGATACAAAGAGAACTAGGGTGACTGAGAAAGACGATCCAGAAAAAAGCATGTTAAGACACTGACAAAGATTCTTTCCTTGATCCAACTTTAGTTAGGCTCCTGAACCTTCTCCTAGGTCCATCTGTGCACTTCCTTATAAAATCCAGTTTTAACAAGAACCTTGTTAAGTCAGTTCAGCTGGAACCCCCCAGCCCCACCATCCTCGGCATATGATCATTCTCCATATCTGATCAGCTTCTACATCATCCATCACCCTCCAGATGATGTCTGATCACCCAGCCCTACCTTCAGCAAGATCTTATTAGGCTGGTTTAGTCAAAATCCTCCCCCTTACCTCTGATGTTTCCTCTTAGTAATTTTCTCTCCACTCTGCTACTTGATTATAAATTCCTGTTTATCCACACTGTATATGGAATAGAGTTCAATCTTTCTCCCACTGCAATGGTCCCTATATGGCCCCCCTTGAATAAAGTCTGTCTTACCATCTTCAACAGTGTCATGGATATTGTTTTTCTTTAATGACTTTGAAGCAGAATATAAACACCAGCTGATAAATTTATATAATAAACAACAGGGAAATATAAGTAACAAACAAAATGTACAGGCCTTAGAAATAGCTCTGTAGCAAAAAAGGTCAGTGAGAGACAGTAAATTAGGGTTACTGGACAGGGTAGTTCAAATAAATAGTAAAGATAGGAAATAAGACTATAAATACCAGCTAATGAACTTTTTTTTAAAACAAAATTTTATTTATTTGACAGAGAGACAGATAGCGAGAGCAGGAACACAAGCAGGGGAGTGGGAGAGGGAGAAGCAGGCTTCCTGCCAAGCAGGGAGCCCGATGTGGGACTCGATCCCAGGACCCTGGGATCATGACCTGAGCTGAAGGCAGACGCTTAACAACTGAGCCACCCAGGCGCCCTAATGAACTTATTATATAATGAAAAAAGAAAAGGAGAATACAAACGGCAGAATAATTCCCTTTGCAGGCAAAAGTGGAAAAGGCTTTAGGTAAAGAAAAGGATAAATTACACGATATATGTAATTATATACATGATATATATACATGATATACCTAGCATCTCACTATACATTGCTGTGAGACAAAATGCCCTATTTTATTTTCCAAACAGGGATATGATCATCTGCTTAAGAAAATTACTATGAAGTCTACACACTCCTAGTCTTGTTAAGGAATTACTTTTTTCTTTTTATTACTAAATCTCATTTACTAAGCATATCTTTTATCAAAGATGATCACATTTGCTAAAATCCTAATGACTGCTTATTTGCTTTTGCTTTGTAAGCAGCATATGAAATTCTAATAGTTGATCAGCCATTTGCAGAGGCATGGTTATATATCTCCTTATCCTACAACAATGAGTTCTTGGATCTTTCTTTCAGACTAAAATCTACCTGAAAATGTAATACTTGGGGCTCAGTCTGGAAATGAGAGACCTTGGGGTTATATACAAGATTAAAAGCAAGAAAACAAGGCAGGAAAATTTAAAGTTGAAATCTTCCCTTCTTAATGCTCTCCTTACTTCCCTTTTCTGCTTTATTTTTCTTCACAAATCTTATCACTGATAGGTTACTTATCTTACATATTAAGTTTCTTTGTTTCCTCCTCCTCCTCCTTTTGTTGTTTTGTTCATTGCTAAACTCCCAGTGAATAGGACATTGCCTCACATACAGTTGGGGTTCCATAAATATTTGCCAAATGAATGAATGAGTAAACTAATGCTATTAAAAAGGAAATAAAAACTACTTAAATTAACAGTACTAGTATGAAATAATTCAAACAATTAGGATACTTTACAAACATAGGAAAAATAAGTAAACTGATGACTAGTCTATTCTGATGGAAAATTCTCATTCATTTCTGAAAAATAGAACATTATATCTAGTACAATCATCTGGAAAGTTTGAACCCCCATAATGTTTAACATCTCTTCAAGAGTCGCATGCTCCACTGACATAATTCTTTTACTTTACTGCATAGCACTCCTTTTCCAAATATGTAAATGGATACTGGAATGAAAATTTTCCAGACCTCCACGCTTTATGAATGAGACATCATGAACATGGTACCTGGAGTAAGGAGACCTGAGTTCCACTAACTTTGCCAGTAACCCAAGCTCAAGACTCCTACCAACACATAATAATGCCACTGTCTTCAGGGTTAGGCTATTTGACTTCAACCATTGCTTCATGTAGTTCTTTACTTGGGAAGATGGTGCCTACAAATCTATCTTGCTCCTCAGAGTATTATTCTATCTTCTTTGGGGCCAACTCTTTTAACAGAGTCCAGTTTAAGGCAGAAGTGAGGTATCTGAGGGCTCTTTCATTGTGGATGATCTTGTTACACTGGGTACACAAAATGGAAGTGGCATTGAGCCACCTGAATTTTCAGAAGGCAACTAGAGAATCAATGAAGGGAATAAAAAAGAATTAGAATTACGCCTTTTGACCTAAATGGCCCAAACTAAATAAGTTATATTAAGGTGGCTTAAAAGTATGATGTTTCTTTCAGATGATTTGTGAAACTATGTATTACAAAATTTTTGGTACTTACCTCTTTCTCATAGTACACATTTATGTTCAATATTTTAGGCTATTCAAAATTTCCTGGGGGCTACCAAAGCACAGTTTCCAAATCCAAAATTCTTGAAGTAACTGAGCCAGATAGTATGTATATGTGGTTTAACAGTTAAGGGCTTGAGCCCCCAAATCAGCAGAGCTAGATTTGAATCTTAGTTGCACCACTTCCTAGCTATGTGATCTTGGAGCAAGTTGTTGAATCTCTCTGAACCTCATTCATAAAATGGGTAAAACAATATAGGTTTTATATATAGGGATATGCTTGTAAAAAGGAGCTAAAATGTACTCAGTGCAGTCAGCAGAGAAGGCAGTGTAGAATCAGCTTAATATTAGCTATTATTATCAGCAGATCAACTCCATAACCACCCCCTCTTGGCGTGGAGAAGGCTCCACTGGCAGGAAAGGTATATTTGGAAGCAGAAAAAAGGAAAGAATAATTACTTCAATGCACTGATGAGCATTTCTAAGTTTTCTGACTGAGCTCTGTTAAGGGGTATATATTTATGATGATAAATACTAGACTCTGAAAGGAAAAGCAGCAGCAATGTAAATGGTACTGTAACTGTTTTCCTTAATCCTAATCCATACACACCACTTTTTCCCTTTTGATGTGTTTGCTATCACTATAGCTTTCTCACATTTGGAACTAAATGAATCAATTATTCTAACACATTTAAAGGAACATTTAAAGGAACACCTTCAGCTAGGAAAATGGTAAGGGGTTCATTCTTTTCAGGGTATTAAAAATAGGGTATTAGCAGTACAAACACAAGAATACACAAATATTAGCACATATACATGCACCCCAAGAAATTCCAAATACCACAGTACCTAGCTTAGAACAGTGTTTACCAAATTAAACCAACTGTTACCATCACATATTATACAATTTACCATGTTTTCCTTTTTCCTGACCAACAGAATCATGACAAACGTTTTAGGAAATAAAGAGGCAAGTACCAAAAATTTGCAACGTGTAAATTTAGCAGTTCATTTAAAAAAATAGAAACATCATTTAAACCATCTTTTGAGAACCTTCCCATTATTTAGTTTGGGCCATTTAGGTCAAAAGACATCATTCTACCTCTTTTTTATTCCCCTCACTGATTCTCTACTTACCTTTTGAAAATTCAGGTACCTCAATGCCACTTCCATATTGTGTACCCAGTCTTTACCGCAGTCTTCTATCCCATTTCTTTGCCACAGACTGGTTTTTTCCTTTCCTCCTCTGGGCCACTTTTATAATAAGGTGATACGTGTTGTAGAATGTTAAAGGAGTATTTTCAGGTGAGAAAGGGGCAAATGATTCCAACTTGTCCAAGGTTCCTGGTTAGCGGTTAAGAATGAACTAAATCCCAGAATTATTGATTTCCGATTCCAAGCTTTCTTTGCAACTTACTGTATTTCCCTTTAATACTTTCCTTTCTGTCCTTTCTTGTAAAACCCTCCTTTATTCACTTGTTAATAAAACACTTGTATTCCCTCAAAATCCCTTAAACCCAAAGAACTCTTTTCAATTCTAATCATATTCAGATATTTTCTGAATGGAATCATCTGCCATAAAGAATGACAGGGTTTATCTTTATTTTTGATTGTTTTGTAATTTTTGAACTTGATACTTAAAAAGTACAAAGGTGGTGTTATCGGTAGAACTGTGTCCCCCCCTCAGCTCCCCATGATATGTTGAAATCTTAAACTCAATACCTATGAACGTGATCTTATTTGGTAATAGCGTCTTTGCAGATGTAATCCAGTTAAGATGAGGTCGTTAGGGTGGGCCCTAATCCAATAGGACTGGTGTCCTCATAAGAAGAAGGAAATTTGGACTCAGACACAGAGGGAAATGAAGACAGAGACAGAGACTGGAGTCAGCACTGTTAGAAGTCAAGGAATGCCTGAGGCCAGCAGAAGTTGAAGAAGCAAAGAAGGCTCCTTCCTTAGAGGTCCTGGAGGTAGAATGGCCCTGCCAGTAACTCGGTTTTAGACTTCCAGCTTCCAGAATTGTGAAAGAATAAATTTCTGTTGTTTTAAAAGCCATCAAATTTGTAGTACTTTGTATAGCAGTCCTAGGAAACGAATACAGACAATGAAAGTATAATTTTTCTAATTCCACTAGACAGTATTAGCATTATATTTAAATAGTCACTTAAAGTGAAAGTATTCCCAAGTGTACATTACTTTAAAAAGGAAAAAAATCTCTGTCTTTGGATTTTTTACACGATGGAATTAAAAGTCAAATACTCACAGAATGCCAATCCATATTCCAAATGGACTGATTTGGCCTTTGAAGAAAGTAATCAGATCGTAAGATATTTAATGATCACAATGCCCCATGAGAGCCACACAGCACTGCACTCTTCACTTACCCCTTCAACCCACTGCTCAAGCTCAAGTGAAGAACGTGCTTGCTTACTTGTTATTAGCTGGTCCTGTTGCCAAGACATCAGACTGTAACTTTGGAAAGAACCCTTGCTCATATTTGCCTTGACCAATTTTCATATCAAGCAGATGTGGGTGGATTGCCGTGTGATCCATTTTCATCAGTCGCTGCTCAATTGATTGGGCTATAAATTAAATTTATAACAAATTAGAGGCATTTCATTGGCTAAACCTTAAAACAATGCTTCCTCCAGTCATGCACCAAGGAACTCAATCTTTCTGACACTCTAAAATAGATTTTTATAAAAGCTCTTGAGAAATCAGTGTAATGTAAGTATAAAAAGGTTAATTTTAAGTGAATACTAGATGACTAATTTTCATGGTATGTTCTGCCTCTATCAAAAGCAGGGCAGCAGGGTTGAAAAATCTTTAGTACTGAAACAAGTTTCCCTTAAGTGGGATATTTAGCATTTTAATACTTCAATATTTCAATATTAAATATATAAGAAAAATATTTTCTTAATGAAAATATGGTTCTAAGTACAACATTTAAGAAAACGATGGCAAATAAAATATTGACCTTGAACTGCGAGACAGGGAAGGAAAAGCAAGCACAGTAGCCTTATATTACTTTATTTCTTTGTACAAAGACCCATTAAATATCCATAGTTCTCCATTTGTAAAAACAAGAAATGTGTAAAGTTTATTACCTCACTTTTAGAAACAGTCACATTCTCATTAGTAGGAGTCATTCAGGAGTGTTTATTAGATCAAGAGGGGTAATGCAGAGAACAATAAAATAAGCAGGCATTTAGAAAATGTCCAGAGGGTAAGAAACTGACCTTTTGAAGAATAAAATAGCCAAAGTTAAAAGATAGGAATTGCTAACATTTCTATTTAAAACCACTTAAAGTTAGGAGGGTATCTCCAAGACCCAAGAAATAATGAACTATTTCTCTGGTAGAAAAATCTGATCTTAAATGTTTTTATGAACTGAATTTTCAAGAGAAAATATATTTGTGAAGCAAGACTAGGTCTTTAATTCTTTGCCTACAGAATACTAAAATGGGAGAACAAGCAGTAATTGTGGTGGTGTCATAAACAGAAAGCACTCTGGGAGCTGTTAATCTCTGGATTTAAGAGAAGTAAAAAGGTATTTTTATAAGTATTTCATGGAACCAGTTTATTTTGCCTACTTCAATATCAGCAGATTGAGTACCGCTGGTTATTCCCCATACATAGTCTTAAAAACTTTCTTTTTGAGTGGAGAGGGGTCTGTCCCAGACATATTCCACACCTGTCAAAAGAATATGCTTAAGGGCGCCTGGGTGGCTCAGTTGGTTAAGCGACTGCCTTCGGCTCAGGTCATGATCCTGGAGTCCCGGGATCGAGTCCCGCATCGGGCTCCCTGCTCAGCAGGGAGTCTGCTTCTCCCTCTGACCCTCCCCCCTCTCATGCTGTCTCTCATTCTCTCTGTCTCAAATAAATAAAAAATAAAAAAACAAATCTTTAAAAAAAAAAAATATGCTTAATACCATCTTGTGTGAGATTAATGCTTCACCTAAGCCTTTATAATTCATATGAACTTACCCAAAACTTTTTTTTTAAAGCCTTTTTTTTTTTTAAGATTTTCTTTATTTATTTGACAGAGAGAGACACAGCGAGAGAGGGAACACAAGCAGCGAGAGTGGGAGAGGGAGAAGCAGGCTTCCCGCTGAGCAGGGAGCCCGATGTGGGGCTTGATTCCAGGACCCTGGGATCATGACCTGAGCCGAAGGCAGACGCTTAATGACTGAGCCACCCAGGCGCCCCCTTACCCAAAACTTCTTGAATTTCACTTTATTTTTAATCTGTAACTTGTAACTTCTCTTAAAACATAGTCCATATGGTCTATGTTGGGTGAAAAGAATGCCATGTTTTAACGTGAAATGGTATTTAATTTCCAATGATGCCCTCTGGCTCTCCACAACCCTATCTATATTCTCTGTGCTTCCTAATATTTATAAAACACTTAATTAACAGATGGTTCAGGCAAAATAAAGCTTAGATTCATGGCATGGAATTCTCTGAAGTCCCTGCCAATTTTATGTTCCATGAAATACTACAAAATTCCATCTCTGCCAATGAATGCTTCTGTTCTCATGAAAGGGAAAAAAAAGCAGCTTCAGTTTTTCCGCTGGATTTAAAATGACAGAGAAATCCATCTGATACTGAGTTATTCTCCTTCAGTCAGGAAGCTTTTTAAAAACAAAAAGCTTGATTCACAATGAATTACTCTGGGGTTTATACTGAAGATTGCCACAGGGAGCATAATGCAATGTTACTTTTCAGTAATTATACCACCACTGAATACTGAACATTCAGAAATTTATTAAATGCCTGCTTTGAGAGGTCATGGGCCCGTTAGATTTTCAAGGGTTTGTGCCAATACTCATTTTCTGTGATTGGTAAGAAAAAAAGAAAAACTCTGCATTACTATCAACTTGTCTTTCTGCACAGAAATCATAAGGTTCTGGTGCCACAATATCAACAGCAGATAGCCTCTGCCTAAAGAGTTCACCTGCAAATCAAAATTCTTTTTAGTTAGAGGCAAAACAAAAATAAAAACAAAACAACAAAGGACAAAAAACCAACACAATAAAAATCCATACAAAACAACAAAATGCCAATCTCTGTAGTTTTTGTTGGGGGGGTGGGAAGAGGATAATTTTACTTGATGAAAGAAATAACTGCACCATTTATGGGGGATAGACGGCAGTCACAGCCAGCTGCCTCCTTTTACTTAAAAAAAGAAGTCTTTGATAAGTTAGGTTCCTTGGAGACTACTGCTTTAGCCCAATCTCATATTCATATGTTAAAAATATAATGGTATATTTTCAAGAGAATTATATAATTTCTGTGATGACAGTGGGAA
The DNA here is from genome assembly GCF_054177405.1 of Leptonychotes weddellii. NCBI lineage: Eukaryota > Metazoa > Chordata > Mammalia > Carnivora > Phocidae > Leptonychotes > Leptonychotes weddellii. Next base: position 90,984,313 of record NC_138373.1, read on the forward strand.
TGTCAAACTTTTTGAGAGGCTGACAGAAAATCTATTTTAATTGAAAAGATTTTCTGGAAGCACACAAATAAAGGAATCACTGCTTAGCTCCATTAAAAAAATTGTCAGGAAGGGAGGAATGCAATTTTCTCAACAAGGCATTATATTTTTCACATGGCTATTAAAGCACTGAAAGTCATACTGTTCTCTGAATAGGCACAGACAATTTCCTTCATTCCACTCCCTCAATTTCCAGAAACACAGAGGTAACTGCCACTTCCTGAAGGGGCCCCAAGGATCTACCCTCAATAAGTGGGAATACAACAGAATGATGTTTCAGCGAGTTACCAAAGAGACCTCTCTTAAGACTATATAAAGACATCATTTACATATTTCTTTCCTTAAATATGCTACAACTACAGCATCACCACTTCTGTGACTTTGATCTATTTAAATAAAGTGAGAAAGGCAAGCATAGAAACAGAGCAAGAAACTCTTTCCTGCCTCTTTTTGCTCCAGAGGAAAACTTGCTCAAATAGCTTCTATATTAGAAGGGGGAAAAAAATGAAAAAAAGGGACACTCAAGTGATGGGTATCAGTTTATTTGGCAAAGAAAGTGTTAGGAACAGGGTATAAACGTATAAAATTGTGTGGATTGGTAACTGTAATAAAGTATTTATTTATTTGTCAGCGAGAGAGAGAGAGCACAAGCAGGGGGAGCGGCAGGCAGAGCGGGGAGCGGCAGGCAGAGGGAGAGGCAGGCTCCCCGCTGAGCAGGGAGCCCAACGCAGGGCTCTATCCCAGGACCCTGGGATCATAATCTGAGCTGAAGGCAGACACTTAACTGACTGAGCCACCCACGCATCCCACTTCACATGTTTCTTTACTAAATAAACATCTAATGTGGTATTAAGGCTTCAGGTACTAGAATTAGTCAAATCTGAGTTCAAATCATGCTCCATCAATCACTAGCTATGCAATCATAAGCAAGTTACTTAACCTCTCAGCTTTCTCAACTGTAAAATGAGGACACTAATAAAACAAAAGTAAATGTGCTTACACTCCCTCATTGTTAAGATCAAAGGCAAAATGCATGTAAAACATGTGGTATGATGTTTGGCACATAGTAAGTACTCAGTAAATATTGGCTATTAATATGATTATTTATTTAATGGACTATATTACTGCCAGACAAGAATGGCCAAGACTCATGATTCTCTAAGGGAAAAACTGTGTCCAAGTTGGAAAAACTCTAATTTGAATACAGGAATCCAGAGATTTAATTTCAGTAAGTCAAACTATTAAAAATTAATGGCCCCACTAAAAAGTAAATATACTGTTACAGTTATGTAAATTAGGCAGCATCTCAGATTTATTAAATTCATACTTACCTTTCCTTTAATGAAGAGAAAAGAAGTGAGAAGTAAAAAGCAACATAAGCAGCAAGAAAAATTTACATTTTTTTCAATTAAGGCAATAAAAGAGAATAAGACAAAATTGACAGCAACCTTATGATTATATTCCATTCAATTTGTTACTGTTTTTTTCCCCTTCTTTCTTTCTTCTTTTTTTTGGAGGGGGGAAGGGCAGAGGGAGAGGGAGAGAGAAAGAATCTTAAGCAGGCTCCATGCCCAGCAAGGAGCTGGATGCGGGGCTCTATCTCAAGAACCTGAGATCATGACCTGAGCCAAAATCAAGAGTTGGATGCTTAACTAACTAAGCCATCCAGGTGCCCCTGTTTTTTCCTCTTCTAAGGGCAGAGGAATGTCAAGTAGGAATGGAATGGACATTAACTCACAGAAACAGAAGGAAACAAAACTACAGAAAGCACCTGATATAGTATAAAGGATTAACCATGAAGTCTAAAACTGAAAATTAATTTTCAGTTTATAAGGCCAACATTGTGTAAAAAGAAACGATCATGGATTTTAATTTTAAAAGGCATGACAAAGGTACCTGCTTCTTTTAAAGTGCTGCATTTCTGATAAATAGATGTCCTCAAGGTGGGTGCCCTTACATTATACAGTCTCATCTTCTCAATCCGAGAGTCAAAGACCCGAAGCAAAGAATCCTTCTCTTCCCACTGAGACATAATTTTATTATCAATAAAGGTGGCAAACATCTGTGTTTCAATGAAGCGTGAAAGAAATGGCAGGTAAGGCTCAGGCTGGTCGGAGAGAAAGGAAGCCTGTAATGAGATAATTAGAAATTATTAGTGCAAGAAGACTATCTTACTACTACGTGATAAATCTGAAAATTTGTTGGGGAGGTCGTTTTTTAAAAATCATGTAACGCTTAGGCCTTTAGCACTGATCCCACCTTTCAAAATTGATTTACATTCTGGTACTCACTAATCATTAGGTAGAAAAGAGGGCATTACTAATGAAAGAGGGTGGATCAAGTTATCGTCAATCATCCTCTTACCAATAATTTTTCAGCCTTTCCCAGTGAGCTGTGATTTTTTTTCTGCTCTCTATTCCTAGCCTATGCAGTATACTGCTGAGTCATAAGGCACTTACATGATCAATGAGTATGACTGAGATATATACATAAGTAATAACCTTAAAAAAACATGGAATTTGTGCTTATGGGTGAAATGTTGTTTGTCAAGTGGATGTTTTTCTAGGCCCCAACATTGTTTGAGACTGATGGATGAGTGCTAATTCAAGATCAAACTCCTTCCAAACCTGTGTTGATTAAAGAGTCTGGGCCTTGGGGCGCCTGGGTGGCTCAGTTGGTTGGGCGACTGCCTTCGGCTCGGGTCATGATCCTGGAGTCCTGGGATCGAGTCCCGCATCGGGCTCCCTGCTCAGCGGGGACTCTGCTTCTCCCTCTGACCCACCCCTCTCCATGTGCATTCTCTCTCTCAAATAAATAAAATCTTTAAAAAAAAAAAAAAAAAGAGTCTGGGCCTTAACAACTAAAAAAAGTATTGCCTGAAAAACCATCCAAAGCAAGCTGGGCCTTTAGAAAACATGTACAACCAGCTGCATGTTCCTGTTACCAGCTTGTCTGGTGCATGGAATGGTTCAGTAAATTGTGATCAGTTCCTAATTCAAAGTGTTTTTTTTTCTGTGGTTCTTCAGGTCCATGTGTTTACAGGAATTCTAGTCACAGTTTGATACTAGCTGAAATTTGGGAGTGAATTATTATTTCAGCTCCTGGGTTGGTTTTGCTTTTCACTCTTTTGAGTAGGTGCAGTGTGGCAGAAGCTAGAAGGTGGAAGATGGAAGGGTAAGTTCTGACATAAGATTAGTCTCCTTAATACTCACTGGCTTCTTCCTAGCATATTTATTTTTCATTCTAAAATTTAGGAAGCCTTTAAAAAAGTTCCTTATAGAAACCCACTTATTCAATTTAAGTGCCACCAGGGTTCAGATGTGTTCACATAAATCCAAATAGCCAGTGAAAGGTTCATAGTAGTCTCTATCCTCTTCAAAAGATATTTTACAGATAAATATCAATTTTACTTTTTCTAGAGCAAACAGCTTCTCCTCTACCTCTAAATGGGCCAGATATCTGGCTTTTGATATTCAGACCCTCGTGGACTACAACATTTAGGTTAGCAAAGACTTGGCTTGGAGGACTAGCATGCGATAGTCCTGTACATTTTCCTAGTGAAAAATGAAATAATTACAAGCCTTCTGGAATCCAAATGAAACTTTCATTTCTCTAGTGGTTATATAAAAAGAATTCCATTTATAGTTTGAAATTACATAAAGATTAAGAAGGAAGAAAGTACCAGTGCTTGATTTAGATAAAAATTTGAATTGCCCCAAGGATAAATCATGAATGTACACAGATTAGTTCCGAGTAGGATAGGAAAAAAAAACGGTTAAGCTTAATAAGAAAGGAACCTAAAAGTAGGAATACATTTGGAGAAGTGAAGGCTTCTTAATTTATTAAAGAAGTTTTCTCAAACATAAAATGCATCAGAACTTCTGCTGAATGTAGTTTATAAACTTCAAGTGAAAAAATGTCTGATGAAATCAGAAAATAATCTTTGATACTACCAACCTTTACAAAAAAATGTTTATTAATATTTACTTGTCAGAGACTCCACAATTGTAGATTAGCCTCTTAGAATACATAAGGCCTTTTTAGAGGTCTTTCATGACACAAAGCTACCATTTAGCAAAAAACCATAATGCATTCTAATAGCAACATGATGCCTTGGCAATCAGAGAGGCAGGGGACTGAACTACACTCTAGTGACCTGAAAGAGTTAATGCACACCTCTAAGTGCTTTTGTCTGGAAAACAAAAACAAGCAAAAAGACTGGTGAATATGTCCAAAAATCTGCCAGAAGAATACTCTATAGTAAACCTTAGAAAGAAGCTTCAACTTCAGCAGGACAGTTGAAAGCCAGTGTCATTTTCTGTCTTCCTTTCCCATAAACTTTGGAACAGAACCTTAGACTTACAGTCATGAAACCTAATTCATTCACTTTTTCTCTCTTTTGATCCTAAGATGAGGTAAAACTTTGTCTTCTGAAACTAAAGTGCTATCTTTACATGGATAAGTTGAGATGTCATCATAGGATGAAGACAAAATATAAGAATAAGTTCTTAATGGGAAGGGAGAGAGGAAAAATCTGTAGTTAAAAAAGTTAGCAAAATCAGTAAGACAGCCCACTAAGAGCCATAAAAAAAGGGAAACGAAGTGTTTTTTTTTACTTTGTCAAAGTTCTGCATCTGTTCTCGGTTGGTCAGCCAGGATTCCATGTCCTGGGCAGTCTGAATCACAAACGCTTCATAATCTGCAAACATCTGTGTAAAGCGGTTAGCAAAGACCTCACGAAGCTGCACGTTGAGCTGGTAGTCCCTTAGTTCTGCCTCTTCACACTGCAGTTTTAAATCCTTTTCTTTTTCACTCAGTGTGGCAGACAGATCCATTTTTTCCACGGTCACACCGGTCCGCCTGGCCAGAGCTTGGAGGCGGGCTATGGTTTCATTGCCCTTCAGTAACTCGTACATGCTGATGTTGTTACTGGAGACGTTGCCATTCTTCTTGTCGTTAACCAAGTCCTTCAGAACCAGATTCTTCAGTTTTGTGGCACTCTCACTGCAATGGAGGCTGCCCTCAGGAGGGATCTCAAATTGAAGAAGCACTTCAGAGAGTTCCTGGATAAAATCCACCTTATTGGGGAACTGTGGAAATTCTTCAGGCAGTTCAATAAAATGGTTGTCAATATCCACAAAACACAAATTAGCCTGAAAGAAAAAGAATACAAAGGTTTTAAAATAACATTTTTATATTCTAAAATATTCTTGCCAACTATTATAAACAAACTCATAGATTACACACTGCCTCTTTTTAAACTGAGATATAACTGACACATAACATTTTGTTTCAGGTGTGTGATTCAATAAAAATTATGAAATGATCACCACAGTAAGTCTTAGTTAACATCCATCACCACACATAATCACAATTATTTTCATGTGACAAGAACTTTTAAGACCTTACAATGCCTTTTATGTTAACTTTCTGAAGGTTAAGCATTTTTATTCTTTAAAAATAAATTTCTTGGGTGCCTGGGTGGCTCAGTCAGTTAAGCGTCTGCCTTCAGCTCAGGTCATGATCCCAGGGTGCTGGGATCAAGTCCCACATCAGGCTCCCTGCTCGGCAGGACTCTGCTTCTCTCTCTACTCTTCCCCACTGCTTGTGTTCTCTCTCTCTCAAATAAAATCTTTAAAAAAATAATAAAAATAAAAATAAATTTCTTTTTCCAACATTTTTTCCCTAGTATTCTATACCATATTTAATAAAAATGGATAATTTTCTCTGGGTCTTAGCAATTTGTTATCACCTGGACACGATTCTGTAATATATGACATCTCTTCAGCATTCCTAAATGAGGACCTTACAAACAGAAGGTACTGGGTAAAATGAGCACTGGATGAATCCAGTCGGAACTTTCTATGCCATTCCACTTCTATGACCATTTGTAATTTAGAATTAATAATAACTGCTAAATTTTAGCAGCTATAGTCCCCACAAATGGGATGAAATTGGCAAAGAACAATCCAATTCACAGAATATCCACAAATTTTCACTTTATCCAAAATTAGCTTCAACCTCTTGGCAAAACCATTTCAGAAGTTATTAGACAAACAGCAGGAGGCAGAGAGTGGTAGAGGCAAGTGCTCAGACAATTACAAATGATTACCCCTTGAATAATTAAGAGCTGATTCAGGAGATATTTTTGAGTTGAAAAAAAAAAAAGAGGAAAAATTTTTTTGAGTTTGCTTACACTATAGATTTTGAATTTATATTGAATAAAAAGACTTTTAAATATTTTCCAAATAATTATGAACAATTCAAGGGGCCAAGTACATGCATGCAATTCTCATTATCCCTCAGGTACGTGATTATAGTAGACTCCAAAACATTTTACTTTTCCTGTTCATACCCTCTTAATCAGAACGAGGTTGTCAGTGTAAAGGAAGATTGTGCTCATGGACTGTGGAAGGGTGGAGGCCAAAGATATAGCCGATCACATAAAACTGAATCTGACTACATTAGTGGCTGGACAGAGGGCACAAGGTGGAAGTCAACCAACAGAAGAAGTTTCACTTCAAGTTTCCCCATCTCTCCCACAGCCCTGCCACCCAGGTCAGCAAGGAGACAATTCACACTACCCTTTGATCCTGTGTGGCAACGTAAGATGAAAACAGAAGAGCAAAGAGTTGGGTTTTTATTTTTCTCTTTTGATCCCTGCTCTTTATGTCAGGTGCTAAAGCACATAAAGTACAAATTTCTATATTTAGCTCAATCAAAACTCAAGATTTCCCCCATTTAAAAACAGAGAATCAACAGTGCTTCCTCTCAAGCCTGACGTGACCTCTGAATCCAACTCTTTAATTCTGCAGATGAGGAAATTGAGGCCCAAGAAGTTAGGCAACTTCCTGACACCTGTTCCCCGATAAGCATCATCAAACAGCCTGGTGGCTTAAAAGATTTTTTGCCTCCCATTTTCCTCATCTCCAACATCAGTAGTTTCCTTTAAATAAAGTAAGAGATGAACTCAAATCTTCCTGAAGACAGTACTGCTGCCTACAGCTTTCTTTAAATCCACATCATTATATACGTATCTATAGGCTCTAGGAAAGCAGAATGTGTTGAAAGGCTTAGGGGGAGAAAGTAGGTCACTGTAATTCAAATGGATGATTCAGTATCTTTAAAAATGGAAGAAAAAAATTCACTAACTTGCTAATCTAAATGTTAGGCAACCAACCTCCCACCACTTACATTTTGTACTGTGTTCTTCATTAATGCCTTCCTGCTATCCTTTTCTGTCCTTCTTCTATAAAAGAGAAAATGCTACATCTGGGAAATTTTAAAGCTTGTTATGCTCATACAATCACTGATGATCTGAAAGGGTACGGGAAGGTGCATATTCCAGCACCACACTACTGGCCTGTCTTCATGCTCCCATGAGTCTCTCATACCCTCCCTATGACTGCTTAGATGGGCCCAAGTTGGGGCTTTGATTATCACAGAATGAAAACAGGATTAACTTGTGTTATGAAGACTTTTTTTTTTTTTAAAGATTTTATTTATTTGACAGAGAGAGAGACAGTGAGAGAGGGAACACAAGCAGGGGAAGTGGGAGATGGAGAAGCAGGCTTCCCGCGGAGCAGGGAGCCCAATGCGGGGCTCGATTCCAGGACCCTGGGATCATGACCTGAGCCGAAGGCGGATACTTAAGGACTGAGCTACCCAGGCGCCCCGTTATGAAGACTTAATGAAGAAAAATCAAAAAGCCTTTTTTCTAAAACAAAGAACTCCATACAATAGGGCATATGGATAAGTCACTTTTTAAATATTAATACCATTAAACTAAAAAATTATTATCAGAAGAGCTCAAGAAATTTTATATACACAATAAGAAATACACTTGACTCTCAGTTTTACATTGTTTTAGGACTAGAAATATTTCTATATCTTAATTGATCAATGCTGCTCACACATTCATGGTAAGTTATCACTTCTAGTTAAAAATGAAAAACATGGGGGCGCCTGGGTGGCTCAGTCATTAAACGTCTGCCTTCGGCTCAGGTCATGATCCCAGGGTCCTGGGACTGAGTTCTGCACTGGGCTCCCTGATCAGCGGGGAGCCTTCTTCTCCCTCTCCCCGGGCTCGTGTTCCCTCTCTCGCCGTCTCTCTCTGTCAAATAAATAAATAAAATCTTAAAAAAAAAAAAAAATGAAAAACATGGGATGCCTGGGTGGCTCAGTCGTTAAGCGTCTGCCTTTGGCTCAGGTCATGGTCCCAGAGTCCTGGGATCGAGCCCCGCATAGGGCTCCCTGCTCAGTGGGGAGCCTGCTTCTCCCTCTCCCACTGCCCTTGCTTGTGTTCCCTCTCTCGCTGTCTCTCTCTCTCTGTCAAATAAATAAGTAAAATCTTAAAAAAAAAAAGAAAAACATTCCCTCAAAAGAAAGGCAACAAAGACTTGAAGTTTAATCATTTCTTCTGCCATGAAGCTTTCCTATGTCCCTACCCTAAAGGCATTCTGATTTCCTCTGCATATATACTTAGTTCATTCATTCCTCTTACTTATTTTTTTAACCTGTTATATTTGTAAATGACTTATTTTGGAAAGCAGAAATTATATCTTATTTATCTTAATGTCTCCTAATGTATCCTACACTGGTAGTGTATGAGACCACTGATGAATGAATGAATAAGGCTCAAGAAGATGGTCATTTTGTGGCACCCCAAAAATGTACACAGGAGGAGGAGGTATCCAGGAATGTGAGGCCAGGGCAGCTCACTCCATGCTTAGTAAGAGATATAGTTTCTCAATGGCTGAAGTTAAACTGGCAAAGGGTAAGCCAGAGGAGAATATTTAAAATATTCCCACAGAGGGCCGCCTGGGTGGCTCAGTCGGTTAAGCGTCTGCCTTCAGCTCAGGTCATGATCCCAGGGTCCTAGGATCGAGCCCCGCATCGGGCTCCCTGCTCAGTGGAAAGCCTGCTTCTCCCTTTCCCCCTGCTTGTGTTCCTGCTGTCAGTGTCTCTCTCTCTGTCAAATAAATAAATTCTTTTTTTTTTTTT
>NC_138373.1:90993854-91072392 GCF_054177405.1 Leptonychotes weddellii
AAGAATAATTTTTTTAAAAAAAGATTTTATTTATTTGAGAGAGAGAGAACGAGTCGGGGGCAGAGGCAGAGGGAGGGGGAGAAGCTGACTCCCCGCTGAGCAGGGAGCCCGATGCCGGACTCGATACCAGGATCCAATCCCAGGACCCTGAGATCCTGACCTGAGCCAAAGGCAGATGCTTAACTGACTGAGCCACCCAGGCACCCAAGAATAATGTTTTTAAGGGGTGCCTGGGTGGCTCCATCTGTTAAGTGTCCGATTCTTGGTTTGATCTCATGGGTCGTGGACTCCTCGCTCAGCAGGGAGTCTGCTTGAAAGAATCTCCCCCTTTGCCTGTCGTCCTGACCTCCCCTCCCTGCTCGCACGTGTGTACAAGAATGCACTCTCTCTCTAAAAATAAACAAATCTTTAAATAATAATAATAATGTTTTTAAGGAAAAGGAGGAATGAGAAGATTCATTTGGTTAAGAAATAGTAATCATTCATTCTATCAATGCTCTTCAGTCAAAAACCCCAGGAACACACCTGTATTTGAACAAGTTGGGTTTACTACTCCTTATGGAGAAGGAGCGCACACACCCTGGGGATCTGTGGCATGTCTTTGTAAGACGGTTTAGAGATAAGGATTAGGAATTTGGGCTGGGTTTGGATAATTTTAGGAAGAGTATAAAGAAGCAGAGATTTGCTTTGGATTAGGTACTGTCACAAATCAAGGCAATTCTATGACAGGGTATCTCAATAAATCTGATCTATGGGGAAGGCAGATTAAGGTGGGGTTAGAATGTATTTGGTAAGGAAGTGAAGCAGCAGTTACTAATTCAGTGAGAGAAGAGGATGTTTGGTATTTTGTGAGGTACACAGTGATCTTGCTTGAAGCGGAAGTTCCTGTTAGACTATTTATATTCTATAGAACAACATGGCTCAGTCATGAGCATCAGATCAGTACGCAGTAACAGTGAGCCCTAGTTTGAGAACTAGATCAGTTCCTGGATGTCAGGGGCTACTTTAATATTTCTTTCTCAATTGTAAGCCAGATATAGGTGAAAGGCTCAAGACTGTAAGCAGTCTGATCCTGTGCCACTTACATATTTATTGCCTCTCAGCTCCAAACTCACTCAGCACATGGTCTACGATAATGGACTAAACTAAGCATTCTCTTTTACAGTGAGCACAACTTTGCCAGTAGAAGGCGATGCAGAGACACTGCAGGAGGAAGGAGCTTCTCCTCTCGGTTCCAGTGTACAACTGCAATGTTTTGTTTGTTCTTGCTCCCGTTGCATGGTTGAGCAGTGATGTGGTCATATGAAGACATCTGGTGGGTACTTCCCCAGCCATATGCCAAGAGGAAGCAGCCTCAGTGACCGGGCCAGTGGTCACCTTCCGTGGCCCCTCTAACATGGAAATTGTACACTCAGATCTCACACCCACAATGGTGTCCTGACAATTTCTGTGTGCCCACTCACCAGCCGCAGCTCACTTGTACCTCAGAGGTTTGTTTCCCTTTGCCCAGCGACTCTGGACCAGGCAACCCACTGACTTTCTCCCCCATCCAATGGGCCGCAACTGGACCGTCTTCAACAAGGTATGAACCTCAGCCTTGGGAAATGGGCCTCCCTTCCAAGTTTGTCCTTCCTTGGGTACCTGTTAAAGAGTTTTATTCATGGCTTTATACTTACTTTCTATTATAGCTTAATAATTCTTATTACATTCCTCTGAATTACAGATACGGTTTAATCTGTTTCCTGACTGGACCTAGGCTGAAAGGTCCAGGGTTTTAAGCAGCCAAATCAAATCTCTAGCAGCTTGGCTACTTTTTTTTTTTTTTAAAGATTTTATTTATTTGATATAGAGAGAGCGCGCGCAAACACGAGCAGGCAGAGCGGCAGGCAGAGGGAGAGAGAGAAGCAGGCTCCCCACTGAGCAGAGAGCCGGACATGGGGCTTGATCCCAGAACCCTGGGATCAGGGCCCGAGCCGTAGGCAGACGCTTAACCAACTGAACCACCCAGGCGACCCAGCTTGGCTACTTTTTTTTACCGTTGGTGGGAAAAATATTCAATCTCAGAGAAAACAAATTCTTCAAGTAATGGCAAGTAGCACCTTGGGCTGTTTTCTTGCTTTGATTATGGAAAACTTACACATGGAGAGTGAAAATAAATTATCCACTTTCCCCTCTTCTACTAGACATTGAAAGACTGATATACATGGTTTGTATTTCCTTCAGCACAATTCTCCCACCTGCTTGGGTATTCTAGGTCTATTCTTTCCAGTTCTGTGTTCTCTACAAGACTGGTTGAAATGCCACATCCTTTTTTATAATGCAATTACTTAGCAGAAACAAGACAATTCTTTTTAACTGAATCAAGAAATAAAAGAGCTTTCTTCTTTAAGTATGTTTTGAAAACTTCAGTTTTAGGAAAATTATTTTTGTTTGATACTCAAAAGTGATGAATGAGTAAAAGACATTATTTTCATATTTAAGACGTGCCTCAGCACAGCATATGAGGCTCTTCCTGACTTGGTCCTTTCCTGACCTCATTTCTTATCACCACCCTATACACAGTCAAATCATTTGCCTGTAATTCATTCACTGAATCTAACATGTTTTCACAGGTTTCTTTGCCTTTGTATACACTTTTTCTCTGTCTAGAAGGTCTCTTCCTCTTTCAGTGCTTGGCTGAGTTCCACTTTTTCCTTACTGTACCATCATCTGCCAGAGAGCAATGACTATATTTTTAATCTCAGAATTTCCAGTACTTGGTATAGAGCTTACACACAGTGAGTGGTCAATAAATGTGTGTTAAGAAATGAGTATGTTAATATCTAAGGCATGTAAAACAAAACGATTTAGACAATAAACAGATTATGCTTTACCACATTATACAGAATATACTGTCAAAAATTTGCTAGCAGCGGCTTATGTGCAGACCCTGTGAGGGCCCTGCCTCCACCGTCTCAGGCCCTGTCTAGCCAGCAACATTGTGGAGAACACGGTCAGCCCCACCAGGACAGCTGAAGGGCCTGCAGCTACACCTGACATAGGGGGCACAGGACGAGTAGTGGCACAAGGCAACTCCACTGTCAGCTGGTGGCTCAGTGTCCGAGGAGGAGGCCATGTCTAACGGGATCTGCGTACTGCAAAGCGCTGCCGTTAGAGGCATGAGGCTGGTGGTGGCCAGCACACCTTTGATGAACAGCATGAAACGGCTAGAAGATTACACACCTACAGTCCTGGGTGCTGTGACTGGTCACCACCTGATGCTGGCTTTGAAGCCTCCAGTGCATGCATAATTCGGCTCATCTCTCTGGCTCCAGAAATTCATCTCAGATATTGCCAACAATGCCCTACAGTACTTCAAAATGAAGGACACAGCTTCTGGAAGCTCCCAAAGCAAGAGCTAGGATTACAAGTTTTCTAACGATAGAGAACTTGACCCTTGACCTCAGCAAGTATGTGAAGAAGCTGCACTACATTTCATTTGCGCCAACTAAATGTACCTGTTTGTCCCCCTGTCCCCACACTGACCTGTTTTCATAATAAACTACTGTAACAGCAACAAAAATTGCCTAAAGCTCACAAAGACATCACAAAAGATAGAATACAAATCCAAATCAACATAAAAAAATTCAACCTCCAAAATTCAATGGGTGAAAAATGAGCCACATTTTGCTTATCATGTTCACAAAGATTTAAAAAGAAAATCACAGCAAAGGTGTGGAGAAAAAAGTATTTTCATAAGTTGCTAGAGCTTTCTATTTGGCAGTATTTATCAAAAGCTTAAAAATACACAGATCATTTGACCCAGCAATTTTGATTCTAGGAATTAATCATCTAAGTATATAAAAACGTAAGTACATGATGTTTTACATATAAAGTGTCATTTATAACAGTAAACTATTTGTAATACCCTAAATACCTAACAAGAGGGATCTGACTGTAACAGTTATGGCTAGTCATATAACTGGATATACTGGAGCAATTAAAAGCACATCTATATTATTAACATAGAAAACCAAATCATCTTTGGCAGCAACTATGTATTAAGAACTTGCTGAAATTCCACTTCTGGGTATATGTCCAAAAGAACTGAAAGAAGAAACTTGAAAAGATATTTGCACATCAATGTTTTTAGTACCATTATTCACAGTAACTAAGAGGTGAAAGCAACTTAAGCGTCCATCAATAGATGAATGGATAAACAAAATGTGGTATACATGGGGCACCTGGGTGGCTCAGTCGTTAAGCGTCTGCCTTCGGCTCAGGTCATGATCCCAGGGTCCTGGGATCGAGCCCCGCATCGGGCTCCCTGCTCCGCGGGGGGCCTGCTTCTCCCTCCCCCACTCCCCCTGCTGTGTTCCGTCTCTCGCTCTCTCTCTGTCAAAAAAAAAAAAAAAAAAAAAATGTATACACACACACAAAAAAAATGTGGAATATTATTCAACCTTAAAAAGGAAGGAAATCCTGACACATGCTACAACATGGATGAACCATGTTGGTTCACTGAGGCGAGTTCACCTATGATGAGTGAAATAATAAGCCAGTCACAAAAAGACAAATGGGTGATTCTACTCAGATAAGGCATCTAAAGTAGTCAATCATAGAAACAGAAAGTAGAATGGTAGTTGCTAGGGCCTGGAAGGAGGGGGACATGGGGAAGTGTCCAACAGGTATACAGTTTCAGTGTTACAAGATGAAAAATTCTAGAGACTGACTGCATAACAATGTGAATATACTTAATCCTACTGAACTGTTCACTAAGAAGTAATTAAGATGGTGAATGGTATTTCTTTTTTTAAAGATTTATTTATTTATTTATTTATTTGAAAGAGAGAGACACAGCGAGAGAGGGAACACAAACAGGGGGAGTGGGAGAAGGAGAAGCAGGCTTCCCGCTGAGCAGGGAGTCTGATGCGGGGCTCGATCCCAGGACCCTGGGATCATGACCTGAGCTGAAGGCAGACGCTTAACACCTGAGCCACCCAGGCGCCCCTTATTTATTTATTTTAGAGAGAGAACTTGGTGGTGGGGGGGTCGGGGCAGAAGGAGAGGGAGAGAGAGACTCTCAAGCAGACTCCCCGCTGAGTGCAGAGCCCAACTTGGGGCTTGATCTCACGACCCTAAGATCATGACCTGAGCTGAAATCAAAAGTCGGATGCTCAACCAACTGAACCATCCAGGTGCCCTGGTATGTACTTCTTTAAACACAATTTTTTAAAAACCTACTAAATCAGGGGTGCCTGGGTGGCTCAGTGGGTTAAGCATTCTGACTCTTGATTTCAGCTCAGGTCATGATCTCAGTGTCCTGTGATCAAGCCCCATGTGGCATTCCATGCTCAGTGGGGAGTCTGCTTGAGATTCTCTCTCCCCGTCTGCCCCTCCCTCCCACGCATGCTTTCTCTCTAATAAATAAATAAATAAATCTTTAACAACTTGTTAAACCTAAGCTATATGAAAATAACTTGTGGGCAAAAGAATCCACAAAAAATGGATAATTTAGGAGAATAAATAATTTGAATTTAACTTAAAAACGATGTTTTATTTGATGTTAGATGACTTTTAAAAAAGCATACACGTGTTTCAAAGTCAAACAGGGTTTGCAAAATAGGTAATGAACCAAGTATTTGTTGAGAATTGCTTTTTATTAAAAAAATTTTAAAAGATTTTATTTATTTATTTGAGAGAGAGAGAGAGAGAGTATGAGCAGTGGGGAGGGTAGAGGGAGAGAGAGAAGCAGACTCCCCACTGAGCTGGGAGCACAATGCAGGGCTTGATCCCAGGACCCTGAGATCATGACCCGAGCCAAAGGCAGACGCTTAACCGACTGACCCACTCAGGGGCCCCTAAAAATTTTTATTTAATTCACAATTTTAAGTGTAAAAAGTACGTTAATCACAAGTTAGCCGTGACACTCTGGTAGAGCCTCCAAAAATCACTGGCAATGGATTGACATCAGGCATTTTTAAAGCAAATTATTTAAAATGAAAATATGCTTCTCTAGATCTATTCATTCATAAGAATATAATTTTCTAATAACCATGACTACCTGTGAAAAGTGGTATCTCTTACTGTTTCAACAGATGTTAAGAGAAAAAATAAAGTATCTATGTATATAACTGTGTACTTAAATTGTTTAAAGTAGATTAAATGGGTAAGTGTTGGCAAAAGAGAAAACAGACATGGATTATTTTCCTATTTTATATTATTAATAGTTAAATTATGCCTAGCAGTTGTTATATTCTGTAACAGTTGACACAATCAATCTGTTCATTTTAATTTTAGTTCAGTGATCTTTTTCAAATACTTCTATTAATGGCACTATGATGGACTAGAGCTCCTAATCTAAACTAAAAATGCTAAATAAAATAATTTTAAAACACCAAATTCATGAATATATGGATTTGCAAAAAGTAAGGGAAGACGTCATTAGAGGCCAGGAAAAAAAGGGGGACAAGAGTCCAGTGTGGTAAAGCTGAAGTGTCTAGCTCTCTTTGAGGCATATACTAATCCAAGGTGGTTAGAGCTTCAGTTTTATTTCTGTGCATGTTGGGGAACAAAGTCCAAGAAGGGCTAGGATTCAGACAGTAGATCCTCTTGCATAAAGCCAGGACCTAAAACAGGAGAAACCTCAGGGAAAAGGGATCGGGAAAGGAAAAACAAAACAAGAATAATAAAAGAAACACTGTACTGCCAGGAAAGTTGTCTGTCCTGGCCCTAGCTCTGGGAGGGAGGGGGGAAAAAGCCCCTTGAGAATTTCTATCTACTGGTCAGCTTTTGGGTAAGTTTAGGGCCCAAACTCATGCTATCTGTAGGGCCCAAAGAAACACAAAGGTGAGAATTTTGCTGGAGGGGATGCGGGTGGAGGGATGGGGTAACTGGGTGATGGAATGAGCACTGGGTGTTATATAAGACTGATGAATCACTGAACTCTACCTCTGAAACTAATAATACACTACATGTTAATTAACTGAATTTAAATTAAAAAAAAAATGAAGTAGATCTGGCATGGAGCCTACCTTAAAAAATAAATAAATAAAGTAGACCTGTGTTGCCAGTGAACTCAGATGCTTGGTGAAAGAAAATACAAATCATTCCTGGAGGAAGAAACCCTCAATCTTTAACCCATCAGATACTGAATTTATCTGATAAATAATATAAAATACGTATGTTTAATGTTTAAAGAAATTAAAGAAAGAATTACGGAGTAAAACTGTTTTAGGGCCACTGAAGTAAAACGTCAAAGGAAGGATTAACTACAGATTAAACACAGGTAAAAAGAGAATTAATAAGCCGGGAAACATACAGAGAAATCACCCAGAACGCAGCAAAAAGACAGAGACACAAAGAGAGGTTGAGAGATACGGAAGATGGAGTGAAACAGATTAACAGGTTTAATTAAAGTGTCAGGAGGAAAAATAGAAAAAAGATGGATGGAAGTAATACTTAGAAAGATGGTTGAAAATTTTCCAAAAACTACTGAAACACATTAACCCTAGATTTCACAACAAATCGCAAGCAGAACAAATAAAGAAACCCTCATCTAGATAAATTACAGTCAAAATATAGGTCATGAAAGGCAAAAAGAAAATCTCTCATATACAACCAGAGTGAAAAGACAGATTTCCGGCCAACAGATGACAATTAGGGTGACTGATAGATTACTTCTCAACAGCTACCCTGGAAACCAGAAGATGGTAGAATCTTATTCTCAAAGTGCTAAAAGAAGGAAAAAAAACACTTTTAACCTAGCGTTTAATATCTAGTAAAATCATCTTTCAAAAACACAGGCAAAAGGAAAACAGTTTCAGATGAACAAAATCTCACTGAAAATGCCACCTCATTTGGGGAATGTCTAAGGATATACTTTAGGAATGAGACTGATTCCAGAAGAACTATTTAAGATACAAAATGGAATGTGAATTTTTAAGAAAGCAATTGTGGTATTTAAAAGGAAACCACAGGGGTGCCTGGGTGGCTCAGTCAGTTAACCATCTGCCCAAAGTCTTGGGATGAGTCCCACATTGGGCTTCCTGCTCAGTGGGGAGTGTGCTTCTCTCTCTCCCTCTGTCCCTCCCCCCACCCGCCCCGCTGGCACTCTCTCGCTCTCTCTAGCAAAAATAAATAAAATCTTTAAAAAAAATTAAAAAAAAAAATGAAAGAAAAAGAAAACCACAGATCTAAAATGGAGTTACTTACTTATGTACTAGGCCATGTCACCAATCCTGGGGCTTAGTACCTAATCTAATGACAGTCTCAACCTCCCCCAGAAATGCAGTCTTAACTGGTCAGTCTGGAATTTCCTGGTCAGCACTGGTGAGGTAATCCACCTAATAAGACCCTTTTGTCCCCATAGGAAAGTGACCTCACCCAAAATAGTCCTTTTTTCTGTTTATGACTTCCTTGTCCTGCCTTTAAAAACCTTTCCCTTTCTATAGACCTTTGGAGCACCCCTGTACTTGCTACGTGGGATACTGCCCAATTCATGAATTAATAAAGCAATTACATCTTTATAATTTACTTGGTTGAATTTCTGTTATTTAACAGTGGGTAAAGTTAAACAAAACCAAGTGTATAAAATAAAAATGTCTTACATCAACTGTAGCAAGTAAGCTATGATGGGGATGACTGGAATTAAAGTATTTTACATATTAATATTTTAAACATTCTGGGGCGCCTGAGTGGCTCAGTTGGTTGAGCGACTGCCTTCGGCTCAGGTCATGATCCTGGAGTCCCGGGATCGAGTCCCGCATCGGGCTCCCTGCTCGGCAGGGAGTCTGCTTCTCCCTCTGACCCTCCTCCCTCTCATGCTCTCTGTCTCTCATTCTCTCTCTCTCAAATAAATAAAAAAAAAAAAAATATTTTAAACATTCTGATTGACATAAGACTAAGTGTTCATGTTAAAATTCCAAAATTTACCATTAAGAAAGGGAAACAGAGCTTATAACACCTACATTAATTAAATGGAAAAAACTGCAATGAGAAGAGAGAAGGCACAAATAAATAGTATTCAGAATAAAAAGGGAGACAAAACTACAGATAGAGCAGAGATTACCAAGAAAAGGGAATATTAAGCCCTTCGGCAAATAAATTGAAAGCTTTAGAAATTTGTTCCTAGAGAAAATATAAGTGAACAAAAATTGATTCAAGAAAAAAAAAATTAAATTAATTCAAGAAGAAATAGAGGAGCTTCTGGGTTGGCAGACACACTGAAGTGTTGTGCCTGAAGAGCAGCATGGAAACTCTTTGCCCACCCCCCCCAATACATTTCTTACAAATCTTCCATTTGCCTGTTTCTGAGTCGTAGGTTTTATAATAAACCGGTGACCGTAAGGAAAATGCCTTCCAGAGTTCCGAGTCGTTCTAAGCGAATTACTGAGTCTGAGTGGTGGGTTGTGTAAATTGAATTTGGAGTTGGCTAGACAGAAATGAGGGTTGCCTGGACACCCCATTTGTAGCTAGTGTCTGAAGTGAAGACAGTCTTGTGGGACCAAATCCCTAAACCTGTGGAGTCTGGTGTTAACTCCAGGTAGTTAGTATCAGAATTGAATTGAATTTGTTGCGCACTCAGTTGGTGTGGGAACTTACTGGAACTTACTGAAAGAAGCTCTTGTTCAGTGTCAGGAAACACCTATCATTTGGTATCAGAAAATGTGGGATTCACTAGAAAGGCCCAGATTCACAGAAATATGTGGTTTGGGAAGAGAAAGGATGGAAGTATGGGGGGATGAGGAAACTGATTCGTGAGTGGCCACAAGGTCACTAAGGGTGTGGAACAGCAGCTGAGGTAAGTTACTGAAGGTAAAAGTTACCAGTGGAATTTATAGATGAATCCAACTCCTGGGAAACTGGCTCATGGGATGCCTGAGGAAATGCAAACCAAAAAGAAAAAAATGAAATACACAATCCCTTCGTTATTGTTATCTATAATAACAAAAATAAAATTAAGAAAGTGCTGGTCACACCTGATGCTACACAAAGCTGAGCTTCTGCCAAGTAGCCTTAAGGCTGTCCCAAAAGGGAAAAATTATGTGAGGACAACAAAGAGCACTTCTCAGACCTCTGGTCACTCCAGTTTGTATGTAGGGCAGGGCAAAACCAAGAAGCTACTAAAACCAGGGGGCATAGTGTGAAGGAGCTATCTCATTTTGCAGATCGGTATCAACTTCTTGAAGAACCCTTTCTAAAATGGATTGAGAGTAATTCAGGAATGGTATCTTTGTTTTGAAATGCTGCAGGGTAGAAGAGCATGTTTGGGTTGATGCAAGACCCACAGCTAACTATAAGAGGATCACAAGTGGCTATCCATGACCCACACACATAGCAGGTTATTCTTGAAGGAACAGATAGTCTGGTGGACTGGATAAAAGTCGCTGTAAAGTCTGTTTATCCTGAGGAATGGGGACTGCCTGACTCCCTCTATAAATACCAAGTGGAACACCCCAGATGAAGCAGTTAATAGGCTTCACATGCAAGCCATGTAGGATTAGCTTTATAATAACTGGGATACTCACCCACTGAATATGCCCATTGCCAGGTGATGGTACATGCTGGGGGCCCCTTCTGCATAGGTACCTCATATAACCTTATTACCACAAAATCAGTCAGAGAAGCCTTACCAAATTTGCGATCTCAGCTGCTCCTCATGAATCTTAACAGGTGCTAATAAAAATATTAAGTTAACAAGAATATGTGGAGAGGCAGATGGGAGAGTCAAGGGACTTTTCCCAGCAAGGTGGAAATCTTTTAAGTTATTAAGAAATAGGGGTGAATAAAGCAAATATTGATAGAAGTGAAACAAAGAGGAAAAGGAAAAACGAGTGTCAAGTGACTCATTCCAGCAGGGTGTAAATCTTTAAATGGTTGTTGAAAAATGGGATGAATAAAACAGACACTGATGCGGCTGAAACAAGGTCTTAGTAACGGCACTCTCTAAGGCTAGCTAGACCAAAGGAACCCCTTGTTGGTACTCCTACATTAAAAGACACCAGAACAAGTTAAGCCTATTTACTCCTGTTCGGAAAAATTTAAAATGTGGGAAAGGCAAAGATTATAATGAGAAGCCAGACCTGGAATCGTATAGGGCAACAGTCGGAGAGAATAATCAAGACAAAGATCAACAAGGGCACCTGGGTGGCTCAGTCAGCTGAGTGGCTGACTCTCGGTTGTGGCTCGGGTCATGATCTCGGGGGGTCCTGGGATCAAGCCCCATGGGGCTCCGTGCTCAGCTGGGTAGTCCGCCCCTCCCCCCACTCTCACTCAAGTGCTCGCTCTCTATTGTTAAAATAAATAAACAAATCTTAAAAAAAAACTAAAGCCTGACAAAATGGCCAAGGTCTCTTGGCTCACCCCTTGGGGAGACCCAAAACCTAATGCACAAGAGTGGGGAAAATGGTTAGTGGGTGAAGAGAAGTTTCTGAGACTCCTTTACACAGGAGCCTCACGTACTGTGGTACCAAGACCCTTTAGTGAAGTCTTAATGTGGGCTACAATTAGATTGATAGAACATAAAGAGTTTTGAGGTTGTACGCATTAAAGTGGAAGTTTGGGTAAAAATTACAATGTTTAAATAGGCTTTACTTCAAACTACATATTTAATGCAATCCCTATCAAAACACCACCAGCATTTTTCACAGAGCTAGAACGAACAACCCTAAAATTTTTATGGAACCACAAAAGACTCCAAACAGCCAAAGCAATTCTGAAAAACAAAACTGGAGGCATCATGAGTCCAGATTTCAAGCTATATTACAAAGTTATAGTCATCAAGACAGTATGGCACTGGCATGAAAACAAACAGATCAATGGAACAGAACAGAAAACTTAGAAATGAGCCCACAAACTATATGGCCAACTAATCTTCGATAAAGCAGGAAAGAATATCCAATGGAAAAAAGACAGTCTCTTCAACAAATGGTGTTGGGAAAACTAGACAGTAACATGCAGAAGAATGAAACTGACCACTTTCTTACACCACACACAAAAATAAATTCAAAATGGGTTAAAGACCTAAATGTGAGATGGGAAATCATCAAAATCCTAGAGGAGAACACAGGCAGCAACCTCTGTGACCTTGGCCACAGCCACTTCTTGCCAAGCACATCACTGGAGGCAAGAGAAACAAGCAAAAATGAAGTATCGGGACTTCATCAAGATAAAAAGCTTCTGCACAGCAAAGGAAACAGGTAGCCTATGGAACGGGAGAAGATATTTGCAAATGACATATCTGATAAAGGGTTAGTATCCAAAATCTATAAAGAACTTATCAAACTCAACAACCAAAAACCAAATAATCCAGTTAAGAAATGGGCAGAAGAAAATAAAATCTTTAAAAAATAAATAAATAGGGGCGCCTGGGTGGCTCAGTTGTTGAGCGTCTGCCTTCGGCTCAGGTCATGATCCCGGAGTCCTGGGATCGAGCCCCGCATCGGGCTCCCTGCTCCGCGGGAAGCCTGCTTCTCCCTCCCCCTGCTTGTGTTCCCTTTCTCGCTGTGTTGCTCTCTGTCAAATAAATAAAATCTTTAAAAAAATAATAAATAATAAATAAATAAATAAATAAATAAATAAATAAATAAATAAATAAGGGGGCGCCTGGGTGGCTCAGTCAGTTAAGTGTCTGCCTTCAGCTCATGTCATGATCCCAGGGTCCTGGGATCAAGCCACACGTCGGGCTCTCTGCTCAGTGAGGAGCCTGCTTTTCCTTCTCCCTCTACCTGCCGTTCTGCCTACTTGTGACCCCTCCCTCTCTCTCCATCAAGTAAATAAATAAAATCTTTAAATAAATAAATAAAATAAAATAAATAAGACATGACTAGACACTTTTCCAAGGAAGAAATCTAGACGGCTAACAGACACATGAAAAGATGCTCAACACATCACTCATCATCAGAGAAATACAAACTGAAACCACGATGAGATACCACCTCACACCAGTCAGAATGGCTAAAATTAACAACACAAGAAACCAATAGGTGTTTGGTGAGGATGCGGAGAAAGGGGAACCCTCTTGCACTGCTGGCGGGAATGCAAACTGGTACAACCACTGTGGAAAATAGTGTGGAGGTTCCTCAAAAAGTTAAAAATAAAACCACCCTACAACCCACCAATTGCACTACTAGGTATTTACCCAAAGGATACAAAAATACAGATTTGAAGGGGTACACACACCATGATATTTACAGCAGCATTATCAACAAGAGCCAAACTATGGAGAGAGCCCAAATGTCCATCGACTGATGAATGGATAAAGAAGATGTGGTGTATACACATACACACACACACACACCAGAATATTACTCAGCCATCAAAAAATTGAAATTTGCCATTTGCAGCAATGTGGATGGAGCTAAAGTGTATTATGCTAAGTGAAATAAGTCAGAGAAAGACAAATACATGATCTCACTCATATGTGGAATTTAAGAAAGAAAACAGATGAGTATATAGTAAGGGCGGAAATAAAGGTGAGAGGGGAACAAACCATAAGAGACTCTTAACAACAGAGAACATACTGAAGGTTGATGGAGGGAAGTGGGTGGGGGATGGGCTAGATAGGTGATGGGTATTAAAGATGGCACTTGTGTGAGCACTGAGTGTTGTAAGCGATGAATCACTGAATTCTACTCCAGAATATGTTAACCTTCACCTGAATGTTTTATGGGAATGGATATTTTGTATGACTGCAGAACACTTCCCCCAAAAGTAAAACAGAAAGCACATAAATTGCCCTTCAAACAATATTAACTGGACATGCTACATGGGGATAAGATTGCCTGAGCCTGCACAGTGTAGAAAAGCAGCAGAAGTCCTGGTATGGACAAATTCTACACCACAGCCCTATGTGCACAGGATAGACTGAGACTATGGCAAAAATCTGTGAGCACCTCCCAGTGATGAGTATTGGGATGTTGGACTAGAGAACTTCCATGAGAGGCAATTACTAGCTTGCTTACTGGACATTAAACTGTTCCTATGAATGAAAGACATAAAATAATCCTGAAATCTGGAATACTCATGATGTCTTAGGTAATGCTGGAGAAGGCAATGTTTAGATGAATTCCAAAATCAAATGGAAACTGTTTATACAGGATCTTGTTACATGGAGAATGCAAGGAGGAGATACAGAACCAGGAGCCTCTTTTCCCATAGGACTCACTCTGGAATGTGTAAGGAGTGCCAGATTCTATTGTCACTTGTAGACTCCTGAAATCTATCTGTACTGGAGCTGAACCTAAGCTGTGCCCTTCCAAAGGTAGAAGCAACTGGGTTTAAATAAAAAGAAGGAGGAATAGTAGCTGAGGGTAAAGGAAAGAATAAATGAGTTATGTAGTAAGGGAAATCCCATATACATTAACACCTCAAAGAGGCTTAGAGCAAGAGATAATATTGTCTCCTTAGCTCAATTATACCAGATGCCTTGAAAGATGAAACCATGTATTGCTTAGACCACTACTGCTTTTGGAACCTGACAAGAGCAAATGAAAGTCTGCAAACCTGAGTGACCTCAGCCTGGGAGACATTTTCATACAATAAGGATGATGGACTGAACTACTGTTAATGACTGAATGGGACTAGTAAGGATTAGTAATGTGCCAGCATCTTTTAACTATCAGGATTCTTTTGCTCTACGGGATCCATGGTCAAATACCGGGGGGGTAGCCTGTGGTATAATAAAACATATTTGGGGGGCGCCTGGGTGGCTCAGTTGGTTAAGCGACTGCCTTCAGCTCGGGTCGTGATCCTGGAGTCCTGGGATCGAGTCCCGCATCGGGCTCCCTGCTCGGCAGGGAGTCTGCTTCTCCCTCTGACCCTCCTCCCTCTCATGCTCTCTGTCTCTCATTCTCTCTCTCTCTCAAATAAATAAATAAAATCTTTAAAAATAAATAAATAAAATAAAACATATTTGGTCTTTGTTTATAGGTGATGGTAATGGTGCAGAAGAAGGAGGAAGAGGAGGAGGAAAGAAGGTAGAAGGAGGGGGGCAGGAAGGGAAGGAGAAATAAAAAACCTAAATAAACTATTAAAGAGACTAATCTGGTACCTTACATCTTCCCAACAACACCAAACAGTTTACAGACAAGTTCTCTCAAACAGTCACGGAACAAGTAACGACACCCTTAAATAAAGTTATCTCTATCTTCCAGAAAAAAACAGAACATTTTCCAACTCAGTGTATAAAGCTAGAATAACCTTAATTCCAAAGCCAGACAAGATAGTACAAGAAATGAACATTATAAGTCAAATCATTAAAAAACACAGATGCAAAAATTCTAATAAAAATATTAGCCAACTAAATCAAGCCATATTTAAAAATTAATAATACATCATAACCAAGTAAGGTTTATCTCTGGAATACAGGGATGGATTTTTCACCTTATTTAGTGATCAAAAGGAGAAAAACATGATCATATTACTTGATGCAGAAAGAGCGTCCAATAAAATACAACATGAATTCATGATTTTTAAAAACTTGAACAAACTAGGAATAAAGGGAACTTCCTTAATCTAGTACAAGGTAGTCACCAAACACACTATAGCAAATGTTATACTTTATAGTGAAACATTAAGTGTTTTTTTTAGGGGCACCTGGGTGGCTCGGCTGGTTAAGCGTCCAACTCTTGGTTTCAGCTCAGGTCATAATCTCAGGGTTGTGAGATCAAGGCCCCCCACCTTGTGCTCCATGCTGGGCATGGAGCCTGCTTGAGATTCTTTCTCCCTCTTCCTCTGCCCTGTCCCCCGCCCTCCCCCGCAGTCTCTCTCTCTCAATAATAAAATCTAAATAAATAAAGAGATAGATAAATGTGCTCTTTTTAAAAGCAGGAAAAAGACAAGGATGACTGCTACTATCAATTCTATTCTATACTGTACTGGGGAGCCTAGTAGTAAGGCAAGAAAAAGAAATAAAGTGAGAAATATTGGAATAGAAGAGAAAAAACTGTCATTATTTGTAATTATCTACTATTTTAAAACTTTACTGAGAGACATTAAACAAGACCCTTAGAAACAGAGATACATTTCATGGAAGGGAAAATTCAGTATTTTAAATATGTCATTGTCCTTAAATTAGATTCAATGTAATTCCAAACAAAGAAGGTAGATTTATCTGCAACACAGCATTATCGATGTTACAAAGTTCTAATGATGATACTATATATTCAAAGGATTAATGATTTTGAATGCTCTCTTTCAGCTAAGTGCTAAAATGATGTCATTATTTTGTATTGTAATGTACATATAGACACATGTGAAAAATGTATATTGAATAAATTAGTCTGGGTGGCTCAGTTGGTTAAGCGACTGCCTTCGGCTCAGGTCATGATCCTGGAGTCCCGGGATCGAGTCCCGCATCGGGCTCCCTGCTCAGTAGGGAGTCTGCTTCTCCCTCTGACCCTCCCCCCCGTCTCATGTGCTCTCTCTCTCTCTCAAATAAATAAATAAAATCTTTAAAATAAATAAATAAATAAATAAATTAGTCTATTTCTTGGGTAAAAAATAAGATAATGAGGGAACCGTCATACCAGATGCCAAGACTTACTTTAAAGCTATAGTAATTCTGGGCACCCGGGTGGCTCAGTCGGTTAAGCGTCTGCCTTAGGCTCAGGTCATGATCCCAGGGTCCTGGGATTGAGTCCCGCATCGGGCTCCCTGCTCTGCGGGGAGCCTGCTTCTCCCTCTCCTCCCCACTTGTGCTCTCTCTCTCTCACTATCTCTGTCTCTCTCTCTCAAATAAATAAAATCTAAAAAAAAAAAAAAAAAAAAATTTAAAGCTATAGTAATTTAGTACAGGGACAAAGATTGGCAGAATAAACTGAAGTACACCAGAAATATACTCTCACATACATGACAGAAGTGGCACTCCTGCTCAGAGGAAGGAAGAATGGGTCTATTCAATAACTAGGATAACTAGTTATAGATGTTTCTAAAATATTAAATTTGATTTCTTCCTTACAACAAGCAAAAATCAATTTAAAAAAAATCAGTTTCTTATACACTAAGGCCTTAAATGCTAAATATAACTTAAAACATTTAGAAAAAAATGCAGTCTATTTTTACGGTCTCAGAGAATTTCTGAAACAGAAAGTTGTAAGTTAAAAGACTGATAAATTCAAATTCATGAATATTAAGAGTATCTTAATTCAAAGACCCCTAAAAGAAAATTAAGAGCCACAAATTAGATGAAGATATGGGCTACACATGTAATTGACAAAGGATTAATTTCTTGAATATAAAACAAAACATCAACAAGAAAAAGTCTTTATATTAAAATTCTATTTATCACAAAATAAAGCTAATATAAAGACACTGGCCAAAGTTAGTCAAACTCTACTGCTTTTAGGATATAGGTCATGGGAACCCACTTTCTGCCATCAAAATACCAAGTTTGCTTTTATGAAACCCTATAACCAATAAGCTATGGTGTTCAGTTGAGCACAGCTAGCAGTTTGTGATTAGGAGGCCTCCAACTTTTTCAAGAAAACTGTAAGTGGCTTCTACTTTCTGACAAGGTTAATTCATGCACAACTTAGAAGAGGGAGGGGAAGAAAGGAGGGGAGAGGGGCATTGTGAAGGCACACAGGCTGGCATGGCAGTCCAGTGTGAGCTGTGGGTAACTGCTTATCTCCCCTGGGAAGAATCAAGAAGGTAAGCAAGGCCCTAAAATTGTTCCTGAGACTAATTATTGGTATCAAAAATAAGACACTCATGTTTAAGTTCCCCTATCTTTTATTTCACCACTATTTCTTTGAAAAGAGGATCGTACTCCAAATTTCCCCTGTCCTGTTACAGGTATTTCCAGGGTGCAGAAGAAAGTGATATTTTCTGATTTGGGGTCCTGGAAAAGGGCCTCTATCTCCTGGGTGCATTCTCTACTTAAAATTTCTAGCTAGTTACCACCACAAAGTGAGTGTGATATACACTCTCTCTAAATAGCAGATTGAATCTGTTTAAATGGGCTATGGACCAGAATTTCAAATCAGTCTAGAAGGACAGTTTTCATCACTAAAATCCATCTACTTTGATTCACTTTGGGTTTTCACAGTAATTGTTTAGCACTTACAATGTTTTAAATTTTATGGCATGGCTTTATTAGTGAATAAGAATTGGAGTATTAGATGTTATTAAAACCCCCTTAACACGGGAAGAATGAAGGAGGCCACCAGAGTACAAATCAACATAATAACTCTTATTTCATTCATTTAAATGAAATCTCTTTCTCTAATGGGAGAGACACTGTCAATATCAAAATCTTCATTTACACAGAGCTTTCATTTTATACTCTACGGTTATTTAGCATGATCCCTTTATAACAGATTGGCAGAGTGAGTTAATAATTTAAAAATAAATATTGAGACAGATAAGGAAAGGTTAAGTGCAGTGCCCAATACAGTTAACATGGTGGTTAAGTGCTCTGGAGAAAGAAAGATCCAAGCCCCATTCTTAGCTCTACAACATTACCTAATAGCTGTGTGATCTCAGGGAGGTTACTTAGCTTCCCTGAGCCTCAACTTCCCTTTGATAAAACATGGATAAGAGCAGTAATTCACTAATGAAGAGAGAAGAATCCCCAAAACAACATACACGGCATTTTTACAGTACAATTCCTAACATAGAGTGATTTCAGTGAATGCTTATAAATTTACCATGAGACTTTCTTTGGTAGGACATTTAAAATGTGTGTGTGGGGAGGGGGAGAGGGAGAGACAGACACCTATAATCTCAGGATTCATCTGTTGTTCTCGGTATAAAACCAAATTTCCAAAAAAACCTCCACAAAACCCATAAAAAACCCAAAAAACACCTCATTTAGTACAAAAACATGCTCATAAATACTCATGCTTCTTCATTTGAAACTGAATTAAATTGGCAGATATTAATCAACTATAACTTTTCAACAGCTTCCATGAACCAGCTGGGATAAGCTAATCAAACAGCGGAAAGATGAGAGCTCAGGACAGACCACACGAGGTGAGACATACAGTGCTTTTTTTAAAAGAGAAAGTGTGATAATGAAAGGGTTTTTTTTGCTAAGAAAAAAAAAGCCCTAACATTCAGTATAAGAGAACATTTATTAGGCCTACAATCCTGAAAACAAATGCCTTGACTATTTAATTTAACAAAGCTGTACTTTAAATGCAGTAATATGTTGGACCCATGCAACTTAAAATATACATAACTTATAGAGGATTGTATAGGACT
Organism: Leptonychotes weddellii; assembly: GCF_054177405.1. Lineage (NCBI taxonomy): Eukaryota > Metazoa > Chordata > Mammalia > Carnivora > Phocidae > Leptonychotes > Leptonychotes weddellii. The sequence goes on from NC_138373.1 coordinate 91,013,040, forward strand.
AATAAAACTAGTAATAATTACAATAATATGGGCTCTCCCCATTTAGTGCCAATTATGCCCCAAGTATCCTGTACAGGTTTTCTTAGTTAACCTTCACAATACATCAGTGAGAGAGAGGGAAAAAACCTTGTTATCTCCATAAAGATGAATTAACGGACACTGAGGAAGATTACGTAACTTGTCTGTGCTTACAGTTAGTACGGGACAGAGCAGAGATTTGAACCTAGGATTGTTATGACTTCAAAAACCAATATTCTTTCTGGTCCAAACTGCTTCTCTATGCAGAACCAAAACTGAACTAAATGACCTTGAAGATCCCTTGTAAATCTAGGACTGAAATTATTTTTTCTCATAGGTTAATACACCTGAGGGTATCTAGTTCCAAGCCCTGTCCCCTTCCAGCAACTCTCTAACCCCTACCCTGGCTTCAGGGAGAAAAGCAAGAAAGGAAGAAATAGAAAGGAAGAGAGAATTACTTAAAGCTACACGTTTTAGATACAAACAAGTGATCTGCAGGTAAGGATAAGCCCTAAGAAAGTGAGAGCAAGAGGAAAGGAAAGAATTTCAGTTGGTCATTAGAGAACTTTCTGACAACAAAAACAGAGGCATCAGAACACATTATCAAAGAACATTATGTAGGATAAACTGAAGAAAATACAACCTTGTGAAGGGCTGTCAACACACAAATAGTATCAACATACACACAAGATGGGGAAGTACAAATATAGCCTACTTGGCTCAGCCTCACTTATAATTTAAAATAGAAAAGAAAAAAAGGAAAGTGATAAAATAAGCTTGATGGCAGCAGTCAAGAGATTGCACTACAATTCTGCTAGCCTAAATACAAGTTAGCAAAAAGCTAACCCAAATATTTGTGCCACATTTTTCAAAGAACCCATCAATGTGCAGCAACCATTTTATGTTTTCCTTCAACTCGCTATCCATTAAGACAGAGCATGTCTATTTCCTCTACAAAATCATGTTCAGATCGGAACCAGTACCCTAAGCTCAAAATTCGCCATCAAAAATGCACTCCTAAAATAAAACTCAAATTTTGTTAAGTTTTTTAAGTATGTGCTAGGAGAACGCTGAATGAAAAACATCATAAAGGTAACTTCCTTTTGGGAATAAAAGCAAAATAAAACAAAAACACTCCACATAACTCTAGTAGAACTGTTAGACCCAAGAGAGTCACATCTAGTGAAATCTCCCACAGGCAAAGATCCAAAGTTGATTGCCTTAGGAAGCTTCAGAGTCAACAGTTTCATTTAATGCCTTTCCAATGTCAACTGAGTTTTGATGTGAACCTTTCTCATCTGCAAAGAATGAGACGGCTACATGTTCTTGGTACTAACATCATTCTCTCACTTCCATTATGAAAAGAAATTTTTTTTTAAAATATTTTATTTACTTATTTGCGAGAGAGAGAGGAGAGAGAGTGAGAGAGCACAAGCAGGGGGAGTGGGAGAGGGAGAAGCGGGCTCCCCGCAGGGCAAGGAGCCCGATGTGGGGCTCCATCCCAGGACCCTGGGATCATGACCTGAGTCGAAGGCAGACGCTTAACAACTGAGCCACCCAGGCGCCCCGAAATGTGTTTCTTTTATGATGATCAGGTACTATCTGGAAAAAAGGGCCTATTTCCATTAAAAAATAAATACACTCAAGTCAGCCAGATTAAGGCTTTTGTACGCTTTCCTGTTTTTCTCCACAGCCACTGACACCTCAAAGAGAAGTAATATCTTAGCCTCTGGTCCCACCTTAAACAGGTGCTCCTTTTACACAAAACAGAAGACTTCTGACCATTAATTATTTGGTTCTGATAATATTCCCCATGGAAATGCAGTCGTTGGGATTCCTAAGAACTTTTTGGGGGGAGACTTAAAATCCAGGGAAGACCTACCTTGTGAGTAGAGAAGGATCTGCATCTCTAAAAGAACACAGGTAAACACCTGCACCAGGTTCTCCAATCCCAGAAGCTCGAAGGCCTCTCGAAGAGGGTAATCGGAGAGGGGGAGTTCACTGGGCCCAGGTCTCTGGCAGATGACGGGTTCATAAACACCATAAAATTTCAGTGACCTCCCTGGAGGTGGAAGGGGTACCTCGTAGAGAATGTTATGGATGTAGCTCTCAAGCGGCAAGGGCGGCGGCTGCTGTGAGGTAACTGCCTTGTAAAGCTGGATAAGGAATTTCTTGCAGGCCTGCATGAAAGGCAGCGGTGTGATCAAACATATACTTTTTGAAACGTACAGCGTGTCTCTGCTGATGTCATAGGAGTTGTATCGCTGGAGTTTCAAAAGGGAAGTTGTATCTCCCTCGTCAACACTGCTCGCCAGCGAATCCATGCTGCAGGAGGACGAAGCATACACGCCACTGTAGTGCTCGGCGTTGTGCATCTGGTAGAGCGTCTGCATGGCTGTGCAGATCTGCTTACTTGTTACTTCCTCATAAAAAGTGAGAACAAAACCATAGGTACGAGAACCATCTTCCCGGGTAATTATAAATGAGTGGAACTGAGGGTCTTTATTGTCAGTTTGAGTTCTGAAAGACAGCCCTTTAGGCATGCACAGCTGTGGAGCAAGGGGGAAAAAGTATCAGAATGCAGTACACAAGTAACTTCAAACCAGAGAAAATGTTTGTTATTGTTAACACAACAAGACTCCAAAGGACACGGGTTTTATCCGTATTTAATATTATTAGCAGCAGCCCTAAGTTAGAAATACACTGTAAGTTCCTCACTGACACACAGATAAAATTATTTTTAAAATATATATAGACAAGGAGAACCATCTTTACTGTGTATCACATGCAGGAGGTTCGACTAAGACTAAGAATGGAAAGATCTTTGACTTGTTCCCAGCAAACCTCTTATCCAAGCCTCTGACCTTCAGCGCCGCATGTGACTTCTCTGAGCCTCATTTTCTTTATCTCCATTTGCTAATCAATGACTTGAAGGCAAAATAGTCAAAGACACTTTACAAATATTTAAGTACCATTTTTGTAGCAATGATGGTAATGTTTCAGAGGAATAGGGAAGTAGGTGAAGGCCCATTTGATAAATTGAAAAAAAAGAATAAAAACAATATATCATTTTCACTATTTTGAATAATATGATACTTGATCTTAGAAACAGAAACTTTAAAAATGGAATGATTTTTTGATTTACTGAAGCAGAAGAGTAGAAACAAAGACATTTTAGATTCACTCCGGTAGATATTATGCTTTAGGTCTTGGTAACTACCCAGGATTGAGTCAGATTTGGGAACAAAATTACCTGAGGAGTTGAAGATACTATCTTTAAGATTCTTAAAATGCAATTTGAATTCATTCTTTAAAACATTTTAAATAAAAGAAATAAAACAAATTACAGAAAATTTCAAATATACTAAGGAAAAAAAACTTGTAATTTAACTATACTAACATAAAGATCATTATTAATTTTTATGTATTACTATTTTTGTATTGCAATATGCTTTCTGCATAGAAATAATTTTACCACAGTTATTACATTTTTCTTTTTCAGACTTAACAAATCAATCTGATGGGAAATTTAGAAGTTCTCCACACATTACTAAGAAAATGCAATTCACCTTGCATTGAATTGAAAGTTACATGTCCTTCATTCAAACTGTCAACACTTTATTAAGTATCTTTATGAGCCAGGCCCTATGATGGTGATACAGGTGAGAAAGACAGACAGACATGTTCCTGCTCCTATGGAGCTTCCAGTCCAGTAAGGACGGCAGATGACTAAAAAATCATAAACTATAAATAAAGTATGGGAAGTGCTATGATAGGGTAAATATAGACTGCCATGGAAAAAACACAGCAGGAGGACATAAATTAGAAAAGAAGGAGCTACTGGAAAAAAATAAAGTCTAAGTGGAAACCTGAAGATGAGTATAGGTGTTAGTGAGATGAAGAGAAGGCAGAGAGGATACATGTGCAAAAGCCCGCAAGACAGAACATGAGGGTTTGAGGAAGTGACACATGTTTTCTGTGGGTGCAGAACAGAATGCAAGATGGGGGTAGGTTATCCTACACTGTTGGTGGGAATGCAAGCTGGTGTAGCCACTCTGGAAAACAGTATGGAGATTCCTCAAAAAGTTGAAAATAGAGCTACCCTACGACCCAGCAATTGCACTACTGGTTATTTACCCCAAATATAGGGATCTGAAGGGGCGCCTGCACCCCAATGTTTATAGCAGCCATGTCCACAATAGCCATGCTCTCATCAAGACCATGGATGGCTCACTGAGAGTGCTTACAGCCAGGACCTGAAAACTTGGTTCTGTAAAAAAGCCAGATAATAAATATTTTAGGCTCTGCAGGCCTTAAAATCTTAGTCACAGCTACTCAGCACTACCATTGGAGCGTAAAAGCAGCCACTGACAACACATTAAGGAACGGGCATGACTTTGTTCCAATAAAACTTTATTTATAAATAGGTAGCCAGTTGGATTTGGCCTAAGGGCTGGTTTGCCCACTCCTGGCCTAGTCAAGTAAAATGTAATGAAGGTAACAAGTAACATTTTTGGGCTAAAAATGCAGTACAACTTCCATCTCTCTCTCTGGTCACATACAGTGGGAGCTCTGAGCCAACATATAAGAAATGTGACTAACCTGAAGCTACCATGCTAGAGACCATATGTAGAGATCGCACAGAGATAGAGGATTCCCCGGCGATGTTCCTAGCCCTGGAGATAGATCTGTGAGTGAGTGAACCTTCAGAAGACTCCAGTCTTTAGCCTCTGAACCACTCTAACTGACACCCAGTAGAGCAGAGGGTGCTTGCTAAACCCTACCCAAATTGCAGATTTGTAAGCAAAGTAACAGTTTTGTTGTTTTAAATCAAGAGTCAACAAACTTTAGTCCTTAGGTCCAATCCAATCAGCCACCTGTTTAGGTAAATAAAATTTTATTGGAAAGCAATAGTGCTCATCCATTTAAGCATTGTCTGTGTCTACTTTTGCACTACAACAGCAGAGATGAGTAACTGACAGAAACTGTATGGCCTACAATGCCTCAACTATTTACTATCTGGCCTTTTATGAAAAAAAAAAAAATTGCTAAGCCACAACCCATGTTTTAAGCCACTTAAATAGTACTGGGGTGGTTTGTTATACAGCAATAAATAATGGAAACACTCCCTTACTTTCTTTAAGTTTCCACATAAATACTATCTTAAAGAACCTTCCTTTATCATTCCATAAAAAATACTGTTTTCATCCTATAAATGTCATTAAAATGTCACTTTTCCTCTAGAAAGTCTTTAGTATATGGGGAAGAAATTAAAGTCTTGGACTGCTGTATACAAATGTACATTGTATACTGACACACACTACTAGTTTCTCTATTTGGTTTGGATCTCTAGATTGTAAATGACTCAAGGACTGGTGCTATATTTCTAGGACTATAAACGTATAAGAGTACCACACACAGAACAATATACTATTTGGGGCCATAAAAGGTGACTGATAATAAATATAAAAAGCAAAAAGCAAAAACCATGTAGTTTAGTATTATTAGGTCAGTGAAAATGTCTTTATATTTCATATCACTGAACATGAGAGACCTAGAAATTACGAAGGTAGCTTTACATAATTATTTTTATATATGTTGAAAAGAATTAAATTACTATGTATATTTGAGTAGAATAAGACACAGAGTTAGGTAAACACACACAAATACCTGACTTTGTTAGAGGAAAATTTGTTTATTCCGCATCTTGGGAACAGTTGTGTAAGGAAAGGCCATGGCAGGACCTTTTCATAGTTAGGTCTTCACATTAAAACTGCTTTCTTTAACAACAAGAGGAGATCCTCTGCTGATTTATGAATAAAAACTCATCTGACACATCTACTACAGTAAATAAAGATTGTAGGAAGGAAGATTTGAATCCCTCTTGCTCCAGGCTATGCTCAAATTTATTTGGGATAGTGCATGCCATATATGTATTTGTTGAATGAATAAACAAACAAATGAACAAGAAAACAAACAAAACAACAGCTAGGGGTATAGGACCAGATTAGCTCCTCTCCTGATTAAGTCTATAGTTCTCTTTTTACATGTAGTATAATACAGAAACGTAGTGACCTCCAAAGTCAAAATAAAGATTTAATTTAATTGATAGGCTTTCCTGACATCATAAACCACAAAATTACAGCTCCAACTGTTTTTGCACAGCTGCCAAATATTCCCTTAAGGTTTTGTAGCTTTCTTGAGCATGCATTCAAACATTTACAGGAAAAGCTTGCCAAAAGTTGTGCTCAAAGTAAAGAATGACTTTCTATGCTACAGATAACAGATGTTAAGAATTCTTAAATTCTCTTCCTATGAATCAAAAAAAGTAAGAATTGCATTTCTAATCTGGGAACCATGACTTGGAAAATGCTACTGCCTTTTCATTTTTAAAAGTGAGAATTCTTGTATGAATTGTCAGGTTTATTTTTCAGAAAACCTAAGACATAAAACAAGATTTGTTCATTAGGGCATTCAACAATCTCTTGTTATCCCTAATAATGCCTTTTATTAACAACAGCCCCTCTCCAACCCACTCTCCCACAATAAAACAACTAAACATTTAGGGCTGTCATTGTTTACCAGATTGCTACTGGTAATCAGATTACTTTAGCCAAAGTAAGCTCACAGTGCTGTGTACCCCCCTCCTTGAGCAACTACATGTCCTTATTATCCCTCTGGACTATTTCAGGTGGTTTGGCTAGAATTTTAACAATTCCTTTTTCCATCTTCTATAGTTCTGTGACTTCCATGCCCTCTCTTATTATACAAATAAAAGATAAATTATTCAGAGTTGGTCTGTTTGCCCCTCCTTTCTCCTACCTTCATTCCCTCTCTCCCTTCTTTTCCCTTTAATAAATATTTATTTTATGTCATATATTACATTAGATCTTGGTAATTCAAAAGACGAATATGAAAATAATCTCTTCGGGGAGTTCACAGTCTGGTAAAAAAGACAAACACACAAACTAATGGTTATAAAATAATGCGATCAGTGCTGCTGCGGAGTATGTTCAAGACATTATAGAAATAGAGGAGAGAGAGCACCTAACTACTTCTGCTTAAGATGATTTTGCAGGGGAGGTAATACCTGACTAGACAAAGACAGGGAAGGGAAGTATTGTAAGTAAGCAAACATTCCTTTGTTTATTCAATGACTTCAGCCTCTACTGCGTGTAAAACTAGGGATATAGCAATGAATAAGCGAGAGTGTACCTGTCTTCACGGTGTTTACATTACAGCAGGAGACACAGAGCTGATAACTAGCTACATAATCAATTATTTAATTCCAACTGTGATAGGTGCTACAAAAAGGTACAAGGTGCTAAAAGGTCCTAAGAGAACCTGAAGGGACCTGACTGAATGTTGGAAGGGTGGTCAGGGATGGCGTCTCTGAAAAAATTGTGTTTAAAATGAAACCTGAAGGGTAAGAATTCACCAGGGGAAGGAGAAGTGGAAGAATCCTCCCAAGAGAAGTGGCCGCAGAAGCAGAAGCTTTAGTGTGAAGAATGGAAAGGAGAAGTCCAGGTAAGAGAGTTTGGGAGTTTGGACTAAGGTCTGGGTGTACAGAAACAGAGAGAAGTAGATAGATAACTGATTGCACACGGGAGAGGGTAAGAAAGTGAGAACTTTCAAGGATAATGCCAGATTTTCAGCTTAGGCAACTACATGGATGGCTGTACCATTCACTGACCAAGGCTAGTGGGAAGACTGTGAATTCAGTTTTGGACATGTTAAGTTTGAGATGCCCATGAAATATTCTAGCTCCAAAGTTAAGAAAACCAGTGGGCTTCCCTGGTAATGGCTGGATTAGAGCCCCATTCCTACGGTTCTACTGTGAGACAGGAACTTAAACTTGGATGAAAATGAGAGCTTACTTTCATTCTAATGTCAAACCTATTAATCTAACTAAGGGTTATCTGTCTCAAATTCAAGAACTTGCTGAGTCCGTAAAAAGTATATTTAGCTCTTTTTCCTTCAAATCTTACAAGATGGGCATCTGAATAGGTTTTCTTTAGTCAACCCTTTACCCTTTACTCTTTGTTCATCATTCCACCCTACCCTTTTTTGTGATCAAATAGTAAACTGTAAACTTAGAGCTTTATAGATAATAAAAAGCTTTATAACAGTTATGTCTTTTGTTTTAAGATTTTATTTATTTATCAGAGAGAGAGAGGGACAGAGGCAGGCAGAGGGAGAAGCGATGTGGGACTCGATCCCAGGACCCTGGGATCATGACGTGAGCCGAAGGCAGATGCTTAACGACTGAGCCACCCAGGCGTCCCACAGTTATGACTCTTTTAGTTACTTAAAATTTAATCATATATCAGATGTTTCATTTAGAATATACAATACAGAATCTTTATATTTCATATAAGCTGCTTAAAAAGTTATTGATCATATTTTCTTCCTAACAATCCCTAGGTTCACTACATTCTTAAGGATAAGACCTACTGACCAGAACCTTATATAAATAGTCATGGATACCAAAATGCAGATTACCTCAAAGAGATCTGAAATGGGGGAGGAGGAGGCAGGGGACCTTCAGCTCCATTTGCAATGCTTTGCTTCATTTAAGAGAAAAAGCACCGATCTGAAGCAAATTCATCAATGTTGAAATATGTCAGTTCTGGGTATATGACTGTTGTATTGTTTTGTTTTATGATACTCTCCCCTACCCCTTTTTTTCATGAAGATCTCTCAATCAGTAACCAAAAGAGACATAAAAAGCAATTAATTCAGAAACAATTTCACCTGTCATTATTTATTTTCTATTACATTTGCATGGCACTCATGGAATTTTTTTTTTTATTAAAAAGTTCATTGCTTTGGAGTATTTAATTTCTGTATGAGATTAATGACCCTTTTTCAAAGCACCACTGTTGCTTGTTAAAGAAATGACTGATATTATAGAAGGTGATGACTCGTTAGGAGTGGGATTTTGCTAAAGGCAAGAGGAGAGCTTTATACGTCTAGGTGGGAATAAATTATAGCTTCATACACATGTACTTACTAATAAATCAGAGGAAATTAAGGGCAGTAAATCTATGACCCAAATGCAGACTAGTTTAATGGGATGCTTTTCAGAGATTTTCAAGGAAAGCCAGCAATTCCTTTTAGATTGGCAGCAATAACCAAAATGGTATGTGGTGCTTAACCATCAAAACACAAGCCTATGTGTTTATTCTTCATAGGAGACTTTGGTTGCTTACATAAAATAATCCCAGAGGCAAGAGGAAAGAAAGTAACAAAGATTAAGGAAGCTGATCCCTGGTTTAAAGATGAACGCTCTACAGACCAACATGCACCTGGATGTTCATAGCAGCACTCTCTACAATAGCCAGATAATGGAAACAGCCCATGTGTTCATCATGTGACAAATGGATAAAGAAGAGGCGGTATATACACACAATGGAGTATTACTCAGCCATAAAAAAGAATGAGATCTTGCCATCTGCAACAACATGGATGGAGCTAGATAGTATTATGCTAAGTGAAATAAATCAGTCAGAGAAAGACAAATACCGTATGATTTCACTCATATGTGGAATTTAAGAAACAAAATAAACGAGCATAGGGGAAAAAAAGAGAGAAAGCCAAGAAACAGACTCTTAACTACAGAGAGCCAACTGATGGTTACCAGAGGGGAGGTGGGTGAAATAGGTAATGAGGATTAAGGAGTGCAGTGCACTTGTGATAAGCACTGGGATGTATATAAGTACTGAATCACTATATTGTACACTTGAAACTAACATTACACTGTATGTTAACTAATTGGAATTTAAATAAAAACATAAAAAACAAAGAAAATGGGCTTTGAGGGTCTGTTATATACATTTATCTGCCCTGGGGACTGTAGGAAAGTAACTTAACTTCTCTGAGCTTCATTTCCACGTCTATAAAATGAGGACAATATTATCTATCTTAAAGAATCGCTTATTTAAAACATCAAATGAAATAACGTAGACACTGTCATTTTAACGAAATAAAAAGAAGGCTAAAGATTAAAAAAAACTACATACCATGTTCACTGCATCTTGATCGAAAGGGTTCCATTCTATATTCTCAGGATAGTGGGCCAGCACTTTGGATTTGAATGTTCTTCTCAGAGGACTCTGATCAAAATTTTCACCTATAACAAATAATTAATAATTAGTTGATATTTAGAATTTTTTCAAAAGCATGTAGTTTTATTTTTATTTTATAGATATATTGACAGATAATGTTGAAATCTGATTCAATTTCTACCTCTAACAGTCTGAGTTGTAAAATTCTCAATGGAACTGTTAATGAAAGGTTACTGAAAAGAAACTGTTAATAAAAGATCTGCATTTAAACCTTCAGAATCTGAGGCGCCTGGGTGGCTCACTTGTTAAGCGTCTGCCTTTGGCTCGGGTGATGGTCCCAGAGTCCTGGGATCAAGCCCCGCATCGGGCTCCCTGCTCGGTGGAGAGCCTGCTTCTCCCTCTCCCACTCCCCCTGCTTGTGTTCCCTCTCTCGCTGTCTCTCTCTCTGTCAGATAAATAAATAAAATCTTTAAAAATAAATAAATAAAACTTCAGAATCTGAATTTCAACACCTTGGGCAGACAACTATACTAAAAACCAAGATCTACTCAAATAATCTTTGCTGTAACCTAATTATTGTCCTCATTTCAATATGTGGTGATAAAAAAAATCTACTTGGAAACATCTAATTTATTAACAAAACATCCCGAATTTAGCATCCTGCATCATACTTCTGATCCTAAGATTTTGTACATGGACAGACACAATGCTGCCACACTCAAAGGAGGCAATTTTGCTTGAGCTGCCACAGAAATCTGACAAATGTGACTGCATCCAGTCTTTTACAAGTAACAGAATTAACAGAATTAGAAACATCATTACTGAGTTGTCTAGTAGACACACTAAACCTATGAAAAGAAACAAGCTATTCCAAGCCAAACTCATCACCTGTCAAAATTCAGGAAAAATAAAGTCAGGCTATACTTCGATTATTATATATAAATAAACTTCAATTATAGCTGTCAGCTCAGTTCTTTATCTCCTTGACCAAATTAATTCCCATGAGACCTGTTTCCCACAAATGCCTTAGTTCCATAAAATATGTTAATGTGGATGGCTCTTAAATTCTCAATGTCAAAAAGTTGAGACTGAAGAATAGTTTGTGTAAAACACAAACTATTATATCAAAAGATAAATGCTACTTACCAGTATTTGTACAAGTAAAAATACCAAGTAATTTATAAATCATAATTGGGCATCTAGTTAGACTCAGTTTCCATTTTTGGTAAAAATATGAAAAGATGGATACTAAAACACCTTTTAGTGCAAAACTTAACATATCACAAAAGGAGGGAAAAGTTACACTCTAAAATCTTGTTGGAAACTGCAATATAAAATACACAGAAGCTTTTCTGAATAAAGGCACATAGTTTATTAAATAGATTTGCTGCAGAAACTGTATTGTTTCTAATTTAAGCCCTGGTTAATGATCATTTTCCTTTGGATTCCTCTTACTTATCTAGGCAAATGTTTCACCTCTAGTTTTCTACTGCATATATCTATCTTCTAAGAGATAGGGTAGAGAGCTTTCATTTCTAGAAGAACTGTCAAAAGCATCCCTGAGGACGGTTTATGAATTTTTGCAACATGCCTCTAGAGTGTGCTTACAAAGTCAATGGAAAAATGTGGAACTGTCCAGAAGTCAGTGTGCCTGAAGAAAAGAGTCAGGGTTCAGAATACCTGACTTCAGGAAGGGCAAATGACATTCTTTAAGCTGATACTAGATTCTCATGCAAGCACTAAGAATTTTTAGATTATTCACTTCTTCATTAAAAAAAAAGAAGACGATGACTAGGGGCACTTGGGTGGCTCAGCTGGTTCAGCATCTGCCTTCAGCTCGGGTCATGATGTCAGGGTCCTGGGATCGAGCCCTGCATTTGGCTCTCTGCTCAGCGGCGGGCAAGTCTGCTTTTCCCTCTCCCTCTCCCTCTGTGATCTCTCTTGCTCTCACTCTCTCTCAAATGAATAAAATCTTAAAAAATAAAAAAGACTACTTTTCACTTCACTTTAAGTCACAGAAAACACAAAACAAAAATTCCCTCTTGGTTCTAAAGATCTATGCTGCTAACTCTGCTACTGACAGGAACAGGATATCCTCAGATAATATACAGCAACCAAGAATGCCTCTCCTTCACCCACCAACATATACCAGAAATGTTTATTTTTGTAAGTGTAAATAAAATGTGAAACACTGTGGGGGCAGAAGAAACAGCACATAATGCAAGATATAACTCCTTGCAACACTTACCTTTTAATGAATTCCTGCCTGAGTCTGGTTAAAAAAGTAACATTATCTTCATTCATATATCAAGTTATTAATGGGACAGAGGATAAGTCAGAAAAGCCATGACAGTGCCATTTTCAATATAATTGTTCTGTTAACTAAGGAACACCACACCCTCTTGAAGCGCAATGGAATCACCCAGAAGATAGAGAAGGAAAACCACCTTTTTCAGAGAGAAAAAATTTCACAAAAACAAAAAAATGAAAACACTCAACGAAACAGAAACACAAATCTACAAAAAGAAAAACAGAACCACCACCACCACCAGCTACTAGACTGCCAAAAAAGGGGGGGCAATAGGAAAGGTCACTGCTGTATATATAGCTGTCTTGGCAAATACCATTTTGAAGTAAATTAAGGGAACAACCAACCATGTAGAAATTCTGATAACACTGTTAAGGATTTAGACATGAGTGGATGTAGTTATCGCTACTATTACCAGCCAAAGAAGAGAATCCTGAAGATGACTTTTGGAGACGGGCAGTGGGGGGAACAACCTAATCTTCTCATTTTGAACCCATGTTATAAATGAACTTCTAACTTGGAATTTACTGCGAGGACTTAGCAGGAGAAATGAATTAGTCTAAGAATTGGGGTTCCCAGGCAATAGAAATGATACATATGCATTCTTAACTTAAATTCCACCTTTTAAACACTATCCTGAAATGAACAAGGATTATAAACTTGTGCAAATATTAATATCCCCCACTACAAATGCATATAAACTTAATTCCAAGTAATACTGCCAAGTAAACTGCTACTAAATTTAAGCTGCAATTCAGCCTTTCCTTCTAAGAAAATAGCATATATCTGCCAAGAGAGCTTAAGATCAGTGAATAATTTTTTCAAGGCTTGAAGCAAATGAGGTCTTTACAAAAATTAAGATGCAGATGAGAGAACAGAAATACAATATAATACCTATTTTTGCCCAAGAAAAACAGAAAAAAAAAAACCCCAATTATGATGGGCTTGGGGTGAATTAAAATAATGATTTCTAACACCTTAATTTTTATTTTTACTTTTATTTTTATTTTTACCTGAAGTCGTATTTGCAGTATCTTGGCTCTTGCCATGACGATCTGCTTCTAGCCATTGGTACAAAACTACATAATGTAACAGAAACAAAAAACTTTATAAACAAAGAAACACAAACAAACACAAAAGCAAAATGACTCTGAAGAATGGAAAATGAGAATAACAAATTAAACAAAAGCAATAAACATGAGACATTAACATCAATGGAATGTAGCTTAACACCAACAGTATATAGCTTATAAGCTATTAGTAATAAGAAAGCACAGAGAATAGGTAATTGTATTTTAATGTAAGAAAAATACTATTTAAACATTTGTAACAGTTATTCATATGGGAAAAAAGCACATATATTCTTCTCAATGCTGATTTGAAGAGAAGTATCAGGAGAAAGCTAATGTTTCCATAGTCAGATAAAATATAAGACAAAATGACCAACTTTAAAAATTACATTCCAACTTCTGCACACCTATCAGAATGGCTGAAGTCCAAAAAACGGACTATACCAAATGCTGACAAGTACAGGAAGTAACAGTAACTCTCATTCACTGGTGGTGGGAATCCAAATTGGTACAGCCACTTTGGAAGACAGCTTGGCAATTCCTTTTTTTTTTTTTTTTTTTAAGATTCTACTTATTTGACAGAGAGAGAGACACAGCAAGAGAGGGAACACAAGGAGGGGGAGTGGAAGAGGGAGAAGCAGGCCCCCCGCAGAGGAGGGAGCCTGATGCGGGGCTCGATCCCAGGACCATCATGACCTGAGCTGAAGGCAGACGCCTAACAACTGAGCCACCCAGGCGCCCCCAGCTTGGCAATTTCTTAACAAAGCTAAGCACAGTCTTACCATAGGATCCCATAGCTCTACTCTAATCTGGACAAAAACATCAGACAAATCCCAAGAGAAGCAATCTATAATATACCTGATGAATACTTGCCAACTATCAAGGACATCAAAAACAAGGGAAGTCTGAGAAGCACTCACAGCCAAGAGGTGCCTAAGGAGACATGATAACTGAATATAATGTGGTATATTGGATGAGATCCACCAAGAGAAAAAAGGACTTTAAGTAAACACTAAGGAAATCTGAATAGGATATATACAGACTTTAGTTAACAATTATGTATCAATTGATTTGTTAACTGTAACAAATATACTACTGTAAGATGTTAATGATAGGGGGGCGCCTGGGTGGCTCAGTTGGTTAGGCGACTGCTTTCGGCTCAGGTCATGATCCTGGAGTCCCGGGATCGAGTCCTGCATCGGGCTCCCTGCTCAGCGGGGAGTCTGCTTCTCCCTCTGACCCTCCCCCCTCTCATGTGCTCTCTCTCTCTCATTCTCTCTGTCTCAAATAAATAAATAAAATCTTTAAAAAAAAAATGTTAATGATAGGAAAAACTGTGTGGATGGGGGGGGATATGAGGTATATGGGAACCCTATTATCTTCTCAATTTTTCTAAAATCTAAAACTGCTCTAAAAATCAAGTCTGTGTTTTAAAAAGCATTCCAATATGTAAGATAAGGACAAAATAGTATTATATCCAATCTTGTAAGTAACCTACCTTTTAAGAAATCATTCTATGCAAACAGGAGCTGAAGTATGCTCTATACTAAGATTCCATTTAATCAACTATCCCTTTATGTGCTATTAACTAGGAAGTGTCAACTCTTGGAGGAAATTTTACCACAGTTAAGGACACAGACTGTTAGGAAATTCACACTAGACCTCTGTAACTGCAGCTTTGAAGAGTATAAAAACTTCTGAATAGGTTACCCAGATGTCTACAACTTTTAGATATCCAGTCTTCTCTTTAAAGAGTTAAATAATGATAATGTAGGGTCCTAATCACCAGGGAATCTTCCTATCTATACCTTGAAAGTCTGAATGATCTCAGGACAAAGGCAAAACTTCTACGCTGAGGGGGCTATTGGCCCACAGATACTGTGAGAGTTCTGTATCCCAGTCAAGGTTTGCAGAAACTTTGTACACTCTCCCTTCACAAAACAACAAGAGAAAAACCAAAGAGCTGGGGAAGGTAGCCTATGGGACTCCTGGACTGAAGGAAAAAAGGAACTATCTGATCCATTATAAATCCTGCAATCACCAAGGAGGTTATTTGGATCTTTCCAGACAGCCAGGTGGTATACTGACATTTATCATCAGGGATAGATGGCTCAAAACAGACCTTTGAAGAGCCCCCACACATACACCCATGCAGTGTGCAAGGTCACTGGCTGAGGGTGCCCCAGTGGGCACACAAGTCAGTATACTCCCCTCCAGGATACTGCACACTTCTGGGAGGCAAATAATTGTTACGACTGGGACTAGCAAGGAAGAACTCGAGAAGCAGACCTCACTCATTTTTTACCTTTCTAGTTTACAGGAATAACTACTCATTAGAGTACAGAAGTAGCAGATTAGAGAAGTATTAGGCCATGACACAAAAATCTCCCCATTTGGAAAAAAGCAAGTATGGACTTTACAACTGACAATGAATATCACTCTCACAAAAATGAGATACAAAAGAGAGGAAACTAATCCATTAACTGGTCTAACAATTCTGCCTAGCTTTCATCTAAAGGCTATTTTGCCCTGATTAAGGTAGAAACTCTTGGGTGCATTTAAGGTATCACTAGGAATATTTACCAATAGTTCAATTACTTAATATAGCTCCTGTTTCTGGTTTTACCAGAGAAAAAGAAAAAAAGGAAAAAATATGAAAGCTATTCCAGGTGAACTTACACAGAGAATTATACATAAGCAAAAGTCTTTTTAGTAAATTTAGATATTCAATTGTTTTATCCTTGCCTCCAGATTACCCATGGTCTAAATATTTCAGAGAATTTCCAGTGAAATAAGTGCATCTGCTTCATGCAAAGCTATAATGTGAATGACCATTAGATCAAATTTGGATTTCAAAGCCCACTTTATAGCACATTTAAAAATATAATGTATAACTAAAAAAAGAAATGTGACAGATATTTTTACCTAATATACCACAGTGCAAAGGGGTAGTTCTAGAAGGACTGAGCTCAAAAAATTTAACTCCCATAAAGCATCTGAAATATGTTAAAATACAGGGTCTGCTGCTATGTTTGTAGTCCCTGACTATATTGTGCATTCTCTTCCTTGGTAACTTTCTAGATTGCTTTTTACTGTGCTCCTATACATAATAAATGCAGTTCTTTAAATATGGGACAGAATTTGCCCATTTTTTATGGATGTTCTCTACCCTTCATAGAAGAAGCCATATACCCACTACTAGTTACTAATTAATGCTATAGGTTTTAACCCATGATGGGCCTGTTAGACTTTCTAAAAACACAACTTCTATATCCAGTCAGCAATCTTGCTAGTCATAAAGGGAATCAAGCAAAAGAAGCTGGGATCTCTGAAAATTTATAGACCCTACTGAGGAATAATCATCAATAAAAAAACCGTGAACCCTGGTAATCTTAAGTTTGTTTTAAGATATTAATAAAAGTACACCAACATCAATCTAGTAAACTTTGAATTTCTAAGAAATTCACAGTATATTTCATTCTTGATCACATCAAAATTAAAGAGCCATACTCTATTTAGCTAACACTAAAATACACTTTAATTACTGAAGTTTATTCACTGGAAACCAAGAGTATACAGCACAGTTATTCTGTTTCAGCCTGGTACCTCCATTTAATTCTGTCACTAATCACCTGGAGTTGGCACAGACGTCACTTGTTAAAAGGCACGGACCCCAATAGGACTGCCGTGACTTCAGAGGTCACCAGCCCATCAGCCCTTCTGACATACTGGCTATACATTTGGGAGTTTCCATAACTATCAGGTTTGATAATTCACTAGAAAACTCATGGAAAGCACTATTACTTGTGATTGCAGTTTTATTACAAGAGCTACAAATCAGGGTGCTTGGGTGGCTCAGTCGTTAAGCGTCTGCCTTCGGCTCAGGTCATGATACCAGGGTCCTGGGATGGAGCCCCACATCAGGCTCCCTGCTCGGCAGAAAGCCTGCTTCTCCCTCTCCCACTCCCCCTGCTTGTATGCCCTCTCTCGCTGTGTCTCTCTCTGTCAAATAAATAAATAAAATCTTAAAAAAACAAAACAAAAAAAACAAGAGCTACAAATCTGAAGGACCAGACAAATGAAGACACACAAAGGGTGAGGTCTGGGAGGGAATGCAGTGCTTTCATGTTCTGTCCTGTGGAATCAGGGTATGTTACTTGCCACCACCACACACACATACAATGTGTTTATCAACCAAGAAGCTCCACTAACCTTTGGTATCTGGAGGGTTTTTTTTTAGATTTATTTATTTATTTTGTGGGGGGAGGGGAGAGGGAGAGAAAGAGTCCCAAGCAGTCAGTGCAGAGCCCAACTCAGGGCTCCATCTCCCGACCCGAGATTATGACCTGAGCCAAAACTGAAAGTCGGAGGCTTAACTGACTGCACCACCCAAGCGCCCCTGGTATCTAGAGTTTTTAATGGGCTTCACTACGTACACAGGACTGATTTGATGATTAGCCATATGACTGAACTCAAATCTCTAACCTCCTCCCTTCCCTAGAGGCCCAGTTGGCTCAAGCCCTCTGGTAACCAGCCCCTACCCCGAAGCTATCTAAGAGGGGCTCATCTTTACTTCATTAGGATAACACTCCTATTACTTAAGAAATTACCAGGGATCTAGAAGTTCTGTGCCAAGACTGGGACAGAGACCAGACAAATTCTTATTAGGCACGGGGCGCCTGGGTGGCTCAGTCGTTAAGCGTCTGCCTTCAGCTCAGGTCATGATCCCAGGGTCCTGGGATCGAGCCTTGCATTGGGCTCCCTGCTCGGCGGGAACCCTGCTTCTCCCTCTCCCACTCCCCCTGCTTGTGTTCCCTCTCTCACTGAGTCTCTCTGTCAAATAAATAAATAAAATCTTAAAAAAAAACCAAAATTCTTATTAGGCACTGTGCATTCTACCACCAAGCACAGAACACAGTAGCAGATTATTTATTTGCAAAAATAACCTTAGCAATGGATTCAAGATCTATAGTCCTCTGATAATGAGGAATAAACAAAGCACTCTGCTTCTAAGCCATGCTTTACATCCTATCCCTTTTCTGATAAAATATGAAAGAAGAAAAAAACTTTAAAAAGTCATTGAAGTATTGTAACTGATATTATAAAACCCTCTAAGAGGAAAGGTCCATAATTTTTAGGTAAATAATAAGTACCATGCGTTTATCAGTGCTTAGTAAATTATTTTTATTATTCTGGAAAATATAACAGTGATTTTCAAATAATAAGCATAACCAAGAAAACAAGGTTCTAGTTCTAGTTGAATATTCTGGGTTCTAGTAGCCTAGGGCAAACCACACTTTCTTTGAGCAAAGGTTTCCTCATACATAAAATACAGATTACATAATAACACATTAGTATTATTACAGCTCTACCTTGTATGAGGATCATTTATGCAATGTATTTCGGGGAAAGCATATTAATGTTAGTATTTGATGCTGCATGTTATAAAGTATAAAACGAATCTTCCTTATTGCTAAAGGAATATTCTCTGCTAAAATGACATCAAGAGAGCTACCCTTTGATTCAGGAACAAAAGAAAGGCACCTGCCATTAAAATATTTATAGCTGACAAATAACACTATAGGGCTAGATTTCTAAGATGATTCAAACTGAAACAGTTCTGCTGTATGACTCAAAGAAGCAGTTATTTGCTCAGAGTTAACACAGACTTTTCCCTTCATTTCCGTTCATTACTTTTTGCTGCCAATACTCTCACCAAAAAATAAATAAATAAATAAATAAAATTATAAGTAGTCAAAAACAAGTAACTCAGTTCAGTTTACACAGGGATACCAAGGAACATATACAAGAATACCACTTTCTTCCTCTTACTCTCTTCAACAAAATAAAGCAAAAACCTCTATAAGAAATCAACAAAGTTCTCTAGAGAAAAGATATAAACTACAAGATAGGAAAAAGGATACATGTGTTTTACTAATGCTCCCCTGCCTCTGGTCTATGAAATTATTTTAATATGAGCAAAATAGGGCAAAAAATGTTAATAAGATTTACCGAGAAAGAAATTCTTCCTATAAGAATCAAACAAAAGCATTATTAGTCCAACAATCACCTGAAGTTTTTTGCAGCTGATATAACTGTTGCTAAGCAAAAGTGGCCTCTGAGTCTCTTCAGCAGTATGCACTTTTATCCAAAGGCCCTAAAGGCCCTCCCCTAATATGCTGAGTGTTAGCTAGAACATTCAGGCTTTAAAATGAACTGCATGGACTTCAGTTCTTAAAATGGTCTTGGGGGAAAGCACACACCTATAAAATTATGGTCCACGTATCCCAGGAGGAAGACAATGTGACCTGTTAGATGACGAGAACTTCTCAGTTCTACAAGAGGCTGTGATTCCCAGAGCTACTGTCTAGCATATTTTAGAAAGTTAAGAAAAAAGTCAAGTCACCTTGGTAGGGGGGAAAAAAACCATTTTAACCACTTTCCAAAGTTTTCAAAATTGACAGAAAACAAAAAACCAAGGATAAAAATGGGATGGGAGAGAATTTTTCTCTTCCTTATAGGAAAAACAAAGTCTGCCTTCCTCTCTCCATCAGACATAGAAGAAAACCCTCAAGATGATCTCAAGCCCTGGGTTTGTTTGTTTGCTTGTTTTTTTAAAGAAGGGTTAACACTAAAAGTAATCCTATCAAAAGGGATTCATATTTACTGTTTTCACTCTAGCGCTCAGAGTATTATCTGGTACTTAGCCAGGATATTTGACTGACTGATTAGGAGTCATGCTAGATTTCTAGATTTTAGATTCTAGATTTCTCCCCTTCCCTCACCTGAATCCATCTCCTTTCCTTCCATATTCAAATAGTCACTAAATTTTGCAATTTATACCTCCTTAATATCCCTCCAAATCAGCCTTTCCTTTCTCTTTTCACTGCTACACTGTTAACTGAGCCTCAAGCCAGACTCAGAATATTGCTACAGCTTCCTAACTTGTTTCCCTGCCATACACTGTACATTAAACTCCCTTCTAGGGGCGCCTGGGTGGGTGGCTCAGCCGTTGAGCATCTGCCTTCGGCTCGGGTCATGATCCCAGGGTCCTGGGATCGAGCCCTGCATTGGGCTCCCTGCTCCACGGGAAGCCTGCTTCTCCCTCTCCCACTCCCCCTGCTTGTGTTCCCTCTCTCACTGAGTCTCTCTCTGTCAAATAAATAAATAAAATCTTTAAAAAAAAAATAAATAAATTCCCCTTCTAATTCACATCTCATTGTCCCTTTTCTCTCTGTCCCTCTCTTTTTCTTTCACTCAAGTATTTTTGAAGCTCTATGAGCCAAGGCACTATTCTAGGCTCTTGAGATATAACAGAATAGCAGATTGCATTCTTCAAAAATAGCCACAACAGTATCTCCTGTCCTACATGAGCTTTTGAAACTCCATCAGAAAGTAGAGTCCCTGTCCCCAGTCCTTAAACCTGGAAGGGCCTTGTGACTGACTGCCTCAAATGAAAGAATATAGCAGAAGTGAGGCTATGGCTTCCATGGCTGTCATAGAAAGTGCCATGCATTTCCACCTTGCTCTCCTGGAACACAGGTCCTTAGAGCACAGCTACAGTGCTGTCAGAAAGCCCATGCAGCCTCTGGAGAAGCCCATAAGGACAGAAACTGAGGGCTCTAGCCCACAGGCTGGACTGAGATCCCAGCCTATAGTAAGCAGTATAGCCTGCCAGCCAGGGAGTGAGCCACCTGAAAGTTGGTCCTCTGGACCCCCGTCAAACCACTCATAAGATGTCAACGAAGCAGAGACAAATTAGTCTCACCACACCCTGCCCAAATTGCAGAACTGTGAGCTAAATAAATGACTGTGTTTTAACCTGATAATTCTGAGGTAGTTTGCTATGCAACAATAAATAAATGGAACAAACAGTGGAACAAAAAGGCAAAAAATCCTTGCCTTCATAGCGTTTACCTCGGAGAAGTCAAATAATAAATATAAATTATATAATATGTTGGAAGATAAAAAGTGCAATGGAAAGTTAAAAAATAAGAATAGAGGAAGGCCAGCAGTACAGGGCATAGGTTGCAATATTATATAGGGAGGTCAGAGTGGGTGCCTCATTGAGAAAGTGATGTCTGAGCAAAAATCTGAAGAGGTAAAGGAATTAATCTTATCTCCTCAGGAAATCAAAGTGAACTAAGATACCAATCTTATAAATTTAGTCCCCCATCACCTAGAGTCCAGACTCCTTAAACAACACTTGAGGACCACACTATGATCTAGCCCTGCATTTCCAGCTTCAGTTTCTGAGGCTCCCCTACTCCCTATACACCCTGTACTTGAGCCACGCCAGATGACTTGTAGTTCCCTTTTAAGTACCGTGCTCTATGGGTCTTTGCAAGGCTTCCTCTATCTGGAATGTCTTTCTCCCTAAATAAAAATAATAGTTTTTTCTTTTTTAAAGATTTATTTGTTTATTTGAGAGCGAGAGGGAGAGAGAGCACGTGTGTGAGCACACAAGTGGGAGGGGTAGGAGGGAGAGAAAATCCCAAGCTGAGCGTGGAGCTGACATGAGGCTTGATCTCATGACCCCAAGATCATGACCTGACCCAAAACCAAGAGTTGGATGTTCAACCAAATGCACCACACAGGCGCCCCCCCAACTTTTTTTTAAAGAAATAATAGTTTTCTACTATTCCCTTGATAAATTCTGACAAACTTGGCAACTTTAAAACAACACCCACATTTATTATCATAGTTTCTGTGGGTCAGAAGTCTGGGCATAAAGTGGCTCTGCGGGCTCCTTTGTTCCAGGTCTCACGGTATTGAAATCATCCTGTTGTTAGTGCTTCTGTCCTTTCTGGAGGCTGCGGGGAAGAATCCCTTCCAAGTTCACCCGGGTTGTTGGCAGAATTCAGTTCCCTGCAGTTACAGGGCTAAGTCCCTATTCCCTTGCTAGCTGTCAGCAGGGCTGCCCTTTGCACCTAAGGCCTCTCTCTGGTCCCTCCATGGGGCCCTTACATCTCAGATTCAGCAACAGCACAATGAACCCTCCTCATCCTTGGAATCCTCTGAGTGCCTTTCTGCCAAATCTGAGTTTCTCTTTTAGGGATTCATGTGATTACAATTGGGGAAACTGGATAATCCAAGCTACTCTATTTCATGATCAGCTAATTAGTAACTTTAATTACATCTGTGAATCTCCTTCACAGCAGTACCTAGATTGGTTTGACTAAACAGGAGACAGGAATCTTGGGGGGACATTTTTAGAATTCTGCCTACTATACACCTCCCTCCTTGTCTGCCTGCTAGGCTCCTACAGGTCTTTAAGATTCTTCTTAGAAGAAACTTCATTTGGGAAACCTTTCTTGACATGTACAGGGAAAGTGAGGAGTTTCTTCCATAACACAACTTAAAATCTACAAGTTAGAACAGATAATTTTTATGGCCCGACATCTTAAAATTCCATGAGCTTAATTTTTAAATGAACCACTGTTGTAGAAACATTGTACTAAATATTAGCTGATGTGTTAAAATAAAAATATTCCTTGATGGTAAAGTTTAGGACAAAGCACTTCTTTTCTTGGTCAGCACACATGTGTGTGTGAATATAATGCTCTCCCCTCTGCATTTTTAAAAAAGGAAATAGTATTGTCAAGTTTTTGGAACTGTGTTCTAATAATTACTATACATATTGCTATCTACTTACCTTATTATATTAAAACTGTTAAATTCTATCTCCTCCTTTAAATTTTAAGCTCTTCAACATATTCTTCACCCTTACATTCTTACACATGTTCAATAAAATTTGTTAAATAAATGGACAAATGAATGGAAATTGTACTCTTTGGTCTGAATTATTTATTCCAGAGTTTGTAAGACTTACTTAAAGCATTGGTACCTGAGAAAATGATTTATTTTAAAATTTTATATTACTACACTTTATAAACTATAAAAACTGAAACGTAATTTAAGAAACAGAATTAGCCCGGGTGCCTGGGTGGCTCAGTCGTTAAGCGTCTGCCTTCTGCTCGGGTCATGATCCCAGGATCCTGGGATCGAGCCCCGCATTGGGCTCCCTGCTCAGCGGGAAACCTGTTTCTCCCTCTCCCACTCCTCCTGCTTGTGTTCCCTCTTTCGCTGTCTCTCTCTGTCAAATAAATAAATAAAATCTTTTAAAAAAAAACAAAATTAGCCCAATTTCTTTAGAACATTTTATTTCTTTTTCAATTTGTGTTACTTGTAAATTAAAATCTGATACCTACCTTATTTCAAAGAAAAGAACATAAAAATATTATTATTATATGTCTGTCTACTGTGGTATCACTTGATCAGAATTTTATTATTCTTTGCTTTGAATCTTAGATTTCATGACTTACTTTTTTTAAAAGTAAACTTTAGTTTTTAGAATGTTTTTAAGACCTACAGAAAAATTGGGAAGATAGTACGGAGTGTTTCTATATCCCCACCAAGCAGTTTTCCCTATTAGTAACATATCACATTAGAACAGTACATTTGTGGGGTGCCTGGGTGGCTCAGCCAGTTAAGTGTCTGACTTTTGATCTCAGCTCAGGTCTTGATCTCAGAGTCATGAGTTCAAGCCCCAGGTTGGGCTCCACACTCAGTGTGGAGCCTACTTAAAACAAAACAAAAAAAGAATAGTACATCTGTTACAATTAATGAAACAGTATTTATACATTATTATTAACTAAAGTATATACTTTAGTCAGATTTCCTGAGTTTTTACTTCAGGTCCTTTTTTCGTTCCAGAATCCCATCCAAAATACCACATTACATTTAGCCATGATGTCTTCCTAAGCTCTTCTTGGCCGTGACAGTTTCTCTGACTTTCCTTGTTTTAGATGACACTGACAGTTTTTGGTTTTGTTTTCTGATGTCTGACCTTACTTATTTCTTACTCTTAGAAAATCTCATTTTTGACTGGACTCACTTAGAGGTAGAAGCTCTCAGAGAGGACAGCCTCCTTCTCTTGGCCATCTGTTTCTGGCATTTTTCTTAGGCCTCCTACATTCTCTTGGCTAAAA
The DNA here is from genome assembly GCF_054177405.1 of Leptonychotes weddellii. Lineage (NCBI taxonomy): Eukaryota > Metazoa > Chordata > Mammalia > Carnivora > Phocidae > Leptonychotes > Leptonychotes weddellii. Next base: position 91,037,494 of record NC_138373.1, read on the forward strand.
GTTTAGCATATTCTGCAGCCTTTTCCTTATTTTTCTTAGTACACTGTTTCTTCAGAGCGATATGCTGACGTTTGTGTTGGAGGACATGTGGAGTAACAAGACACTCAATCTTGGGTGCTTTGGTTCTAGGTTTCTTTCCTTCTTTGTTTAGGGACTTTCTCACAACATACTGGTAGACATCATCTTCTTTAGAAAAGTCTGCAGATTCTGCTAGCTCTTTTGGGTGCCAGGTGACAAGGTACAGTAGTATCAGTGAGTCCAGAAATATCCTTCTCCCCTTTTTTTTTTTTTTACAGTGACCAAGTTGAGAACACTGAGACTGGCATCCACAATGCAACCCCGAACAGATTTGTGCCTTTCTTTCTCTATCCTCCTTGGTCTGTAGCAGGAATGCTCCTTACTCAGCAGCAGTGGACATGGCCATGGATCGAGACATCCTGTTTCATGGGGAGCCTTGTTTGTCATTACCACCAGTGATGTGGACCACAGAACCCTTCCAATTCTTCACCCAGAGCATCAGCAGCAACTTCTGTGGCCATATGCTTCTCATAAAAGGTATGAAGTTGCATTCAATGTCCACTTCAGTAAGTTTCTGGCAGCCAGTAGCTTCATCCTAAAGCAGCCTACCACCTCTGAGGTGCCACAAAAAAGAGGACATTGACAGTTTTAAAGAGTACTGGTCAGGTATTTTATTTTTATTTATTTATTTATTATTTTATTTTATTTTTTTTTAAAGATTTTATTTATTTATTTGAGAGAGAGAGAATGAGAGAGAGCAAGCACATGAGAGGGGGGAGGGTCAGAGGGAGAAGCAGACTCCCCGTCGAGCAGGGAGCCTGATGCGGGACTCGATCCAGGGACTCCAGGATCATGACCTGAGCCGAAGGCAGTCGCTTAACCAACTGAGCCACCCAGGCGCCCCTGGTCAGGTATTTTATAGAAAGTCCCTCAAATGAGATTTGTCTGATTTTTTTCTAAGGATTAGGCTGGGGTTATGGGCTTGGGGGAAGATCACAGAGGTAAAATGCCATTTTTATCACATCATATCAAGCTACGTACTATCAACATGACTTTTCACTGTTGATGTTCACCTTGATCACCTGGCTGAGCTAGTGTTTGTCAGGTTTCTCCACTGTAAAGTTCCTCTTTTTCTCCCCTTTTCCATACTATAATTTTTAAAAGGAAATCACTACACCCAGCCCACACTTAAAAAGGTAGAGCTGGGGTAGAGTATCTACATAAATTATTTGGAATTCTTCTGCAAGGAAGATTTGATTCTCTTCCCCCATTTACTATGTTATTTAACAATTTATTTACATCATTATGAACTTATGGATATTTTGTATTTTAGGTCATAATCCAATATACTTTTATTTTTTTGCTCAAATCATTCCACTTTTAACAGCTGGGAACTCTTTCATTTGGCTCTTGTGCCCCTTTGACATACCCCTATCTATGTATTGTTTTTGTATTTAGCACTTCCTTACTTTCCAGCACTATAAGATGCTCTAGGTTCATCTTATATATTTCCTGCCCCATTTCTAGAATCAACCATTTCTCCAAGGACCCCTCAATCCTTTAATTGGAGAATGGTTTTAGAAACGAAGATCTGAGTGCCAGGTGTGCTCATTTCTACTGGGGTGTCATTGTTTCTAGGGGCCCTCCGAGGTTAGCCTATTTTTTACTTTCTACCTAAACATTCAGAAATAAAGTAAGGTTGCTAATATTAGTTTATAAATAAATTTTTAAACCTCTTTATAACAATATTTTGTAAAGTATTTGTTCCTTCTAAAAAAATATTTTCAGTAGTTGCCTCATATTATGACTTTGCCTTTCCCCTCCACTCTATCAGCCTACCTCTACATATTCCTCAATTCTCAACCTAGAAGGGCAATGGGAGATACAGTTTTCAGGATTTTTGTTAAGATCTTTGGAGAATAGATGCCAAGTATATTTTTAGATATTTAATATCTGCTGATTTTATAAGTTCTGTGTACAAATGTAGTTGCAAAATAGGTTCAACTGTCAAACACAAAAAACTTTACCCTACACTGCCCACATGTGGAAAGACTGCATGTATCCCATCCATCCCAGAAGGAGGAGACAAGAACTAAGTACATATTTCTGTGAAATTCTTGTATTTCTCAGAATTTTTTATTTTGGATGGTTTGAAATCTTTCAAATACTAAAAATTTATATGTTTTATTAATAGGAGATTATTTTAAAGAAAAAAATATTTCTTATCCCTAAGAAGTCTCTTTTCACTGTTTTTCCAGAACACTCAAAGTAAATATTACTTGGGCAGTTATTCACTTTACCTCATTTTCTTGCCTACACTGTACCTTCATTATGCAATTTCTCACAAACTCTATGATTCAAGTTGTCTCAACTAAAGAGCTTTATAAAAGGCCTTAGAATAGTTTCCACTCCCATATCTTTTTTTTTTAAGATTTTATTTATTTATTTGACAGAGAGAGCAAGCACAAGCAGGAAGAGCGGCAGGCAGAGGGAGAGGGAGAAGCAGGCTCCCCACCGAGCAGAGAGCCAGATGTGGGGCTCCATCCCAGGACTCTGGAATCATGTCCTGAGCTGAAGGCAGATGCTTAACCCACTGAGCCACACAGGTGCCCCTCCCATACGTTATTTTTTTAAAAAAGCTTTCCCATTACATTCCAAATATCTTTACAAAGAGATTTATCAACTTGACAAATTTCATGTTACCTTACTTTACTTTTGGCTAAATTCACAATTTTCACAGAGCACTCTATGCAATCCCTCTTTTCACAATTAGTAACTCTATGCATTTTACATTGTCACTTTGAGACTATAAAATGTATTGTATAACTGTTTATACAGAGAATTGTCATGTTTGTTTATTTAGATGTAAACTATAAATTTCTTAAGTGGGAATTCAAAATTAAATAAAAAGCTAACAAAATTAAAGAATTATTTAAAATTTGGGAGGTTTGAGAATTGTTTCAGGGTAATGTAAGAACAATGAGGCTTTACTTTTTAGAGATATATACTGAAATATTTTAAATAAAAGCATATGACATCTGGGATTTGCTTAAAAAATAGTATGGGGGTAGGGGGTAGAACAATGAATTGATAATTTTTGAAGCTGGATAATGGGTATATGAAGATTCACTGTACTACTCTATCTACTTCTGTATGTGTTCAAAATTCTCCATATAAAAAGTTTTAAAGCCACTAATGCCAAAAGAGGTTATTAATGGTAAGTTTAGTAAGTGTAAGCATAGCTTCAGAGGACAGAAAGTAAATGTTTCAATGTGTCTCTCTAAAAGATAATGACTCACTCCCCTCCTTTTATAAGACAACCACAATACCATTATGATACCTAAAAAATAATTTCCTAATATCAAAGATTCAACCATTATTCAAATTACCAATTTATCATAATGTCATTATTTTCTTTAACAGTTTGAATGAGAACCCAACTAAAATCCATATATTGTGGTATGTTGATATATCTTTTTTTTTTTAAAGATTTTATTTATTCATTTGAGACACAGAAATACAGAGAAAGAGAGAGCATGAGCAGTGGGTGAGGCAGAGGGAGAAGCAGCAGCAGACTCCCCGCTGAGTCAGGAGCCCGATGTGGGGCTCGATCCCAGGACCCTGGGATCATGACCTGAGCCGAAGGCAGACGCTTAGCCAACTGAGCCACCCAGGTGCCCCAACTTTCAAATTTAAAAATCTAAACACCATTTTCAGCTCTCACTCTACTTGGGCTTTCTATAGCATGTGACACTTGACTCTCCCTGCTCCCTGTGTTCTGTGACACCAATCTAAGTTCTTTCATTTCAATCAATATTGCAAGAGTCTTTCTGGACAAATACATTCTGAGATGGTTACTGTGTAGGTCCACAAACTAACGTAAGTAAAGGGTACTGTCTCACTTGAAGGAGGTGGACACTACCATTATTAATCAGCTTGGGAAAAAACACCTCATGACGTGATAAGAAACCATGAAAGATCAAACTTAGACTGATATGAAGAAACTCTTCTCTCTCATTCCCTTGAGACTGCAAGCAGTCCAGATGTGCCTAACAACTCTCCTCACTGTTGGGGAAAAAAGAAATTTCTGTCGTGTAGAAGCAGATCTTTACCTCAGCAAGGAGGCAACCCCCTACCCGGGAAAGAACATAACTCTGTAAAGGGCCCTAAAGGGTAAACTGATTCTATGAGCAATGAGAGCAGTCACACAGATATTTTCCTAAACTGGTTATGTCACTTCCATTTATGATTTTCTTCTATCATCTTTACTAAGTATTTTGTGACGTCTTACAGTTTTCAGCTGTAAGAAATGAGAGACCAGTGCAGTAAAGAGAAAGCTGTACTCCACAAGACCAGCATAGTAGTAGCAGCAATGACTGCTGAGATCCCAAAAAAGATTTGGGATTGGAAAGTTCAGTTGCTCATATCCAAGTTGGTATTCTCTCTTCTCTACCAATTCCTATGGACTGGGCAGTTATTAAGGGAACTTACCTCCATGGGTTTCTCTTCTGCTGCTCCCCATATTTTGTGTTCCACTGGGTTCTATCTTTGCTCATTTTTTCTTCCTCTCCATACTATTCTCCACAGCTCATACTATCACCTATATTAATGACTTCCAAATATGTATCCCTAATCTAATCATCCAGGACAACATTTTCAAGTGCCTATGGGAAATCTTTACCACAAGCTGTTAAAACTCAATGTATTCTAACTTGAACTCCTTATATATATGTCTCCCAGACTCTCTTCTTCCTCTATTCCTTCTGTCAATTAATGATAACAAGACTTGGGGCACCTGAGTGGCTCTGTCAGTTGGGTGTCTGATTTCAGCTTGGGTCATGATCTCAGGGTCCTGGGATCAAGCCCTGCGTTGGGCTCCCTGCTCATCGGGGAGTCTACATCTCCCTCTCCCTCTACCCACCTCCCAACTCGTGCGCGCTCTCTCTTTCTCAAATAAATAAAATCTTTAAAAAAAAATGATACCAGGACTCACCAAAGTCAAAACCTGGGATTGACTCTTCCTTCTCTCTAAAAAAGGCTGCAGAAAATAAAATGGAATGAAAGAAATTCCTTTCAGCATACAAAGTGTCTTCTGTAATAAAGAGGGTTCGATATCCTTATAACATGGAGAATCTTAGCTATTCTGTTTCTGGAGCATAAATATAGAATCTAAATATTTAGTTTATAAAATATAAACTAAGCAATATGTGACCTTCAGTTAACTACTTAGTCTGTTTTCTGGAAAGGAAAATGGCAATGATGAGTGAAGTTATATTATAAAAACAGTAACTAACATAAAGGTCCTTTTCTTTCTTTTTTTTTTTTTTAAAGATTTTATTTATTTATCTGAGAGAGAGAGAATGAGAGAGAGCACATGAGAGGGGGGAGGGTCAGAAGGAGAAGCAGACTCCCTGCCGAGCAGGGAGCCCGATGCGGGACTCGATCCAGGGACTCCAGGATCATGACCTGAGCCGAAGGCAGTCGCTTAACCAACTGAGCCACCCAGGCACCCTTTTTTCTTTTTTTTTAAGATTTTATTTATTTATTTGAGAGGGAGAGAGGCAGAGGGAGAGGGAGAAGCAGGCTTCCCGCAGAGCAGGTAGCCCGACGCAGGGCTCGATCCCAGAACCCTGGGATCATGACCTGAGCCGAAGGCAGACGCTTAACGACTGAGCCACCCACACGCCCCTCTAATCATGAATCTTAACTATTATTTTGATGTCTCTGAGTAGCCAGGGATATGGACATCTTGGGAATGACATGTTTACTTTCTTCCCACTTTTAAGTAAATGGCAGTAAAAATGGTCTAATTCTTGGACTCACAAGAGTTCTTACAGACCAAAGTGGGAATCACTTTCAAAGCCCTACCTAGTAACTTCTCTAGCTTAATGAGTAATAACCACTGACCCTGTGGCTCAAGCCAGACAGCTGATTGATCATCCTTGACTCCTCTTTCCCTCTTATTCCCCACATCTAATCAAATACTTCATCCCACTGATTTAACCTATTTTTCTTAAATCTATCTAACTCTCCCCACCCCCTTGCCACTGCTGTAGTCTGATCCAATTTCACCTCTCATCTGAATTATTACACGTCATCACTGTTCTAACTGCCCCCAAACTTACTTCCCACCAACTCTTACTCCATAATGCTGCCAAGAAATCTTTCTAAATACAAAAATGATGTTGCTCTCCTTCAAAATTTTTCAACAGTGCTTCATCATCCTAAGGATAAATCTCAAATTCCTTAACATAGCTTCAAAATTTTTCACAACCTGACTGCTTATGTCTTAACCCTTCCCACAGCATTTTCTATATCCTTTGTATTCTGTACTCCAGTCATGCAGAAAGTATTAGTTGCTCACCATATTACAGTATCCTCTCAAATTAGCCAACTTTTACTTATGCTGTTCTGCCACAAATATTTCCTCCAGTATTGCTCCCACCAACCCACCCCTGCATCCTACCAATTCTTGGCCACCCTTCAGTTCTCAGTTTATAGGCATTTCTTCTGGAAAAGCCTTTAGCTCTATGAGGATAAGAGTTGTATCCTGTTCACTACTGAATCCCCAGGGCCTACACAGTGCCTAGTATGATACAAATTCAAGGACTATTTGCTAAGTAAATGAATAATTAAGAATATGGGCTAGCTGAATGAACATGGCATTGCTTTTGACTTTGTGTGAAGATTTTTATCTTGTTTGTACAAACTCTAGAATAATAGTTTTATGGTAGTATAAAGGTCATTTAGTAAGAATTTAAGATTTGTCATTATAATTGTACTGAAATTATAAATTAAAATTATCATTACTGGAAGATGGTGGAGCAAGAGGACCCTAAGCTCACCTCATCCCACAGATACAACTAGATAACGCTAATATCAGCGTAAATAACCCAGAAAATGACCTGAAGACTGCATAACAGACTCCATAACTAAATGCAGAGAAGAGGCCACATTGAAGAAAGTAGGTAGGGTGGAAACACAGTCAGCTGGGAGCTAAAGGGACCTGCATGGCTATTCGTGGTAGAGAGGGAGCTGAGGGCATGGAGAGGGGAGAAAAACAGACCCTCACATAGGGGATCCTGTATGGGGAAAATAAATCCCATAGGGATTTGAAAACCAGAGGGGCTGAATTTTGAGTTCTTACAACCAGTGGGACTTAAAACCTGGAATTTTAAAAATTAGCACATTCAGCTCTGGGAGAGCCTAGAGGGTGAAAGGATACTGATTCCCCACCTTAAAGACACAGCACAACAAACAGCCCCTGGGGATACAGCATAGAAACAGCAGTTTGAAAAATCCCTGAGGCATACAGGGGAAGAGTAGTTTACTCATCTCAGAGGTATCCTGGAGGGGTAGAGATCCTTGGAAGATTCCTCCAGGAACAGAGGAGCTGGAAGGTGCGATTTCCTGCCCACGCTCCCCAGTATAAACATATGGCCACCTGCAGGAACCAGCTCAGTGCCACTTACTACCTAACTTGCTTACACCAAGCACCACTACCCTCCCTTACTGCACCCTGTGGATCCTCCCCCTCTCTCCTAATATGCTCTTGGATGGAGCCCATACAGGGCAGTATCACAGGCCTGGCCGTGTGCAAGCAGGCCAGACAGGGGCCAGTCACACTCCAAAGCGACTCCTGCCCCAGTGAGAGAAAAAGATAACCACCAACAGTCAGACTATAGCTTCAGCAGTGGACTGGGGGCAGATATCTGGTATGACTGCAGGCCCTACCCACCAACACAAGTTTCTCAGGGGACAAGACAGGGAAAGTGTCCTGCAGCTGGTGTGCTATTGCCATCTCTGGCAAATGCCTGGTCTGACTCAACTCAAGCCCATGGCAGCCACAGACTTGCCCACTAACAGCACAGGGACCAAACACTGCCTACAACAGGCAGAGAGCCACTGCAGACAACTGGACTGAAGGAAAAAGTGGCTCAGCCACAATACCAGCGCTCACACAACACACACAGGAGACACTCCTTAAGCACCAGGTTCTGGTAAACAGGGGATACTGCAATGCAGGGCTACAGGACCTCTTCTTCATAAGGCCACTACTTTCAAGAGCAGAGGGCACAGCTGACTTTCCTAACACACAGAAAGAGACACAAAGAGGTAGAAAAAATGAAGACATAGAGGAATATATCCCAAATGAAAGAACACGACAAAATCACAGCAAGAGACCTAAGCAAACAGAAATACATAATATAACTGATAGAGAATTTAAAGTAATGATCATGAAGATACTCCCTGGACTTGAGAAAAGAGGAAAGGACATAGTGAGACCCTTAAAAAAGAGATAAAGGAGAACCAAGCAGAAATGAAGAAAATAATAAATGAAATTAAAAATACACTAGATGGAATAAATAGCAGGCTAGAAGAAACAGAAGAATGGATCAGTGACCTGGAGGACAGAGTAATGGAAAGTAATCAAGTTGAGCAGGTGAGAGAGAGAAAAAAATTATGCAAAGTAAGAACAGACTTAGGCAACTCAGTGACTCCATCAAGCATAACTACATTTACATTACAGGGATCCTAGAAGGAGAAGAGACAGAAAAAGGGGCAGAAAATTTATGTAAAGAAATAATAGCTGAAAACTTACTGAATCTGGGGAAGAAAACAGAAATTCTGATCCAGACAGTACAGAGATCCCCCAACAAAATCAACTCTAGCAGGTCCACACCAAGACATATAGAAATTAAAATGGCAAAAAGTAGTGATAGAGAATTTTTAAAGCAACAAGAAAAAAGAAAGCAATTACATACAAGGGAAACCCCATAAGGCTATCAGCTGGTTTTTCAGCAGAAACTTTGCAGGCCAGAAGATAGTGGCATGATATAAAGTGCTATAAGGGAAAAATCTGTAGCCAAGAGTACTCTATCCAGGAAGGCTATCATTCAAAATAGAAGGAGAGATAAATGAGTTTCCCGGACAAACAAAAGTTAAAGGAATTCATGACCAATAAACCAGCCCTTTAAGAAATGTTAAATAAGGGGGACTCTTTGAGTGGAAAGGTAAGACCAAAAGTAAGAGTAAAACAAGTAGGAAGCAGAAAGCAGTAAAAATAAGTACATCTGTAAAAATCAGTCAAGGGACTCACAAAATAAAGGATGTAAAATATACCTATATACCTAAAATGTGGGAGAGAAGAGTAAAGAATAGGTTCGAACTTAAGCGGCCATGAACTTACTATGGACTGCTATATGCAGAAGATGTCATATGCAAACCTAACGTGAAACATAAATCAAAGACCACCTCTAGATATGCAAAAAATAAAGAGAAAGGAAACCAAGTATATCACTAAAGAAAGCCAACTAATCATGAGAGAAGAGAGTAAGGGAAGAAAGGAACAGGGAAGAACTACAAAATCAACCATAAAACAAGTAACAAAATGGCAATAAATATATACCTATCAATAACTACTTTGAACACAATGGACTAAATGCTCCAACCAAAGACACAGAGTGACAGAGTGGATAAAAAAACAAGAGCAATCTATACACTGCCTACAAGAAACTCATTTCAGACCTAAAGACACATGGAGATTGAAAGTGAATGGATGGAGAAGCATTTATCATGCAAATGGAAGTGAAAAGAAAGCTGGGTAGCAATACTTACTTAAAATAGACTTTAAAACAAAAACTGTAGCAAAGAAGGACACTATACAATCATAAACAGAACAATCCAACAAGAAGATACAATAATTGTAAATATTTATGCCCTAACATGGGAACACCCAAATACATAAAGCAGTTAATAACAAACATAAAGGAAGTAATAGAGAGTAATATAATAATAGTAGGGGACTTTAACATCCTACTTACATCAATGGACAGATCATCCAAACAGAAAATCAACAAGGAAACAATGGCTTTGAATGACACACTGGACCAGATGGATTTAACATATATATTCAGAACATTCCATCCTAAAACAACAGAATACACATTCTTTTCAGGTGCACATGGAGCTTTCTCCACAAGAGATCACATATTAGACAAAACAAATCTCAATAAATTCAAAGACTGAAGTCATACCATGCATCTTTTCTGACTACAATGCTATGAAACCAGAAATCAACCACAAGAACAACTCTGGACAGAGCACAAATACATGGAGGTTAAATAACATGCTACTAAACAATAAACATGTTAACTAGGAAGTCAAAGGAGAAATAAAAAATTACATATAGATAAATGAAAATGAAAACACAACAGTCCAAAATCTTTGGGATGCAGCAAAAGCTGTTCTAAGAGAGAAGTTTATAGCAATATAGGCTTATCTCAAGAAAGAAAAATCTTAAATAAACAACGTAACCTTACATCTAAAGGAGTTAGGTAAAAGAAGAACAAACAAAATGCAAAACCAGTAGAGGTAAGGAAATAAAGATCAGAGAAGGAAAAAAAAAAAAAAGAAATAGAAACTTAAAAAACAATAGAACAGATCAATGAAACCAGGAGCTGGTTGTTTGAAAAGATCAACAAAACTGATAAACCTTTAGCAAGACCCATCAAAAAAGAGAGAGAAAGAGGGCTAAAAGTCAAAAATGAAAGAGGGGTTATAACAACAAACACCACAGAAATACAAATAATTATAAAAGAATATTATGAAAAACTACACGCCAACAAATTGGACAACTCAGAAGAAATGGGTAAATTCTTAGAAACATATAACCGACCAAAACTGAAGCAGGAAGAAATAAAAAATTTGAACAGACCCATTACCAGCAATGAAATTGAATCAGTAATCAAAAAAGTCCCAACAAAAATGTCCAGGACCAAATGGCTTTACAGGTAAATTCTACCAAACATTTAAAGAATGTTCTTCTCAAACTTTTCAAACTATTCCAAAAAAACAAAAGAGGAAGGAAAACTTCCAAATTCAATCTATGAGGCCAGCATTATCCCAATAGCAAAATTAGATAAAGACACTATAAAAAAAGAGAACTACAGGCCAGTATCTCTGATGAACACAGATGCAAAAATCCTCAATATAGTATTAGCAAACTGAATCCAACATACATTTAAAAAAATGATTCACCACGATCAAGTGGAATTTATTCTCAAGATGCAAGAGTGGTTCAGTATGCACAAATCAATCAATGTGATACATGGCATCAATAAGAGAAAGATAAAAACCATATGTTCATTTCAATAGATGCACAAAAAGCATATGACAAAGTACAACATCCACTCATGATAAAAACCCTCAAAAGGATAGGTTTAGAAGGAATATACCTCCACACAATAAAGTCCATATGTGAAAAACCCACAGCTAACATCATATTCAATGGTGAAAACTGAGAGCTTTTCCCCTAAGGTCAGGAACAAGACAAGGATGTCCACTTTCACCACTTTTATTCAAGTCTTAGCTATAGCAATCAGACAAGAAAAAGGAATAAAAGGCATCCAAATTGTTAAGAAGTAAAACTTTCACTGTTTGCAGATGATATGATAGTATATACAGAAAACTCAAAAGACTCCACCAAAAGACTACTAGAACTGATAAATGAATTTAGTAAGGTTGCAGGATACAAAACCAATGTACAGAAATCCACTGCATTTCTTTCTTTTTTTTTTTTTTTTAAGATTTTATTTATTTATTTGAGAGAGACAGAGAGAGAGCATGAGAGGGGGGAGGGTCGGGAGGGTCAGAGGGAGAAGCAGACTCCCTGCTGAGCAGGGAGTCTGATGCGGGACTCGATCCCGGGACTCCAGGATCATGACCTGAGCCGAAGGCAGTCGCTTAACCAACTGAGCCACCCAGGCGCCCAATCCACTGCATTTCTATATGCTAATAATGAAGCAGCAGAAAGAGAAATTAAGAAAACAATCCCACTTATAATTGCACCAAAAATAATAAAATACCTAGGAATAAACTTAACCAAGGAGGTGAAAGACCTGTAATCTGAAAAGTATAAAACTTTGATGAAAGAAAGAGAAGATGACACAAACAGATAGAAAGATATGCTCATGGATTGGAAGAACAAATATTGTTAAAATGTCCGTATTAATCAAAGCAATCTACTGATTTAATGTAATCCCTATCAAAATACCAATAGCATTTCTTAGAGAACTAGAACAAATAATCCTGAGATTTGTATGGAACCACAAAAATCCAGATTTAAAGTTATACTACAAAGCTGTAGTAATTAAAACGGTATGGTACCAGCATAAAAACAGACACACAGATCAACAGAACAGGACAGAAAGCCCAAAAACAAAGCCATGATTATATGGTCTATTAATCTTTGACAAAGGAGGCAAAAATATGCAATGGGAAAAGAAGATTGTCTTTTCAACAAATGGTGTAGGGAAAACTAGACAGCCACATGCAAAAGAACGAAACTGGACCACTTTCTTACACCAAACATAAAAATTAACTCAGAATGGATGAAGGACCTAAATGTGAGGCCTGAAACCATAAAAATCCTAGAACAGAGCACAGGCAGTAATTTCTCTGACATCATCCATAACAACATTTTTCTAGAAATGTCTCCTGAGGTAAGGGAAACAAAAGCAAAAATAAACTATTGGGATTAGAGCAAAAAGAAAGTTTCTGCACAGCAAAAGAAATAACAAAACTAGAAGACAACCTACTGAATGGGAGAAGATATTTGCAAATGACGTATCTGCTGAGGGGGTAGTATCCAAAATATATAAAGAACTTATACAACTCAGCACCAACAAGTAATCCTATTAAAAAAGGATACAAGACATGAACAGACATTTCTCCAAAGACAACATGTAGATGCCCAACAGACAAATGGAAAGATGCTCAGTATCACTCATCATCAGGGAAATGCAAATCAAAACTACGATGAGATACCAACCTACACCTGTCAGAATGGCAAAAATCAAAAACAAAAGAAACAACAAGTGTTGGCAAGGATGTGGAGAAAAAGGAACCCTTATGCACTATTGGTAGGAATGCAAAATGGTGCAGCCACTGTGGAAAACAATATGGAGGTTCCTCAAAATATTAAAAATAGAACTACCCTATGATGCAGTGTTTGCACTACTGGGTATTTACTCAAAGAATACAAAAACACTAATTCAAAAGGATATATGCACTCCTATGTTTACTGCAGCATTATTTACAACAGCTAAATTATGGAAGCAGCCCAAGTGTCCATCAACAGATGGATAAAGAAAATGTAGTACATATATACAATAGAATATTATTCAACCATAAAAAAGAATGAAATCTTGCCATTTGTAACAACATGGATGGAGCTACAGAGTATATAAGTGAAATGCTTCAAAGAAGACAAATACCATATGATTTCACTCATATGTGGAATTTAATAAAGAAAAACAAACAATAGGGGGGAAAAGACAAACCAAAAAAACACACTCTTAAATATATAGAACAACAACAACAAAGTAGAGAACAAAGTGATGGTTATCAGAGAAGGGGGGGTGGGTGAAAGAAGTGAAGGGGATTAAGAGTACACTTAACCATGATGAGCACTGAGTAAATATAAAGAACTACTGAATCACTATACCATACACCTAAAACTAATATAACACTATATGTTAACTATACTTTTACTATTATTGTAAAAACAGGCATTTTTTAACAATATGATGTAGAAATAGCTGAGAAATAACAGGAAAGCTGCATTACGGATTTTGTGCCCCTGCAAGACCATTCCAGATACTTACAATTTTGCAAATATACTTACATGGTAGATAAATGTTACTGCCATAAGTTTGCTAAATTATACTTCTGTGAGAGAACAGAGTAAGTTAAATTCTTTTAGGATGAGTTTTAAATGCCTTTCCATTTTGTATGAATGAATGAACAAGAACCCAACAAACTCAAACTTCAATTACATATAAATAATTAATAGACTGTGGTTTAGAAAAACTGTGTTATATAGAAATACTTTTTGCAGTAAGATTAAATTTATTTATTCACTAGGAACACAATTTTACTGGTGGTGAATAGACTGTTCAAAATTCTATACTGCCAATCAACAAATATATTCAGTTTTTGCTTAAGGTTAATCAAGCATTCTAGGAATACAAAAAATTATTAATAATGGTTCTTCCCTCAGTGCTTATAAGAAGAAATCCCTAGGAAGGCAATAATTCAAGCTGGTGAACACAATTATATCAAAAGAGAGACTATAACAGTATATTTTATTAGAACTTAAATACATGCATTAAAGCCACTCTTTCAGAAAAGTGCTTACATTTCTTTTTTAAGGTAGATACGGGGTGTGAAAACTAGGTGTACAGACTACCCTTATTTCTTGTGCAGTATTCCTGAACTTGCTCCTTTTGATGATAATGACTAAAATAAGTCATTTATTCACTTTAAATTCTTCTAGTGATGCACAACCTGCTTTCTGCATTAGTATATCTCACACTAAAAGAGGCTAGGCCCAAGCCATGAGGAAGTTTTGTCCTGTTACTTATTTTTTACACTTCTCCATTGATTTGTTCCTTCACTATGTATGATCTTAGTCACTTTTCAGTTCTTTGGTTGCATAAAAATATACTATTTTTGTGTTCCTTCAAGACCCTGATAAAATAAGTGACTATCATTACCATTTGTCAACTTAAGAGCTGGTTACCAATTTGTATATTATTTAAATTCTTTCCTTTTTCTCTTGTGCTGCTCAGCTTTAAGGCTATTTTTCCCTGTTTGTAATTAAAAAAATATTTTAAGGGCGTCTGGGTGGCTCAGTCAGTTAAGAGTCTGCCTTTGGCTCAGGTCATGATCCCAGGGTCCTGGGATCAAGCCCTGCATCAGGCTCCCTGCTCGGCGGGGAGCCTGCTTCTCCCTCTGCCCCTCCCATTGCTCATGAGCGCTCTCTCTCTCTCAAATAAATAAAATCTTAAAAAAATATTTCAATCATATAGAAAAGTAGAACAGAAATAATGAACACCTGCATGTAAGTATCTTCCACCCAAATTCAACTTATGTTAACATGCTGTATTTGCTTCACAATTTTTTAAAAGAGAAAACTTTAGAGATATAATAAAAATTCTCTTTGTGCCCTTCAATGAACCCTTTAGGCTTGGAGCTCAGAACACCAGCCTGTCCTCACTCTGTCCGTCCTATATTTCAGAGCTCAGCTTAAATCCTACTTGTATAAACTATCCCACCAAAGCCACAGTGATTCCTCTTTTCTCTAAACCTCAACCACTTTATATCTAATACAGGCAGGTCTTTATTTTTTCTGTGATAGGCCTGTGAGCAGTTAACACCCTGATGACACTGCTCTGTGTCCTGATTCGGTACTGTTGTTGCTGCCCTGGTCTTGAGACATAAGGTAAAACCATTTCAGCCGAGGCGAAGGGCAGTGAGAAGTACAGCATCATGCTGAATGAGATGTGCACAGTGGGAAAAAAAAGGATCCCTCTCTAACTACACAAACTGCAGTTTAATAGCCTTAGTTTCACTGATGGCTGTATTCAGAGGTTGGTCTGCGAGAGAATTCATTCCCCATAGGAACATTGTTATAAGCTGGCTAAAGTGATTAAGTCTATCTCCCTAGCCCTAAAATAGGGATACTTTTAATGACCCAGGACAGGGATGTGGGAGGGTCAGAGGGAGAGCAGGACAGAGATAAGAGTCTGGAAGTTCTTGATTCCACACCTGTGGAAGGGCTGGGAGGTGAAGCACAGAGCCCTGGGAGTCTGAGGAGACTGCAGAGCATCATCACATGGAGTTCATCCTTCACAGCACCTGTCTCACTCTTTTCTCCTCTGTATTTGCCTTTTCTTTGCCTTTCCCCCTTCCTATACCTCTCCTTCTTTAATCTCCACTATTTGCTCTGCCTTGGCAGGCTCCAAGGGGGCTCTTCTTTCCTCAACTCAGCCTTGCACTGGAGGGACAAGAAGCCTGGGTTCCCAGTGGGCAGACTCTGCAATGAGAGCGGTGCAGAGAGATGAAAGGTAGGGAGAGAGAGGCTAGTAAACTGAAGCTTGAAAGTCAGAAACTTCTTGGGTTTGGTCTCATTATATGGTTCATCTTACCCCCCCATCTAGACTGGAAGTCCCTCTACCAAAGATGGTTCTATAAACACATACATGCGAATTAAAATATTTTAGAAAATAATACTGCATAAATGAATAATTCATAACATGCCAGACTTGAATAATCTTTAAGAGATTATGCAGTCCATCTACCCCCTCCCCCATTTAGAGCAAGCAAATCTTTCAAGCAGCTTCTAATAAAACTCTTAGTGCTGTATGCTACCTTCTCTTCTCAAACATGTTTAAAATCATCTGAATTCCATATTCACTGCATCATATTTAACTAGCATAGCTAGTTTTTTTTTAATCCCTTTGCTTCATGCTGTGCTAATTTAACCTCATCTTGGTAAACAAGAAAATGGTCCGCATTTGACAGGCTCTAGCTGCAACAACTGCAGCTGGCCTGTGTGCAAACCAATTTTGTTCATTCTTTATCCTGGCAGGGAGCCTTGCCCTAGAATTGTCTGGGGACTAATCAGCATTAAACCTGTGTCAGAAAGGTTACTGAAAGAAGCCCTAGAGCAAGGCGGCAGTAACAAGACTGTTCAGGAAACGGATGAGGACAAATGCAGCAGCTGTGTAAAAATCGATGTGAAGAGTTTTGCTCATGACAGTAAAATTGGGACCCAGCTTCCTTTCCACGCTTTGGCACTTCTGTGGAAATGACTTGGAAAGAGGATACGGGGAGAAGAGAGAACTACCAAATTTGCTTTATTTCTTTCTTCCTGGGATGATGGGTGCTTGGTGGCTAGCCAGGAAATGTTCCTTACTTCAGATGGTAGCAAAAGGAAAAGAAAGAAATGAATCTTTTGCCACTCTATAGTTGAAAACACTGCACTGCTTTTCTTTGGATATCTAGTGAGTTAAACGGTGTGGTTTTCTAAAGGATAAACCTGAGGTACAAGAAACAGGAGACATGCCTAATAAGATTCAGACTAGATACAAACAAATCTAAATCTGACTAAAAAATCTGTTAAGGAATAAATACATCAACATCAAATGATCAAATATTGGAGTATTTTTTCTACTCACTTGAGGGATTCAGTCTACACCTTTCAGAGAACCAGATTCATTTTGTACTAGAACTTAAATGAGAATGAAGTGTACTCAGTCAGCCTTTCAATCCCGTTATCTACACATACATTTTTTTTAATAGGCTACTGGGCTTTCCTAAAGATTTACCACCAGCTCTGTGGGGCTGGTCAGGAGCCAAAAAAGGGCAGACCATTTTTATCTGATCACAGTATTTCTTGAACATATGGTTGCTTTTTGTCTGCTCATATAATTCTCATTAAATGGCTGGTTAGTGAGTAACTTCAAGAGATTTTTTTGTAATAGCTTTACTGAGATACATTTCATATACCCTAACATTCACCCTCTTAAAGTACACAATTCAGCTTTTCTGCCCATGGACGCCAGCAAGTAAGCATCGTTAAAGTCTCCCCTCCCACCACCGGCATGTCTAAGTCAAAGTCTCCCACTCTTCATTGGAGGTTTGAGCTTTGAAACCTGATGAGAGTCTGAGGAGCCATTTTGAGCAATGGGGAATGCTCATGGACTGTGTGGTAATGAGAAATCCAAACACTAAGTGTTCCAGAGGCTTTAGGTTTGTCACATATCTCACTGTGGAGGAGGTGGATTCAGCCATGAATGCCAGGCCACACAGGGTGGATGGAAGAGTTATGGAACCAACTCTCAGGAGAAGATGCTCAAAGACCTGGTGCTCACTTAACTGTGAAAAAGTTCTTTTGTTGCTGGCATCAAAGAAGATACTGAAGAACATTATCTAAGAGATTATTTTGAACATTAAGGGAAAATTAAAGGGATTGAAACCATGACTGATCCAGGCAGTGGCAAGTAGAGATGCCTTGCTTTTGTAAATTCTGATGACCATGACTCCACAGGTAAGACTGTCATTCAAAAATACCATTCTGTGAAGTAAGAGCCCCACTGAAGCAAGGGCTAAGGGCTTCATCCAGCCAAAGAGGTCAAAGTGGTTCTGGAAACTTTGGTGTTGGTCGTGGAGGTGGTTTTGGTGGGAATGATGACTTTGGTCATGGAGGAAACTTCAGTGGGCAAGGTGGCTTTGGTGGCAGTTGAGGTGGTGGTAGCTATGGTGGCAGTGAGGACGGTTATAATGGATTTGGTAATGATGGAAGCAATTCTGGAGGAGGCAGAAGCTATGATGATTCTGGCAATTACAACAATCAGTCTTCAAATTTTGGATCCATGAAAGGAGGAAATTTTGGAGGCAGAGCTCTGGCCCCTTGGTGGTAGAGGCCAATACTTTGCCAAACCACGAAACCAAGGTGGCTACGGCGGTTCCAGCAGCAGCAGTAGCCACGGCAGTGGCAGGAGGTTTTCATGACTGCCAGGAAACAAAGCTCAACAGGAGAGGAGAGCCAGAGAAGTGACAGGGAAGCTATAGGTTACAACAGATTTGTGAACCCAGCCAAGCACACTGGGGGCAGGGCCTAGCTGCTACAAAGAAGACATGTTTTAGATAATACTCACCTGCATGGGCAAAAAACTTGAGGACTGGATTTGTGACTAATGTTAACAGGTTATTTTAGTTTCTTTTCCGTGGAAGTGTAAAACACTCCAATAAGGGGTTTTAATGTAGATTTTTTTTGCACTTATGCTCTTGATTGCTAAATGTAATAATATGAACATGACACGGAAAAATGTGTCTTTTTTTTTAAATGTGCTGTTTAAAGTCAGTCTACTCTGAAGCCATCTCAGTGAACTACCCCAACAGTGTGAAGTTAGAATTCCTTCAGGGGGGATGTATGGTTCCACTCGAAGTTTATTTGCAACCTGCTTGGGCAGAGAAGTCTTGATGTAGATGAACTGACAATTAATGTGCCGTGACCTAAACTAAAGTTCACCATTAAAAGGGTCACCCAAGCAAAATCAGGGAGTTTATTTGGTTATTAATATGACTGTTGGCACATCTTATGTAATGTATCTAAATTGAATTATGGTATCAGATAAAATTACAGATGGGATTAAAGCTTGTGTATCATCCATTATCATGTGTAAAATAAATGATTTACTATCCTCTTGAAAAAAAAGATACACAACTCAGTGGTTTATAGTAGTCACAGAGTTGTGTATCATCACTACCACCACTAATTTTAGACATTTCATCACCCCGAAAAGAAACCCTATGCCCATTAGTAGACAGTTTTTGATAAGGCAGTCATCCCTACTTGCTAGCAGTGTTTGTTACCTTGTATAGGCATTTCTTGACATTTGTCAACTGGAACATGGCAAAAAAAAAAAAAAAAACCTTTAAGAGTATTTAGATAACACATTAAAAGTCTCAAAAAATGGTTTTCACATATACTTTTTCTCTAGTCCAGTTTATCCATGCACCAACTTAGGAACTGTCTTTGAAAAAACAATTCATTTGTAAGAAGAATGAATAAACATGATCGAACTTACGGATTTCAAAATGCATTGTGACCTCACCTGCAAAAGCCAGTTTCCTCAGATACTCTGTGTTGAGGCTCTTAATAATAAAATTAGCTATAAGGTCCTATAGAACTTTCAACCTTGTTTCCCAAATATATGAAAACAATTTTGCATTAATCACTGTTTCCAGACACCTATTACGAATTAAAATGAAGCACTTTCTAATCAAACAACAAAAAAGTTAAGCAGGCAATTGAACTGAAATGCATTTAGTCAGCAATAAAAAAAAAAATATATATATATATATAGTTTAGAATTTTTTACTAGCCACATTTTTAGAATAGTAAAAAGAAATAGGAGAAAATAACAGTAGAGATATGAACCCAGTGTATCCAAAATACTGCTTCAACTTGTAATCAATATACAAAAATTTTAGTGGGATACTAAGTCTTTAAAATCTGGTATTTGCTTTTACAGCACATCTCATTTTGGAGTAGTCAAGTTTCAAGTGCTCAATAACCACATGTGGCTAAGTGGCTCCCATACTGAGCAGCATAGCCTTAGATTATTGAAAATACTTTGTTTTAATTCATCGAAAGGGATTGCCTTAGCTTAAGTACTCATCTCTTGCCCAGATTATTTCAGTAGACTCCTAATAGCTCTCCTTGTCAATCTAGCCTCTATACTGCTGCCAAAAAATGATCTTCTTAATATGTTAATATGATAGTCTATCATTACAATCCCCTGCATAAAATCCTTCAGTTGCTCTTTATGACTGTATAAAAATCCAAATTACTTAGCTTGTAATATAAAACTTCTATTTGGCCTGACTACCTCTCCAGTTCTACTTACTACTCTTCCTCTTCTTTCCCATGTTGGCTATAGTAAATTTCATGCTGTCATAGTCTCCTTCCTGCCTTTAAATGTTTTCCCTATATTTAAGACATCCTCCCCTCAATCCTTGCACATTTAACAAACATCTGCTCCTAGTTCAGTGTTACATTCTCAGTGAAACTCTCCCCATTTCCCACCAGGGAAAGTTAGAGATGTACTGCTCTAAACTCCCTCTTATAGCATCTGTCACAATGTGCACTGGAGTCAGATTTTATGAGGGTCTGGCTCTAATAGGATCCTAGAAAGCTAAAATCAGAGTCAAATTACCTTTAGAAATTTCTTAGGAAAGGATGGCCATAGTGGAAATTGAAATTTGCTGTACTCTGCAGTCCTAAATGCACCTTCCTCTGGGAATTAGGGAGCTCTCCACTTCACAGAGGGAAATATCAAAGAGATTATGGCTGGTATGACATTTCAAATAGTAAGGTTGCTAACATTATCCTTAGTGTGCCCATAATCATCAGCACTGCTCTTCCAACAACTTGTTTTTAAAAAATCACTGGGATACTACTATCTAAGGAGGTGATTTTTCGATTTCATCTTCTTGCTTTTATTCTATCCCATTCTAATCATTAAGATGGATGTTGCAATGATCATTTTTCTGGGTAGAGTCCCCCCCCCCCCAGATGTCTCCTTTCTCCTCCTATTCCTCCATTCCTTTTTAGGTCAAGAAAGATGGTATTTAATTCTTGAGACTGCTGTAAGTATGTGAGGAAGACTACAGCAAAATTTTTAAAAACATCTTCCAATCTCTGATAACTTACCTGATCCCAGTAAAGCATCAATGACAAAAATAACTAAATACTGGGCGCCTGGGTGGCTCAGTTGGTTAAGCGACTGCCTTCGGCTCAGGTCATGATCCTGGAGTCCCGGGATCGAGTCCCGCATCGGGCTCCCTGCTCAGCGGGGAGTCTGCTTCTCCCTCTGACCCTCCCCCCTCTCATGTGCTCTCTCTCTCTGAAATAAATAAATAAAATCTTTAAAAAAAAAAAACAAACTAAATACTTTTCCATTTGTAGGGGGGAGGGAGCAGAGCTTGGAGGCACCCTGCAACTTCCACTTTACTGAGGGTGACCTTGGCCCTCAGGACAAATTGTGTCAGTCATTCTGCAGGAGAAGTTAAGGAATACCCAAATTCCCTACTCCCAGGGAAAGAGCTGTTCCCAGGTCTGGAATGTGTCTGTGTAACTCCCAAAGCCTTAGGGTACACAGGTGACCAATTTGGTGGATTTCCTGAGCATGCTTATCATCCCTAGAAGAAGGGGGAAGTTAACATAAAATTGATATATTCTCGCAATTTGGGAGGATTTAGAAGGCTGGCACCAGCGAGAAGATGATTGATTGCTTAGACCATCCTGGTTCCTGACCAGACACTGGCACTTAAGCGGGAATGTGGTAGCCCCAGTGTAAGGTGGCATATCTCTTACACCATTCCACCAAAGAAACATTATTTCTGAGTTAATGTTTGAACATCTTATTAGTCCGTAGTGGCATAATTTTACTGTTTTTTTATTTCCCTAAAAATAAAATCTTCCTTTATTGTTAAAATTTTATTATTATAAATTTGAGAGAGAGAGAAAGAAAGAGAATGCACAAATGAGAAGGAAAGGAGGAGAGGGAGAAGCAGACTCCCAGCTATGTGGGGCTCGATTCCACGACCCATGAGATCATGACTCATGAGATCACGACCTGAGCTGAAATCATCCCATCAGATGCCCAAATGACTGAGCCACCCAGGAACCCCTTATTTTATTATTTTTTTAAGTAGGCTCCACACCCAATGTGGAGCTTGAACTCACAACCCTGAGATCAAGAGTCGCATGCTCTACCAACTGAGCCAGTCAGGTGCCCCTGAACTCCTCCTTTAAAAAGTATATGAAGAGTTGTACAACATTGTAAATGCACTAAATGCCACTAAATTATGCACTTAAAAATGGTCAATGGTTAACTTGGTTATGCAAGTTTTTACATCAATTTTTAAAAATGAAAAAGTGTATGATGAAAAAAATACTGCAGGATTACCAGAGCTATCATAAATTCCTTCAGTATGTATATGCGACACACTTGGTTCTATAATGTTGTCCAGGAATAGATCTTGAATCCTGAGACTGCTGTGATGTGCTCTGAGAGAAGAGATTATAATGTCAGAATACTTAGCTCTTAGGATGTGATTAAGCTCATTCTGTTCATCAGTAAAGTGGAATCATAACAGTCTTTCTAGCATATTAAAGGAAATGAATCCTAATTAACATCTGTAATAGCTCAGTGAGCCTCCTTGCTGTCTTTTAAGTAAAAACTACTGAGCTTTTTAAATTTTTATGTTATTTTATTTTATTTTAAAGATTATTTATTTGACAGAGAGAGAGAGCACAAGTAGGCAGAGCGGCAGGCAGAGGGAGAGGGAGAAGCAGGCTCTCCGCTGAGCAGGGAGCCCGACGTGGGGCTCGATCCCAGGATCCTGGGGTCATGACCTGAGCCGAAGGCAGACGCTTAGGCAACTGATCCACTCAGGCGCCCCATAGCCTTTTTTTTAAATTGTGAAAAATTTTGAATCATGTCTTAGAAACATTGGTGGAAGAATGTATATGGTGAGGGATAAACAAATGCATGGAATAAAAAAAGAGTTGGAAGGACATTTAGCAATAAGCATAGGAATAACATAGATTATCATATTTTAAATGAAATTATCTTTCATTAGTAAATTCTAAGCATCTATTCCCTTGTGGTAAAATGTCACCCAAAAATATGCCAGCCCTTGAGAGATTTCCCACAAGAATTAAAAAAAATTTTATTAAAAAAATTTTTAAATAAAATAAAAATGGTAAAACCACCTTAGAAAACTGTTGGGCAATTTATCTTATAAAATTAAATATATGCCCCATCCATTCACCTACAGTTCTACTAGGAAAACATACCCACAAAACACTGTGTACAAAATAGCAGCTTTACTCATAACGCAAAAAAAAACTGGACACTGAAACTCAAATGCCCACCAACAAGCAAACAGATATACAAATTGTAGTACATTTATTCAATGTAACACAACTCAATAATAAAAAAGGATAAACTACTAGTGCATGCAATAATGTGGATGAATCTTAGTGACATTTTGTTGAGTGGAAGAAGCCAAAGAGAAGATTCCCCATGAAGTTCAAGAACTAACATATGGTCCTATCAGCTGGAAGCCCCATCCTCTAGTAATTCATCAAAATGATCAACACAAAGGGAAACAGTAAAGGTACCTGCTGTATGTCCTCTAGCCCTTTTAGAAAACACAGAATTGTTCTTTTGGCTACATACACATGAGTCTACAAGAATGGTAATATTGTAGATATGAAGGGAATGGGCACTGTTCAAAAAGGAATGCCCCACAAATGTTAACATGGCAAAACTGGAAAAGCCCATCTCAAGAAAGCAGAGGAAGCACATGAGCAAGTAAGTTTTTTGGCAGTTAGGCAAAGAGGAAAATTATTTTTATAGTTATGTATCATAACAGTTTGGAGTAGGGGCACCTGGATGGCTTAGTCGGTTAAGCAACCAACTCTTGATTTCAGCTAAGATCATGATCTCCTAGGGTCCTGAGATCCAGCCCCATGGCACTGGGTGTGGAACCTGCTTAAGATTCTCTCTCTCCCTCTCCCTGTGCCCCTCCCTCCCCACCCTGCATGCAAGCACACTCTCTCCCTCAAAAAAAAAAAAAAAAAAGGTTTGGGGTAAATGAGTAAGACATCATTAATTAAGCTTTGTTCATGTAACAACAGTAAATTAACAAGGTAACTTAATAACCTTGATATTTGGACCCAAACACTTGGTTTATCAACTTTTTGTATAACAAAAAATAATTCCTCATAAGCGTGATTGGTTTTTTAAAGACTCAAGAGGGAGCACGCCAGGGCTCAGTTGTTAAGCCTCTGCCTTCAGCTCCGGTCATGATCCCAGAGTCCTGGGATCGAGCCCCGCATCAGGCTCCCTGCTCGGCGGGAAGCCTGTTTCTCCCTCTCCCAACTCCCCCTGCTTGTGTTTCCCTCTCTCGCTGTCTCTCTCTGTCAGAAAATAAATAAAATCTTAAAAAAAAAACACCTCAGATTTTTCAGCCTTTGAAGCTATTCAATAGCCTATATGAATAAGACACTCTGCAAAGTGCTATGATATGAGGCAGCAAAGGTATAAAGATCCAGGATTCTAGAGTACTATCTCCTAGTAGTATCTCATAGAACTTATTCATTATAATATTCAGATTCATTATATATCATATACCAGAATATAATGACTACTACACTCAGCAAATTCAACAAATGTTAGTGTACTATCAGCAATCTGATGTCAGATTAATTTACACAACCATCTGTACAACTAATGAATGAAGCAGACTACTGGGATTTTTCAAAATCTATCTGATTTATCAAATGCCAATTCATCAAGATTTCTGGACCATAAGAATGCCATTAAAGGGGCACCTGGGTGGCTCAGTCATTAAGCGTCTGCCTTCAGCTCAGGTCATGATCCCAGAGTCCTGGGATCGAGTCCTACATCAGGCTCCCTGCTTGGCGGGAAGCCTGCTTCTCCCTCTCCCACTCCCCCTGCTTGTGGTCTTTCTCTCTGTCAGAAAATAAAATCTTAAAAAAAAAAAGAATGCCATTAAAAACTATTTTGTTCTGTAATAATATACAATATCTGCTTTCCACCAAAGAAAAATTAAATGGATGGGACGCCTGGGTGGCTCAGTCGGTTAAACATCTGCCTTTGGCTCAGGTCATGATCCCAGAGTCCTGGGATCGAGTCCCACGTCAGGCTCCTTGCTCACCGGGGAGCCTGCTTCTCCCTCTGCCTGCCGCTCCCCCTGCTTGTGCGTGCTCTCCCTCTGACAAATGAGTAAATAAAATCTTAAAAAAAATTTTAAATTAAAAGTTAAATGGAGAGATAAGGAATCATTTCTCCTTAATGCCATAAGACCTCTCTAACTTATGTGACAAATATAATATTCTGATAAGGAATATTAACGTAACACAAGATTGAAGCAAGAGACTACTGTTCACAGGGCCTAGAATAAGATGAATTTAGAGTTTATCTAGACCAATCTGACATCTCATATAAAAATTTATTTTTTTACATCCCTGACATGTCATTAAACTTCTGTTCAAGTGAACTCATGAAGTAATATATTCTATTTTTAAAAACAGTCTTAATTAGAAAAAAAATTTAAGATGCAATCTGCTGTGCTACAACTTTCTTATAATTCTCTAGTCCCAGTTTGGCTCTCCAGACCTGAGGTCCACATTTTCTTCTGTATGACTAGGCCTCAAATTTTCAAAACTGAATGATATATTCACTAATTTCCTCTTCTAAGGAAGCATTCCCTGTATTCATTACCATTTCTGAACAAATAGTAAAGAACCTTCACCATCCTATTCTCTATTCCCTATGGATTCAATAATTTTTTTTTAATGCACTGAGCACATATTGTCTGCCAGGCATTAATATTCCATATTGTAGGTACCAGAGATATGGCAGTGACTAATACATAGTCTCTATGTCATAAAATTAACATTTTAGGGGATATGCTCAAGTTAATCAATGTGTATCTTAAAATGTACCATCCCAGTTTAACACAATATGAATATAATGGAATTATTCTAAACATTACATATAATAATGCAACTGAGGAATCACATTAAACCTATTTTTTTGACAACCTAGTCATTTTGTTGAGTTATACTGAGCCTGTAGTCAATTCATTTTTTTAAAATGAATATATAGGGGCACCTGGGTGGCTCAGTAGGTTAAGCGTCTGCCTTTGGCTCAGAGCATGATCCCAGGATCCTGGGACCGAGTTCTGCGTCAGGCTCCCTGGTCAGGAGGGAGTCTGCTTCTCCCTCTGCCCTTCCCCCTGCTCGTGCACACGCGCACTCTCTCTCAAATAAATAAATAAAATCTTTTTTTAAAAATGAGTATATAATGATATGCCAAGTATATACTAGGAACTATGAATATAACAAAAAGAATATACTCCTGCCCTCAAAGAATATGATATCCCATAAGGAAGACAAATAGACAGCTACAGAGCAGTGATGTAAGTATTATAAGGGGTATCTACAGAGTACTAGGAGAACACAGTGGAAGAGTATGTAACGTGGAATATATAGTAGAAGCTTTCCTAACTAATAACCTGGATTGAACTGGTTGTATTCCTCAGTAGACCAAAAATCCTGATGGCCAGTAATACTTGTGCTTCCTCTACTTGAATTTGCTTACCACATCCATTTCCAACCTCTTTATGTAAGTATAACATGACAGTGAATTCAAAATTTGATTATTAAGCAAACATATGAAATAAGATTCTGAAAACAAATTGTAATTTCTATGAAAATAAAGCTGAATATACATTTAGCCAAGTAGCTAAACACAAAACTGCTGTCTAATTAGATTAGGAAGACAAGATTAGGGCAGAAAATCGTTAAAACTCTAGAAGGATTTTGCACTCAGATTTCTTTGAAATGGCTTTAAATTCTCACTCCACTTTAAAGAAACTAAAAATCATCCATGATTCATTATATGTTTATATAAGAAACATCACCAAAAAATTATAGTCAGCAGATCCTTCAAAGGAAAAGCCTAAACAGATTGATGAAACATACATATGCAGGTTTTAAGAGAAAAGGTTTAAAATATGCATGCACCTTTTTTTATAGTTTATCAGACTTTTTGATTAATTGGTACCAATTACAGTAAGAAAAAAAGGACTTGAGCTGCAACAGTCCCCAAAAAAGAAACAAGGATGCCAAAAGGGACTTCAGGATGCTGCTGTGTAAAGGGTGATTAAAGATTAAAACGTGAGTTTGAAAAGGTGAAAGCTTTTCTGGGACCCAAGTTAACAAAATCAGCAACAGCATGAACAAAGCAGACCTGGATTTGTTTACCAAACTCTGATATGCTGGGATAAAGGTAGCCCTAAAAAAAGAGTTTTTTATTGGTATAAAATCATTCCCACTAGAAAATAAGCTCCATGAAAACCAAGGATCTTGTCTATTTTCACTCACTGATTTACCCCTTCTCCCTTAGGGGGCTTAGAACACCTGAAATGAAGTAGGCCCTCAATAATTCTTTATTTAGGGTTGATGAATCAATTGAATGAACTACTACAACACTTTCTGACATTTACAAAATAAAGAATATCCTTGAAATTTGAGCAATGTAAACTTAAGCAGAGGACAGTGTGACTTGACCCATCAAAAAATAAACTTAGAGGGATGCCTGGGTGGCTCAGTTGGTTAAGCACCTGCCTTCGGCTCAGGTCATGATCTCAGGGTCCTAGGATCAAGCCCCACATCAGGCTCCGTGCTCAGCGGGAAGTCTGCTTCTCCCTCTGCTGCTACCCCTGCTTGTGCTCCCTGTCTCGCTCTCTCTCTCTCACAAATAAAATCTTTAAAATAAATAAAAGCAATTACACTGACGATAAGAATAGAAATTTGTTAAGTTCAGGGGTGCCTGGGTGGCTCAGTCGTTAAGTGTCTGCCTTTCCGCTCAGTCATGATCCCGGGGGTCCTGGGATCGAGCCCCGCATCGGGCTCCCTGCTCCGTGGGAGGCCTGCTTCTCCCTCTCCCACTCCCCTTGCTTGTGTTCCCTATCTCACTGTGTATCTCTCTGTCAAATAAATAAAATCTTTTAAAAAAAAAAAAAGAAATTTGTCAAGTTCAAGCTACACTCAGACATGATGAAAATTCTCTGAGAACATGCTCCAAAGAATTTCCTTAAAAGAACAAATTTTATACTTCTGAAAGCTTTAAACCTTTAGAGGAACACAAACCTAGGCCCTTAAATTCAAGTTGCTGCTGTCAGTTACCAATAAGGTTATTAACTGGTTTCTCCTGCTTCTAATAATGTCACCATTCATCTCCTATTTTACTCCAGGCATCTGAAAAAAAGGTTATTAGAGAAATGGACAAAACTGAGAAAGGTCCTCAGTTAAATGGGTAAAACGTGAAAGGGAAGGAGAGGCAGAAACAAGTTTAATCATTACTTTCAACTTGGTTCAGTTTATTCAGTGTTCAAAGAAATTCACTTTCCTGAATCAAAAAGCTCCTGATACATTTAACATTAGACATAAAAGTTGACAAAGTCTCCTCAGTTCTATATACAATACCAGACATGTATATTCTTATTATGTGGTAAGAACTGTTCTTAGCACTTTATTTGTATTAGCTCACTTAATCCACATTTGTGTACATAAATGTATTTGTTTTGTTTTGTCCTTAAGGCCAATGGCAAACTGACTTTTCTGAGTCTTAAATTCCCTGGACTGATAAGAATTACCAGTATAAAATCCCAATTATCCCTGAAGGTTCACTTTGGGGTTTGATTCAAAAGTATGATTTTCTTAACAAAAGTCTCTGAAGTCCTGAATCCTGGCATCAGAGCCATCACAGGTTTGGACTAATAAGGGTGCTATTGGGGCTCTGTTCAACCTGGGATTACATTCTTTTTAGGACACATATAAGAATCTTATTCAGTTCAAAAGTCACTCAAATGTCAGATGGACCTTGCAATTGCCTTGATCTCTCCAGCAGAAAATGACTTCTTATATCCATTCTACTCACCGTAATAGACAACCTGTACCTAGCCTAAAAATAAATCAAAGTAGAAAGATATTTCTAGACTTCCCACTTGGGGACCATGAAGGTCTTCACCCAGACTTGCCAGATAATTATTCACTCGTGTAATGTTTACAAAGAATGAATGAAAAGTGCATATTTTATAATGTTCAATGAAAAAATATGGTAAAAGGATATATAAGGTAGGAGAAAAACTACATAAGATCACATTAGAAAATGAAAGGAAATACAGTAAAACATGAACACTGGTTGTAGCTGGGGTTTACATTTCTAAAACATTTTTTTCCTTATTTTCTAGTTCTCTTTAATAACCTGCATTAATTCATGCTTTTTAAATATTGCTTTCAAATTATAAACTATATATATATGTCCTATATAATAACTAATCTAGATAAGCTAGCTTTATATTAAATATTTATCTCATATCAAAATGTTATTTCCTAAACAGGTGTCATTCTATATAACCATTTTGTGATCATTTCCCCAAATCTTTACTAAAAAGCTCAACTTACATTCTTTCTCCATTTTATTTTTCAACTCCTCCCTGAAAAATACCTATTTAGTAGCAATCAAGATTTTATTTATTTATTTTTTAAATTTCATTTATTTATTTAACAGAGACAGCGAGAGAGCGAACATAAGCAGGGGGAGTGGGAGAGGGAGAAGCAGGCTTCCCCAGGACCCTGGGATCATGACCCAAGCCGAAGGCAGACGCTTAATGACTGAGCCACCCAGGCGCCCCAGCAATCAAGATTTTTTTTTTTAAAGATTTTATTTATTTATTTGAGAGAGAATGAGATAGAGAGAGAGAGAACATGAGAGCGGGGAGGGTCAGAGGGAGAAGCAGACTCCCTGCTGAGCAAGGAGCCCGATGCGGGACTCGATCCTGGGACTCCAGGATCATGACCTGAGCCGAAGGCAGTCGCTTAACCAACTGAGCCACCCAGGCGCCCAGCAATCAAGATTTTATTGCAGAGTGTAAAATTACTCTGGATTTAAAAGCAACATTATAACCCTACATCTAAGAGACCCTTGGAATAGTAGAAAATTTTTGCTTAATGTGCACTTCCTATACCCTATTTTAAGTATCTTCGTCCCATAAAAAGATGGTAATATTTGATTGATACATTCAACAACAGCAACCAAAATCTATGTTGAGTTTACAGTTTTCAAAGTGAATTTCCAAAAATATCACCCTAACACATTCAAATTTAGTTGGCATAGACACATTTGCAATGTTTAACAGAAACAAACAGCCTAAGACTCGCACATGGAGAACAGCAGCTCTGAGTTTCTCTGTTTGCAGCAAATGTGCTTCATTAGCCATTATGCTTTTTTCCTTCAAAGAGTTTCTCTTGGGTCATTGCCATGTTGCTTCCTATTAGACAAGTTAGTACTGGATGCCTGTAGCTACACATACACATAGGTGTGTGTGTAATATACATGTATATACATGTAAATGTATATACACATACATACCTCAGTCTATAATCCTGGTAGATTCACATTTATTTTTGTATTTTACTTTTTCTTTTTTTATAATACATTTTCAAACCTACCTAAGGACAGAGAATAAGGAAAAGTATAATGAAACCCCATGTACTCGTCACCCAGCTTCAACAATATTAGTATTTTGTTATTTTTGTTTTATCTATCTTTCCCAACTTTTTAAGGGAAGGAAGTGAGTGCTGAAGTATTTTAAAACAAATCTTAGACATGATCAGAAAAAAATTCTCCCTAGCAAACTTAAAAGTTGTAAAAACGCTTGCCTTCTTTCACTTAAACCTTACCATATTAAAAATATCTAAAATGTTAAGACACTAAACTTAATGTCTACAATAGCTTAAGTTAGAATCAGACTTCTAGAAGTAGAAGGAAACACAGAAATCATATAATTTCTTACTATTCAAATTGTGATACTCGAGCCAGCAGCACTGGCATACCCAGGAGCTTCTTAGAAATGCACAACCTCAGGCCTGGCCCAGACCTTCTGAACCAGACTCTGCATTTTAACAAGATCTTCAGGTGACTAGCATGCTCATTAAACTTTTTGAAGGGCAGCTGAATCTACTCCACTCAGTTGAGAAAACAGAGGCCTAGAGAGGTTAAGTGACTCTCCCAACAAGAGTAAAACCCAGAATATCTGATTCTGACACCAGGTGTTTTTTTTTCCTGACATGACATATTGCCTCTGAACAAACCTGATTCCCACCACATCCTTCTGGAAACGAATTCAATTAACAAGTGAATTTCCCATATATTTTTTTAAATTCATGAGAACCTGACATTTCCCCAAATACTGTATTATATACTGGAGCAGAAGCTGTAAATTAATCAAACTTCTTCCTTCTTTGGATAAAAGGACAGATCTTTTCAGCAAGAGTGCCTTCAAGAAGACCAATTTAATTAATTAATGGCTATGTATTTTTTCAAAGGTCAGTAGTATAGTCTCCTTATGCAGAGAATATATTATCGAGTGCAGCTGAAAACCTGGGCCTTTTAGCATAGGATCAATAAACACAATACTGAAAGCCAGGCTCATTTTCTAAATGTGGCTTCAGTAGGAAAGTTCAGAAATGCGTTAAAACGTACCATCCACCCCCACAGCAATGATAACCAAGTCTTCTTGTTACACTAAAAAGGCATTTCCTTTTTTCCTTAATTCTAATAAGTTACGATTTTATTAAGGAAAACTGAATAAAGCCTCAGATTAAAATTATTTTAAAAGCATGTATTAATTATGGTATCTATGTATTACTTAAAAAATTATTTTTTTCGGCCATACAGGCTTTCATTAAGAGGCCATTCTTAATTTTCAGAAGAGAATTTTATGACAGTTAGGAATTCCAGAGGCTTCCGTAGAACAATATTAAAAAAACCTATTGTTTATAGAATAAAGAGCTCCTGAATCTTTCCGTAGGGTGTGTTTTCTTAACAAAATACAAAGTGGAGAGTAAAAACATGTCAAAACCAATACTATTCCTTCAAAAATACTGGTAAAAGAGTCAATTGTTACAGCCTTTACAGAGGGCAGTTTGGTAATATGCATTAAAAAAATAAATTATGCATGCTGCTTGACCCAGTAGTTTCCCTCAGAAATGTGACCTATAGAAATAATTAAAAATGTGTGCAAAGATCTTCCTACTAGAAGTTCTGTGCAATACTGTTTATAATAAAAAAAAAATGTGAGGGGCGACTGGGGGGCTCAGTCGGTTAAGCGTCTGCCTTCAGCTCAGGTCATGATCCTGGGAGTCCTGGGATCCCCACATTGGGCTCCCTGTTCAGCAGGGAGTCTGCTGCTCCCTCTGCCCCTCCCCCGCTCGTGCTTGCACTCTCTCTCTCTCAAATAAATAAAATCTTTAAAAAAAATGTGAAACAACCTAAGAACCTATAGGAAGGTAATATGTAAATAAAAGCGCATTATAAAGTATATGGTGTTTTACCATTGAAAGGATAATGTAATCTGAAATGGAACCCTCTCCCCACATCTGGGTGGCTCAGTCAGTTAAGTGTCCAACACTTGATTTGGGCTCAGTGCATGATCTCAGAGTCCTGAGATCCAGCCCCATGTCAGGCTCCATGCTTGGCAGGGAGTCTGCTGGAGACTCTCCCTTTCCTTCTGCTCCCCTCCCCCCCAGGCCCCCCCAACGCACTCTCTCTAAATTAATAAATAAGTCTTTAAAAATAAAATGGAATCATCTTCGAAACACATTACTGAGTTTTAAAAGGTTAAGATAGTGTTTGTATGCTGTGAAATTATATAATTATTAAATATTAAAATATATTAAATAAAAATACTTAAATCATGTATTATATATTATTATATATTAAATAAATGTAAATAAGTGTATATTCATGTATAGAGTAGGTAGAACTATGATGACCATATAACATCATGTGTAGCTTGAATTTTCTACAAAATCGTGTATGATATATTTACAATCAGTTTTAAAATTAAAAGTATATTCTTAAAAAAAAAAGAAAGCAGATGTACAAATTCAAGGCTTGGAGTGAATAAGGAAGTTTAGCAATGGAAAAGAACAAAGCCAAAACCTTAACCACCTGACTACTAACACTTCAGCTTTTTGCAGAGTAGTGAAAAGGCAGAAATAAAAAGATGAAAGGGTGGGAACAATCTGCAACCTGTTAAAACCAAAGATGCTCACCACTTTTGCCACATCAAAAATAGTGCAAGGAAAAGCTGCTCTTAAGTCTATCAACCCCTGAACAAAACTAACCACTCTAGTCTTAGGAGCTCACTATCATGATCATTTAGCTCTAACTACACTCAGTGAGCCCTGTGTAAAGTAACATGGAAGTATATCACACACCACAAAGTTTTACTGTTCTTTTCAGTAATTCCTGAGCAATTCTAAATTTCCTTCTTTGTGATGTATCAATATGGATCAGAGCTTTACTGCCCCTCCTTTTTCTCTTTTACTGGGGCTTGGAGCAAAAGGCAATTGCACTGGTCACACTTCACACTGACTTGAGTTCTCAGTTTTCCCATTAAAGATTATTCCAGTGAAACCAAAAGAATGGCAAAATAAGAAAAGTGAACCACAGTTCTTTGATCTATGGAAACTTGTAGACCTCCTGGGTCTAACTTAAAGTTTTTCTTATAACGCCTAAAATTTAGATGCAAGATCCAAGTAACTCGACTCCTAGTCTTTTAGTACCCAGGGGTCACAAACCTATTTACATGGCTTATTTTGACCTTGTAAATAAAACTGGGTATTGTATTAACAATTCTCTGAACCCATGAACCTCATGAACAAAACAAGAAAAATACCCGAACAGATGGATAAAAACACATTTTGCACAATGCTCTAAATCACCTCCCGTTTACTTCCCTCTTATAAAGAATTGGCTTAAATACAGAGTAAAACCCAGACACAAATCAATCTAATGAATAAGAATTGACTATGTGTCCATTTAGCAACTGAAAAGTTTATTTTAGTACTTGAAACTCCATGGTTCTTCAAACTAGAAACCTCATGAATACAGTCTGATATTGATTTTTATTAACAAATGCAACTAACACCATTTCATCCCTCATTAGGACTGACTGAAAACACTTTGGACTGCCACTTATTCAGCATCGCTGAAGCATTATCTATATGGAGAAAAAAAAAGTATACTTGTCCCTTCAAATATCAATCACCAAACACACTTTAATTCAATGGTAAATACATCATTTGGAACATTTTAACCACAGGTGAAAAACAAAAAGCAAACTTTCTACCAACCTAGTATTTTTTTTAAAGATTTTATTTATTTGACAGAGAGGGAGAGACACAGAGGGAGAGGGAACACAAACAGGGGGAGTGGGAGAGGGAGAAGCAGGCTTCCTGCTGAGCAGGGAGCCCGATGCGGGGCTCGATCCCAGGACTCTGGGATCATGACCTGAGCCAAAGGCAGATGCTTAATGACTGAGCCACT
The DNA here is from genome assembly GCF_054177405.1 of Leptonychotes weddellii. Lineage (NCBI taxonomy): Eukaryota > Metazoa > Chordata > Mammalia > Carnivora > Phocidae > Leptonychotes > Leptonychotes weddellii. The sequence continues at coordinate 91,071,867 of NC_138373.1, forward strand.
GAGCCACCCAGGTGCCCCTCTACCAATGTAGTATTGACAGATAATCCTTATTACCAAGGAAAGGGAAAATAATCAGTCTCCGACCTACTTTACTTGAACCCTTCCATTAGTAGAGGAAATGGCAAATCAAGCTACTCTCCATTAAGATACTTTTCCTCAACAACTCAAATTCAAAGACAAGCTTAAGAACAGGGAACACAATTGCTGGGTCATATGGTTACCCCAAAGATACAAATGTAGTGATCTGAAGGGGTACGTGCACCCCAATGTTTATAGCAGCAATGTCCACAATAGCCAAACTATGGAAAGAGCCAAGATGTCCATCAACAGATGAATGGATAAAAAAGATGTGGTATATATATACAATGGACTGCAGCCATCAAAAAAACGAAAGAAATCTTGCCATTTGCAATGAAGTGGATGGAACTAGAGAGTATTATGCTAAGCAAAATAAGTCAATCAGAGAAAGACATGTATCATATGATCTCACTGATATGAGGAATTCTTAATCTCAGGAAACAAACTG
>NC_138373.1:91072492-91116083 GCF_054177405.1 Leptonychotes weddellii
ATATTGAATGGAGCACTGGGTGTTATACACAAACAATGAATCATGGAACACTACATCAAAAACTAATGATGTAATGTATGATGATTAACATAATAAAATAAAATTTAAAAAAAAAAACAGGAACACAGAATGGAAGAGAGAAGGAGGACACGTTCTCCTAAGCAATATTATAGTTCAGAATCTGCTCCATTAATCTAATTGAAAGTATTGGCAAGAATTTTCCATCAGCTAGATCAGCTACCTTCTATCATTCATTATAATGTACTGCTTAAGTACATAAAGTTGCCAAAACACAAATATTTTGGAATTATCTCAGGCAAGAAGTAAAAACGTAAGACCAGAAATTTTAAACCTACTATGTCCAATAGCTGGTCATTTTCAGAATTTATAGATGAATGTATTATTAGCAGTAAGGATAGTCTGCCTGTATTTTGTTTCATTGTCCAGCTTAATGAAAGTGTAATGGAAATGTAAGAATCTGACAGCATTTATTAATATCTGTTTAGCAATTAAATACTTGAAGTTTAATTTAAAAATTTAAGAATATCAAAAGTGAAAGGAACAAAATCAAACGATGTTAATCTACCAGGAAAAGAGTTGGCTGTGTGTTTACTGTGACCTTGAGCTTACTACTAAATAAAAAAAAATTTAAGAATTTTATAAGAGAAGGAATAGGGGGAAGAAAAATAGAGATACTCCAAAGGCTGTTGCCATCTTCTTTACTATTCTATCCGTTAAAAAATACTCTCAATTTTGTACCTAAAATGTTTTAAGTGTGCTTATTGATACAGTCTTAATGTTAGATTGTCCAAGAACTATCTTTGGCCCTTTTCCTCTTATCTACAGTGTCTCCCTTGGTGATCTTATCTAGTCTCAAGGACTTAAATACATGCATAATTTAGAATTCCAGCTCAGTCTTTTCTAAGCCAAACTTATACATCTTACTGCATACTTGACCAAGATATCTAAAAGGCATCTCAAACTCAGCATGCTTAAACTGAATCCCTAATTTGCACCACCCCTTCCTTCTCTAACCTGTGCAACCCACAGTCTTCCCATTTAAGTTGATGGCAACTCCATTTTTCAAGTTGCTCAAGTCAAAATCTTTAGAGGCGCCCCGATTGCTCACACCCCACCACTTGGTAATGAAATCCTATTGCTTCTATCTTCCAAATATATCCAGAAACTGATCATATCCCACCATCTGTTCTGAGCTGCCATTATATCTCATCTAGATTACTGCAAGCTTCCTAACACATCTCCCTGTACCCCTAAATTTAGTCTTTATACAACTGTCGGATTTATCTTTTTAAAACTAAGTCAGGGGTCTCTACTGTGTTCAAATGCTGCAATGGCTCCAGATCTCCCTTAGAGTTAAAACCAATGCCCTTTCAATAATACACAGCCCTTCTGGCCTCCTGTGACCCTTCTGCCCTGTTATTCTACCCGCCTTGTTCATTCTCCCAGCCTCCTAAAGATTCCTTGAAGTCACCAGACAACCATCGTGGACCCACTGAAGGCCTCTGCTCTTCCCGTTATCTCAGCCTGAAAGGGATTTATCTCAAATATCTACTTGGCTAACTCCCTTACTTCCCTCAAGTATTTGTTCAAGGATCACTTCTCAGTGAGGCTTACCCTGTTCGTGCTATTGAAATTGCAACCAGTCCCCTCTCAACCAAAAAAAAAAGTGTGTGTAGGGGGGTACTTACCCTTGGTGAACTGATCTCACCCAGCAAAAACAACAGAAAAAAATACTAGAATTACAGAAGTATTTGCATGAGAAAATGAAATAAGAGATTAGCTAGAGCCTTCTGTCAAAACTCCACTCAGGTTTAGGGACTTGAAAAGGTAACTCCATACACAAAGGATGAAGAAAAAAGGTCAGCTACCAAAAAGAATCTATATATATTCAGAGGCCCTATCTGAGTCATAAACATACAGCTGCTACACACTAATATAAGAGCGTCATGGGGAAAAAACAAAACAATTTAAAGCACAGCAAAGCATCTCCTTACCCACACATGGGATAAACAGCAATAAAATATACTCCAATTCCAGGCATATGCAAATAAATAATTTCTGCTCCATATAACCTTAACAGTTTGTCCCTAAAGAGGCTTACCTGAGACTTGATGCTTAGTTTAAAAAAAAAAACAAACAAAAAACTCATCATTTAAATCTTATTGGCCAACATCTGACTTCTTGAATTCATAGTTTCGGTTTTCAAAAAAGACACCTAAAACTCCAGTCAGTTTAGCTTAAAATAAAGTGACAAACAGAAAAAAATGCATTACAATGGGGAAATGCAAAATCAATAATTTATTCAAACATGTACTAATGTTTGAGCACCTAATGTTAGGCCTGTGATAGGAGCTGACGTGGCCTCAAGCCCAGTGATTACAGTGGAAATGAGGTATAAATACCAACACATGAGCATTTTTTCCCGTTTCAGTAAATTTATCAAATATATTGACTATATTGGCTACATATTCTGGAAGTTTTCCATTTCAACAAATGTGCAGTGAGCATCTATTATGTGCATGGCACTGTACAAGATGCTAAGAGGTTACAAAGATGAATAATAGGTTTTATTTATTATTTCCTATGTATCCCAGACACTGTACACTATCATACTAATCAACCCACCAACTTTATGAGTTAAATACATCCGTGTTTTAGAGATAATAACCTATAAGGTCTAGAAAGCTGAAGAGGCAAAACTAGCAAGTAGCAGAACTAGGATTCAATCTCAGGCACTTTAAACTCTAGAACCCATGCTCTTACCTACCATGCTAACCTGTTTCCCTCAAGAAGCTTCAAGTCTAGAGGGCAGAAAGATACACTTAGAAATAATATTAATACACCTAACCAGCTCTACCTCATTAGTGCCCAAAGTCTACCTGACAAATAAAAACAGCAAATTAAGTACTCACAGGTAAAGAGTAAACACATTTTATACTGTAGAATTACTCCCCAAAGAACAAATTTTATTTTATTTTATTTTTAAAGATTTTATTTACTTACTTGAGAAAGATGAGAGCACAAGCAGGGGTAGCGGGAGATCCTCGCCAAGCAGAGAGCCCGACATGGGGCTTGATCCCAGGACCCTGAGATAATGACCTGAGCTGAAGGCAGACGCTTAACCGACTGAGCCACCCAGGGGCCCCAAAACAAATTTAATTTTAAATAAATAAATGGCTTGTAGTTGTATCTGATCTGGGAAATGATAGTCTTAAAGAAAAATAAAATGAGGGGTGCCTGGGTGGCTCAGTCGTTAAGCGTCTGCCTCCAGCTCAGGTCATGATCCAGGGTGCTGGGATCGAGTCCCGCATTGGGCTCCTGCTCGGCGGGAAGCCTGCTTCTCCCTCTCCCACTCCCTCTGCTTGTGTTCCCTCTCTCACTGTGTCTCTGTCAAATAAATAAATAAAATCTTTTAAAAAAAAAGAAAAAAAATGTACATCAGTCTTATTTAGAAAAAAAATAATACGTGATAAAAGCAACTAATTTTCAGTTTCTTTCTACTCTAAAACTGCTGCATAACAGCTTCAATTTCTTTAGTGATAATTCTAATTCTGGGGTGCCTGGATGGCTCAGTTGGTTAAGTGATTGCCTTCGGCTCAGGTCATGATCCCAGGGTCCTGGGATGGGGTCCCACATCGGGCTCCTTGCTCAGCTGGGAGCCTGCTTCTCCCTCTCCCTCTGCTGCTCCCCCTGCTTGTGCTCTCACATCTGTCAAATAAATAAAAATATTTTAAAAATAAAAATAAATTTAAAAAAATAAAGAATTCTAATTCTGTCCAATTTGCCTCTTTCTAAACATGGGGACAAAATCAGGTAACTTGTAATATAGCACAAAACTAAATACACTTTAAGTATATACCTAGAAACTGTTTTTTACAAATTCTAAATACTTATGTAGAAAAGGCTTCCTTCTGCCAAGTAAAACTTCTTTTTGCACACTGGCTGCACAAAGCTTCCCAAAACAGATGGGCAGCCTGCAAGGCCTTCGGATCCTTTGTTAAAAAGGTGGCAAATGGGTCCTATTGACCATTAAAGTCAGCCAGGTTTCTGGGAAGCACTGACCCTAGTAAAGACATTATGTTTCTTCATCTTGCAAACCAGAGCAGACAAAAGAGCCAAAGCTAAAAGAAGAGAAACCAAAGTAAGATTAGACTTAAACATTAGAATCCATATCATACAAATTTGATACAAACAGCCCCTATTTTTCAACATTGCTGTCACAATGTTAACCTACAAAAATGAAAAGACTGACCCCACTGTTTTTAAAATCTTAATCTATCAGTCAACTAGGTAAAATCTCAGCAGTTGGTATAAACACAAACTGCCAACCTCCTCTAAACAAAAAAAAAAAAAAGAGGGCTCTCTTCTCATGTAAAACAGGGAACTAATGGCAGAAAATCATATTTGAACATCGAAAACATTCCTAAATAGTGGCAAAGTTTCTTCTTAAAAAAAAGAAGTGGAAATAACCAGGTGAATCTCAAGTTACTACTGAGTAAAAAAGTTACTCCTGGGGCACCTGGGTGGCTCAGTCGTTAAGCGTCTGCCTTCGGCTCAGGTCATGATCCCAGGGTCCTGGGACGGAGCCCCGCATTGGGCTCCTTGCTTCGCAGGAAGCCTGCTTCTCCCTCTCCCACTCCCCCTGCTTGTGTTCCCTCTCTCGCTGTGTCTCTGTCAAATAAATAAATAAAATCTTAAAAAAAAAAAAGTTACTCCCATGAGCTTTGAGAGGAATTTATAAGACCAATTTTCAGAACTTTTTTTGAATGCTAAATAATAATCTTATTATCAATGATCTGAAGTAAAATAAGTTAATTTTAAAATATAAAAGGATTACTTATGATCTCCTGCGATCTACATCCTAAATGATTTCAAGAGATCTCCAGAATGTTAATAAGAAACATGCAAATGTCTTTTATAAATAAAAAATTTTAAGTTTACTAATCACATGCTCTCTAAATCAAAATAAAATTTAGTAAAAATGAAGGGTACTGCTTAATAATCAGAAGAGATTCATAATTCAGAGATGTTTAAAAGTAAGATACTTTAAAGCATAATTAACTGTAGTGTTTATTTTAGCCAGTCTGTTCTCAAATCCTACATTTCATTTGTCCCACAGCTTATTTTGTAAGAGATCTGAGTATATACAAACTTTTCTTGAGTGTCTATTCTTTATGATTACATCCACAGCAACAAGGAAACAAAACAAGGCAACTCACTGCAACTCCAGATTGGCTACCGGAAGAAGAGAATATGTGAGGATCTAATGGAAACAAGGCAGGGACTGTTGGAGACCATGAATATTTCAGAAGAATAATGAAAACGTGTGCCAGATGGGTTTGCTTGCAGCTGGCTAACAACTAAATTTCTGACCAAAGCCAAATGCTTCCTTACATAATTTATCAAGCACTTTTCAGTTCCCCTCCACTACAACCCTTTTCATTCTTTTTTTTTTTTTTTCATTTTCCTTTTCTGTTTTTAAAAAGCAATACCACCATCACTTCCCTTTCAAATTAGGACTATTATATAAAAATTTAAAAAGAGAAAAGAAAAGAACACCTGTGTGCCATGTACTGCTGAATCTTAAGCATAAATGCAGGTGTTACCACCGAAGCAAAAACGGACAAAGAGGTGCTACAAAAGCTAACCACTCTTTTAAACGAAATAGTTTAAAATAAATACTGCCAAGGGTTAGCAACAGCACAAATACAAATCAACTCTGCATAGCCATCAGAGGTGAAGGCTCATCCTTCCCAGAGTACACTGCCCCTGCCCATCTCTCCAGACTCAACTTTCAACATTCTACTGGATATTCCAGATACAGAAGTAGCTGAGTTCCCTTGTATTCTCAAGTTCTTTTAACAATAAAAATAATAATATTTGAACACTCCTATGTGCCTGGCACTGTTCTAAGCATCTGACCAGCATATCCCAAGAGGAGTTAAGAGTACTATTATTACTAGGTAAAGAGAACTTAAGTGACTTGCTCAAAGCAGTCTGGCTTCCGAGCCCATCCATGCTCAAACTCTGCAACATTGCTTCTCTAAAAGAGATTTGTATTATTTCTTTAAAATACAGATTGCTTTAAAATCCTGCACACTACTACACCTTTGGTATACTCTATTTAAAATTGTTCCTGAAGACTGTAAGTCCTAAATCAAAGGTTTAAAAGCTTTAATACTGCTCAAATCAGTGTGGTAGCTAGCTAGCCTCCAAGATGGCTCTCAATGACCCTGCCTCCAGCACTCACAGCCTAATGGAATTCCCTCTCACAGTGTACCAGGCAGGGTTGGCCTATGTGACCAATAGCACAGGGCAAAAATGACGGTATGTCACTTCTGAGAGTAGGCTGTAAAAATTTTTGACTTCTATCATGGGTCTCTCTCTCCCTTTCTCTCTGATCACTTGCTCTGAGGGAAACCGGCAGCCACATCATTAGGACACACAGGCAGCCTACAGAGAGGCCCAACTGGTGAGGAACAGAGAGGCCTGCTAACAACCACACAAGTAAGTTTAGAAGTGGATTCTTCAGGCAGAGTTGGGCCAGGCCCTGAGATGACTACAGCTCCTGCCAACAGCTTGACTGCAACCTTTTAAGAGAAACTTTGAGCCAGAAGCACCCAGCTAAGCTGCTCCTGGATTCCCGACCTTCACAAAGTATGCAAGATAATAAACATTTGTTTTGAGCACTGTATTTCAGGATAATCTTGTCCCTCAGCAATAGTTAACTAATATAATAAAACAACCCTATTGACAAGCTTATTTATAACAAAGGTGTTAAAAGAAAGAGCCTTTTTAAGATTCCTAAATTTCTGAGCTAGAATAACTTTTAATAATTAGTTACTTCCTCAACACCTTTGCCAATATTTAAAAATGTTAAAAGCACACATAAAATTTACTTCTTGATTTAATTATTGCATTTGGTTAATGAGACTAAGGCATTTCATAGTATTTATTCAATACATAAATTGTAACTGAGATCTGAAGATTAAATAGAAAATCAAAATTCATTTTATTAAAGTGGACATAAAAGAGTCCTTATCTTTAGAGACATTCTAAAATATTACAGATGAAATGACGTAAAATCTGGGATTTGTTACAAAATAATACTGTAGCAACTCATAAGCATAAGGAGGTAGGAGGATGAAGATGAAATAATATTGGCAATCAGGTGATAATTAGTTGACAGATACTATCTTTTTAGGTATAAGTACATTGCTCTCCATCAAATTAGGCAGGTGGGCTCTTTGACACAAGAGAAAGACTAAGTTCCTCTATAATGAAAGGAGCCTGGATTTGGACTCAGAAGAACCTTCCTTCTGGTTCTAATTCTGCCACTAGCAATGTAAACTTAGGCAATTCATTTAACATCTCTGAACATGAATGCCAACTGCAAACTAGGGACTGTATCTGACCTGATTTAAACAATAAAAAATACAATTTGAGCAATACCTTTATCATTGTTACCAATTAAGTGAGGTAAAAAGGCAAAAACATGGGTAAGAGAGAAATATATCAAAGTTCAAAGGTAAGAGTATAATCTAAGATTAATTAAAACACATGTCATGGAACACAGAGAATACCTCTAGAAGCATACACAAGAAAGTGGTAACTATGATTATGTCTGGGGAAAGGAACTGAAAGGCTAGGGGAAAGGATGAGATACATTTTTTTAACACAATTTTTTTCTATCTTGTGAAAATGATACCAAATGAATGTATTATCTTTTTTTTTAACAGATAAAATTATCCCTCAGGAAAAAAAGGACACAACCCCAGAGATTGTCTTGGAATTGAAGGAGAGTTTCATCAACACCTTAAATCTCATCAAAGTGTCTGAGGCTATCTCCAATCAATTATATTAATGAGAATAATAGCTAATGTCAACCGAGCAATTACATCCTGCCAGGCCCTAGAGTAAGCACCATAGATGCATTATCAGCAACTGGTACACATAGTTCTAGAGTAGTACCAGATGACCTGAACATTTTAGGTGGGAATGCCTAGAACCCACTGCAAACACCTGCAGACATTCAAACTGGTTAGACAGTTTTTTGCTGTACAAACTCCAAAATGTCAAAGGGCATATGGTTCACTGCCTCATAGCTGAAGAATACAGATGAATTCTAAATGCACTACTAAAGCCTGTCACAAAAACAACTGTGCATTTTAGCTACAAACTGAAGCATTGCAGAAAATAGGTAAATTATTGGGGTGCCTGGGTGGCTCAGTCGTTAAGCATCTGCCTTTGGCTCAGGTCATGATCCCAGGGTCCTGGGATCGAGCCCCACAATTGGTCTCCCTGCTCGGCGGGAAGCCTGCTTCTCCCTCTCCCACTCCCCCTGCTTGTGTTCCCTCTCTCGCTGTGTCTCTCTCTGTCAAATAAATAAGTCTTAAAAAAAAAGAATACATCTAGCTTTGTAATAAATAGGTTCTTAAAAGTCATGTAACAAAAACTTCTGAGTCAGATAATTTCATAATCAGTAGGAGTTCATTTTTGAAGTAAAGAGATCATTTTAAAGTAAAGAGTTCAGGGGCGCCTGGGTGGTTCAGTCGTTAAGCGTCTGCCTTCAGCTCAGGTCATGATCCCAGGGTCCTGGGATCGAGCCCCGCAACGGGCTCCCTGCTCAGCGGGAAGCCTGCTTCTCCCTCTCCTGCTCCCCCTGCTTGTGTTCCCTCTCTCGCTGTGTCTCTCTCTGTCAAATAAATAAATAAAATCTTTAACAACAACAAAAAAAGGAGCCTTCTTCATAGTCTGGCATTCAGTTAGGTTGCTTCCCAACAGCCACTTCCTTTCCCCTTCCACTGTCAAGCAGCCTAGTTTTCATCTCATACTGTCTCTAATCAGTTTATTTTTTTTAAGATTTTATTTCAGGGCACCTGGGTGGCTCAGCTGGTTAAGCGTCTGCCTTGGGCTTGGATCATGATCTCAGAGTCGTGGGATCGAGCCCCATGTCAGGCTCCCTGCTCGGTGGGGAGCCTGCTTCTCCCTCTCCCACTCCCCCTGCTTGTGCACTCGCTCTCTGTCAAATAAATAAATAAATAAATCTTTAAAAAAAAAAGATTTTATTCATTTATTTTAGAGAGAAAGCGCACAAGCAGGGGGGAGGAGCAGAGGGAGAGGGACAAGCAAACTCTGCACTGGACATGGAGCCTCATGCAGGGCTCAATCACACAATCCCGAGATCAGGACCTAAGCCAAAATCAAGAGTCAGACACTCAACCAACGAAGGCACCCAGGCGCTCTGGTCTCTAGTTTAATCCCATCTTTCTTGCCAGACTGATAAATTAAGGATGGGCTTCGTGACCTAAAGTGGTCTGATCACAAAGACCCAGATTTGTGTTTCATGATGTGAGTGGGGAGTGTAGGAGGAAAGTTAAATCTCTTCTAGGGAAGGTGTGATATGCAAATGTGAAGCCTGAACCACTGCCACCATTTTATTACCTTGAAGGAAGGAAGCCACACTGACAAGGAAGTCAACACTGAGGATAGACAGAGCATAAAGAACTGCAATGCAACGGAGCTAGAGTTCTGCTCAAATTATACCTAAACATCCCACCCCTAAAAAGACTTACGTGAACCAGCCAAATTCCTTTATTTCTTAGGTCCTCTCTGACCTATAACCACAGCATTGTGACAGAAAAATCATCCAAAAGCCAGATTAAATCTCTCTTCCCAATTCATCTCCCACTCCATGAAATACTTAAAGCAAGCTAGCCTATATATCTTTTAAGTGTGTACTATGTACATTTGGTTCTAGAAACAAAATGTGGGAACACAGATGTGGGAAAAAAAATAAGCCCCCTCTTCCCCACAGTTTGCCCCTTTACTTTCTTTATTGCATTATATGCTCCAAAATTTTTTTTAAGAACCAATGCCAGTCACAGTACTTATAGCAACTAAAATTCACCTTAATTCAGTCCATCCTAAAAAATAATAGAAACAAAAATGCAAATATCTCTCCAGATAAAAACTAACTAGGGTTCTCTCTCTCTCCCTCTTTTGTGCTTTAAGTATATTTTTCTTTTTTGGAAGGTTTGTTTCATTTACTCAAAAAATTTTTAGAAAGCACTGTCCTTACTAACAAAAGTCCTATTCATGCCAGTAAATTGATAGATTTAAAGAAAAGGAGATAAGCACATGTGCCCTTGTATAAGTTTTTCCAGTTACTATGATAAATATGCCTTCTTCGCTTTCTTAAGGTCTTCATTTGGTTTACACATATGAAACTCATGATAAGTATGTTTTAGGAGTAAAGTCATTTACAGAAGGTATCTAAAAGCACCAACAGCCAAAACACTGCAACACAATAAAAGACTGTCCTTGTTCTTATTACTCCACTACATGAGAAGAAAAACTGCAGACCTTCTCTGTGTTCTTTGCAGTTAGTGCCCGCACTGACCATGAAATGTTTACCCAGCCCCTACAATGGGAGACAGGAAAGGAGCTGTGAGGGACAAGTGTCAAATCTACTGCTGCTTCCAGATTCAGCCTTCCTAAAATATTATTCTCTTCCAGCAACCTGAAGACAGACAATCAGATTTTCCATCAGAGGTATCTTATACCATCTAAATAAATTTCTACTCTATGTGACTACAAATAAATCAGATTCCCACTAAGACAGAGATCAAGAATTTACCTTATTTGTCACTGAACAGCCTCTTTGGCTTACTAGCTTCTTTCCTCTGTCTTCCCATCTCATTTGTCACCAGTGCTTTCCCCTTTCTTTCCCATAATGGGAAAAAAAATTTGTGATAGATTATTTTAGCATTAAACTCCTCAGTTTCAAAGCTATTCTTTCTTTTCCCATTTCACCTTAATTACTGGTGGTATAAAGGATTTTGGTTTTAAAAAAAGTTGCTGCAAGTACTAAGAATTTAATTTTTATCCCTCAAGTACTTGAGGTGGACAACGCCATTTTATTTATTTATTCAGTCTTTCAATCAATAATTATTTACAGAGATCTTTAAAGATGTCATATACTAAATCAGTGGCAATGACTTTGACATAAAAAAATGCTACTGTGTTTCTCAGATTATTGCTCAGCTCATTTAACCACACAACTTCAGTAAAATGGTCACTCTGACTTCTAATTAGTGACTAGAAATCAGAACTTCTATTTTTATTTTAAACTCTACCCCTCTGGGATAACAGGTGATCATTGTTTTCTTTAATGCAATCCTGTATTCTCCAGTTTTCAAAATGAGCATACATTACTTTTACAATTTAAAAGCCACAATTTTTTAAAAAGCACTTACTACCTTTTATTATTTCAAACCAATTATTTTATTTACTTCACTCCTGGTGGAATATTTCAGTGCGTAAAACAGACATTCCTCAGAAAGTCCTACTAAAATGTCTGGGGGGAAAAAACCCCCCAAACAACCTCTTACATGTGTACCAACAGGTAGCAAAACCAAATGGGCTCATCTCCTTTTGTTTGTCCTTGATTCTCTTCCTACTCTATTTTAAGCATCTAATAAAGTGTCTAAAAAGCATTTATTATAAGACAAGCAGGTTAATGCCTTGATTTTCTCTGAAAATATTCAATTTGTTGCTCTTGCACGATACCCTCTAAATCCAAATTTTAACTTTTCATACCTAATAGACAACAATGGGGAGTAAACAGTTGGGTCTCTCTTGGGTTCCCTTATCCTGGAAAGCTCTAATTCTTAGTCTCTTCCTAAATAAATAACATTACAAAGTTTTACTTAAAAGAAAAAACACATTTAGTCATACAAATACCCACAAAACTTTAAAGTTACTATTAGAAAATATGCAGATACTCTGGAAAGTGTGAAGAAAAAAACAGACTTTTTAAAGAAAAAATATTTACAAAATGCATGTCCACATTTAAATCTGAATGTTCTCCTCAATTCTAAGAATATCTTTTAAGGAAGCATAAAGTTTTATGTTGCTGTGTAAGGAAACCTTGGGTACATTGGGGAAAGCTCAAAGGCCTATAATCTCATCACAAAGCAGCAGGGTCAAAAGGCAGAGGTCAGGGAACAGGGGAACAGGGAATAAAACAGTTCCCACACTTGAGAGGAGACTATATCTCATTTCAGAAGACATTCAAAAACTATTCAGTTGTATTTACTAAAATAATAAAACCATTTACACTCTCCTTTAAGTCCCAAAGCAAATCTGAATTTTACAAAAGAATTTATTTTTAAAAGCAAGAAATTTAAGAAGTTACTTCTCTTACATTAAAAAAAAAAAAAAAAACAATCTCTCTCACACATACACCAATGCTTCAGCTGTCCCTCAAAGACTGACTTTCAGATAGATAAAAGCTGTCACATGATCTATTCAACAGAGTTCAATGGGGCACAGAAATAAATACTAAATGTGCATACATGTCAACAGACATTTCACATCAAGGCCTCTGCCCCCTAATGATTCAACAAAGTAGGTCTACTTCTTGGCCACATTCAGAAAAAGCTAAATTTTTCTCCTGCTTTCTTCTTCTTCATTCCAGGTAAGAGTGAATATGATTTTGTTAAACTTTAGTAGGTGCAACATTTGTGCAAGAGACTTTATAATGACTCCTCCAGCAGGGAATTAAACCTGTGGGAGCTCCAGGGTCTAGGACACTTGTCTGGATATCTCTGTACAATTTTTCACACTCTAACCATAAAATCTGTGTTCCAAGTAGAAGAGAGGGTGACAGAAAGATTAGTAAGATCAGGAAAAGAGGATTTTTGGAGTAAAAGGTGTGATTTTTCTACTGTCTTCCACCCTCTATACACCTGTATTTTACACTCTCCCCACTGGCCCCTTCCACCAGGGACAAGACAGGTTACAAGTGGTTCATAGTAAATGAGGCCTGTCTAGGGGCGCCTGGGTGGCTCAGTTGGTTGGGCGACTGCCTTCGGCTCAGGTCATGATCCTGGAGTCCCGGGATCGAGTCCCGCATCGGGCTCCCTGCTCGGCAGGGAGTCTGCTTCTCCCTCTGACCCTCCTCCTTCTCATGCTCTCTGTCTCTCATTCTCTCTCTCTCAAATAAATAAATAAAATCTTTAAAAAAAAAAAGTAAATGAGGCCTGTCCATCCTTCACTGTGAGGACTACACAAAATTTTACATTTAAGCACACACAGCTTTCACGTATTTATTTAAAATCAAATGGTAGCTAGGGCTGCCAATGGAAAAATAAGCATTGCCAGACAGGAGTGAGAACAACTAAACAAAATAACCTATTTTGGCATAATCACCTCAGCGGTACCAATGCTTGTGTTCTAATAAACTGTGAAATCACAGTCATTGTTCTCGTGAACAATGGTACAAAGCAAATGAAGTCAAGCTGGAAAGCTCATTTCCCTGGAGCTGAGCCAGAATATTTTGAAATCCAGACAAAAGTTTATTTATTAAGAAAAAGAATACACTTGAGACAAGAGATGGGAAACATTCTTAAACAATCTGTTATCTTGTTACCTCAGCCATTTAAATTTCCTTAAAGGTTAGGGTTAAAGTTGAAGCGAAGAGAAATTAACCTAGAAAATAGAACAAAACACTGTGGTCCTGGAAGTGAATCATCCATAATCTTTAAACCTATAACCAGCCCTAAATTTCTGCTGCTCAAGCTATTCCTATGCAAGTCTGTAGCTGATTCTCATGGAATTCCATTTGATATGCTGATGCCGATTCTTATAATCAGGGACTCATACAAGAGTCCGAGATGGTCACTCCCCTTCACAACAATTCCTGTCTCATCTACCTAGAGGGAAACAATCCTTCCTTGCTATTTTAGTCCCAATCTACAGCAAAAAGAAAAAAAAAAGAATATAAATTTATTACATAGAAAGAATATTGTTGATCTAGCTGACTGTCCCTGTTTTCTCAAAGAACCATGAGAAAAGAAAAAGAAACTGAAGGCATACTAGAAACAAAGTATTAAACCTGAAAAAGCCATGGACAATAAAGAAACTCTACCCAGTTTCTGATGCGGATGAAGGTAATTGGAGGAGTTAGACATTAAAAACTCTTCACTATCGATGACACTGGAAATTTTTATCAAAAGTATTTCTTCTTAAAGCAATAGGAAGTGGCTTCATGAGGACTAACGTGAAAGTAAGGGTGATCTTTGAAGAAGGGATTAAAGGGGAAAAATGTACAAAAAGCCTGGTCTGAGCAAATTTGTGCCAAACTGTACAGAAGAATTAAGACTGTCAAAAACTGGGCACCTGGGTGGCTCAGTTAAGCCTGCATCGGGGCTCCCTGCTCGGCGGGGAGCCTGCTTCTCCCTCTCCCTCTGCCCTTCCCCCCTGCGCACATATGCACACGGATGAGCGTGCACTCTCTCTGTCAAATAAGTAAAATCTTAAAAAAAAGATTGTTAAAAACTTATGTATCACTTCTACACTGTTTCCTCAAACTATAGAGTAAGTCCCTGTGTTAAATAAATGACTGTATGAACATGCTATACTGGAAAAGAAGACAAGAGGAAAGGGCAAGAAAACATGGTCTTCAAAGCAGAAACCTGGATTCTCCAGGCTCGGGCAGGAGAAAATTATGTAAAACAGGTGGATTTACATCCCAAGGCATTTGGGATCTAGAAAACAGACTACTTAAAAATATCTTTAAACTGGGTTTCACAGTTTAGAACCTATATCTAAGCATTCAACATTCTGGTCCTCACAGACGGGTTGAACTTAAAAGATTCTACAACTCTAAAATTATAATTTCACCTATTTTTATTGCACTCTGTACTTCAAAGCTCTTTCCAAGACACTGTCACATTTTATAATTGAGAAAAGTCTCTAGAAAAGTATCTAGTTGTCTAGACTAGCATAAGTGTTGAAAAACATGTGTGTCCTCAGATTATGAACAAATTAAAAAAAAAACTACAGGGAAGAGAAGCAAATGGACTACTTTTGCAGTGGTATTCCTAAGAGAGTATGAATATGTGAAAACTATTCACAGCTCATCTGGAATAGTCGCTTAGCAGTAGCATTAACCAGGTATTTTTCCCATTATGTATCGGCTATCCACAATTACTGCAGTGTGCATATAATGCCACGTCTTTCTCTTCCATCCAATAAAAGCACGTGAGAATGGAACTGAGTGAGAACAGCATCGTGAGAGGGAAGACCTTGATTCCATTCCACTTATTTTAAAACTTGCATCATTTACAACCTCAGTATTTCAACTACTGTTAATAATTACTGTGACTCAGCTCAGAAACGGCAGGCCCACTAATGTGTCACCACCCACGAGTTGAGGACAGCTGGTCTAGAGGATCTGGAGGGGCAGCAAGGTGCAATGGAGCCAGAAAGCCTGGGAGGTAATCCCAGCTTTTAGTAACTGTGACTTTGGGGAACACCTCACATAAAATGAGGAAAATAACACCAAGTTATCGTGAAGACTAAAAGTAATGTTTATAAATCACCAACCACAATTCATGACTCCATAAATGTTAGCTATTTTCACGGCTTCATTGTATAAAGGTGACTTCCTAGAGCTACTTCTGACTTAACAGTGCTAGTACTTACCTTTGAAAGTCATTTAAAGAAAGCATTAATTCAAAAATATCTTTGTACCAGTGATGTATACAAGTTTATAAAAGAAAAATGAAAGGTATTAATTCAAAAAGTTCATGTTAATTAAAAGTTATAATATTTAATTTAGAATCAAATTAGTAAAAGTCACAGATTCTTGGAAAAGATGCAGGATGCCTGAGAAAGCAACTTATCTTCATGATGTGCTATCTCAGCAGCATAAAAAATATCTCCACTTTTTTTCCTAAAATTCTCACTTCTTAGCTCCTTACACTTGTTTTGTTTAAAAGTAATGTGAAAAGGGGGCGCCTGGGTGGCTCAGTTGGTTGGGCGACTGCCTTCGGCTCAGGTCATGATCCTGGAGTCCCGGGGATCGAGTCCCACATCGGGCTCCCTGCTCGGCGGGGGGTCTGCTTCTCCCTCTGACCCTCTTCCCTCTCGTGCTCTCTGTCTCTCATTCTCTCTCTCTCAAATAAATGAATAAAATCTTTAAAAAAAATAAAAATAAAAATAAATAGAAGTAATGTGAAAGGGACGCCTGGGTGGCTCAGTCAGTTAAGTGTCTGCCTTCGGCTCAGGTCATGATCCCAGGGTCCTGGGATCGAGTCCCGCATCGGGCTCCCTGCTCAACAGGGAGCCTGCTTCTCCCTCTGCCTGCCGCTCCCCCTGCTTGTGCTTGCTTGCTCTCTCTCTCTGACAAATAAATAAATAAATAAAATTTTAAAAAAAAGTAATGTGAAAAAAATAGTTTCACATTAAAAATTTTTGGAATCTCTGGCTAAAAGGTCATTAGATGGTGCCATTTTATTTTATTTTATTATTTTTTGAGAAAGAGTAGGAGGAAGGGGGCAGGGGGAGGGGGAGAAAGGGAGAGAGACAGAATCTTAAGCAGACTCCATGCCCAGCACAGAGCCTGATGTAGGGCTCAATCTCACAACCCTGAGATCATGACCTGAGCAGAAATCAAGAGTCAGATGCTTAACCAACTGAGCCACCCAGGCACCCCTACATGTGCCATTTTAACAAGTCAAGCCTGAGGCAGAACAGAACATTATACAAGGTAAATTAAGAAAAAAATATGCGGGGCGCCTGGATGGCTCAGTTGGTTAAGCGACTGCCTTCGGCTCAGGTCATGATCCTGGAGTCCCGGGATCGAGTCCCACATCGGGCTCCCTGCTCAGCAGGGGGTCTGCTTCTCCCTCTGCCCTCTTCCCTCTCGTGCTCTCTGTCTCTCATTCTCTCTCTCTCAAATAAATAAAATCTTTAAAGAAAGAAAGAAAAAAAAAAGAAAAAGAAAAAATATGCATGGGAAAAAAATATTTAGAGGATTAAACTTCATAGAAACAAAGGAACTGTCCTGGCTAAGTCCAAAACTGATGTGGGATGCCCATGAAGAAGGAAACTATGATTGCAATTTCCTAAGATATTCCTCTAAAATCACAACTGAAGCTACAAGTAATCTTTAGCACAACATTTTCTGAAATTTCATAAACACTACCCATCATTTATGTGCCATCACCTGGCATTACTTTATAAATAAACATGTTACATGCTTAAAAAACAAAAACAAATAAAAAAAACCTTGCTGTTACCTGCATACTTGCTTGCATAAAGTTGTTTTTTAAAAAAAGATTATTAACTTATCATAGTTTATTTCAAGAGAGAATAGGCTAATAACAAATTACTGTAGCTCACCAGAAAGCTGATATGTACCTTTAAAAAAATTAATCATTCATCTACTCTCTTGCTTCTTCATCAATCTCAAGTTTCTCATTTTTTAAAAAACTCTAGTTTCCATTTTAGAAGTTAAAAAACCCACACATAAATCAAATATACTGATTTTTATTGCCAGTAATAAAAGGAAAAGGAAAAATATTTTTGTCCATCTCAAATTATCTCATTCACTTATTCAAACAATCTATTTGAGTCAATATTTTGGTCACTGTATATACAATAAAAAGGACAAAGGTCTTGCCCTCTAGTAGCCAACAATCTAATAGAGAAGACTGACATTAAAAAGTAAAAGTAAACAAATGCATTTACATAGTATATTGTCAGGTGCCATTAAGTGCTATAAGGAAAATAAAGTAGGGTTCTTGGCAAGAGTGGGGCAGGCAAGGGGAGGAAGAACACCATTTTATACAGGATGGTCTGGGAAGGCCAATCTGAGGAGGTAACACTTGTGTAGAGATCTAAATGATGAGAAGCCAATCTTGCAAAGATGTGGGGCTGCACTATCCAAGAGGGTAGCCACTAGTCACATGTGGCTATTAAATATCTCATTAATAATTTTCATGTTGATTATATGCTGAAATAATATCTTAGATACATACATAAAATATATCATTAAAATTAATATCACCTATTTCTTTTTACCTTTTTGAATGTGGCTACTAGAAAATTTAAAACTACATGTGTCTCGTATTATATTTATAATGGACAATACTGGTCTAGAAAGAGGATTCCAGGGAGAGAAGGAAGAGAAGATGAACACGCCATGAGACAAGAAACATCTGACTGTTTTTAAGGACCTTCAAGAAAATCAACATAGCAGGAAAGAGTGATCCAATCAGAAAATGTTGGAAAAGTAGGCAAAGACCAGATCATGAAAAGCTTTGCAAACCAGGGGGCTATAAACTAAATATGTGTCCCTTCCAAAATTCATATGTTGAAATTTAATCTCCAATGTGATGGTATTTGGAGGTGGGGCCCTTGGGAAGTGTAGAGCCCTCATGAATGGGATTCATGCCCTTCCTTATAAAAGAGATCCCATAGAACTCCCTCACCCCTTCCACACAAGAGGCCATCTATGAACCAGGAAGAGGGCCCTCCCTAGACATGGGATCTGCCAGCACCTTGAACTTGACTCCCAGCCTCCAGAACTGTGAGAAATAAATTTCTGTTATTTATAAGCCACCCAGTCTATAGTATTCTATTATAACAGCCTGAACAAACTAAGACACAGGGTAAAGAGTTTGAATCCTAATCCAAATACAAAGGAAGCTACTGAAAAATTTTACGTGGAAAAAATTATTCTAAGTTCCCGCTGCCTATCCCATTTGTGGATAGTTGGCAGTATCATTCATACTGCTAGTATAGACTTCAAGAGATTATCTAATACAGTGATTTCAAACGGGTCCCTGGCTCTCTAAGGGCCAATGTAGATAATAATTGAGAGTCCATGAATTGATACTAATATTTCAAAAAGCTTATTAAAAACTGTACCTTTCCTGTATAGGGAACTGCAAAGACTAATTGATTTTTTTTCCTTTCCTTGTGGCTGAAATTATAATTACTCAATTGGTCCTCATGTGGCATATGTGGTATATATCAGTCCTTGTACTCTGTCATTTAGGATTAATTTTTTTTTAAACAGATACATTTAGTTTTTCCACTCAAAAACAAGTTCAGACTCATGGAAAAGAGGAGTGGTATGTTCAGAAATCAGTCACTTCACTTAACCCCTTCGAAATAGATGAAAACACTGAGCCCCCAGATGTCCTAAGTCACAGGCCAGGATTGGACTCCTGGCTTCTGACTGTGCATCCAGCTCTAATTATAGTTTCACAAGCAATCATACATTCCTTTTAGAAACTATAAACTCATCTAAGGACAAATAAGAATTTATGCTAAGACAGATGATAAAACCCAGTAAAAAGAGCAAAGAGATTTTTTTAAAAATGGAAGATTTATTTATGTAGTAAATGCCTTGTATTTATATGATAAAATCTTATCTTTATATATATTCACTAATAAATACAAAAGTAAATATACTCTTCTAATTTTTTGATGAATGAATAAAGGAATTCATTCATGCAAGAGACATTACCAGTGCTGACCATAAAGAGACAATAATCAGGTTTGAAAGTCATAAAGACCGAGTAGTCCCCTTCTTAGTATCTTTCCTGTAAGAAGTTAAAAGATAATCTCATTTGATTATAAGGTTATCCATGTGGTCCCTACACTGGTAGATTTTACAATCTGTACGATATAGTGCATGTTATTAAGGAGGTGGCAAATGTAGTGGTTATGGACATGAATGAATCACGCCAGACAGACTTTTCAATCCAGGGCTCAGGCTTCTGTTCATTTGTTAATACTGGACACACCAGCATAGGGAGCTCAGGATGTAAGAAGACACTTATGTCCATCCCTCCTCCCATATACATACTATATGAACCTGGGTGAAGTACTTGAACTCCCTAGTCTCCGTTTCCTCACCTGCAAAACAGAGAAGATAATGCCACCTCCTACGGTGGTTGCCAGGATTAAATGAAGCAATAACTATGAAGCATTTACCACAATGCTTGCCATGTGGAAAGCAGTACTGATTATTGCTATTTCGTTGTAGATTCTTACAGAATGGTGACTGTCACTATATACTCTACAACCTGACACACTGTAAACAATTAACATTGAACAATTAATCCAAAGTGTACTGGCTAGTTATGGCTTTCCTAAAAATAAAATTTAGGTTGTTATCAATCAGAAATGTTAAGGGTTTGGATATAATGGCACTTGTTTCCTAAAGTATCTTATGTAGGAAAACTGTCTCTACCCTCCAATGAATTTCAGAAGAGGAAAATGTTTTCTTCTCTATGAAGCCTCATGAAAATTATGACTGATAATGCACTGTATTCTAGACACTTTTATTACTCCAAGTATATCTGTAACCAACAGTGGAATTAGTAAAAGCAAAAGGATATACTCAGGAATTTCAGAACAGTCTGTCTTAATACCTCAGCAGATGTTACTTGTACTCCTCCAGCCTCTTCTGTCTCTCCCCATTCCCTTTTTCTTTCCCTTTCTCTTACTATTATCTTCTTCTCCAAAGACACTTATGTCCTTCTCTCGTCCCCTTTCCCTTCCTGTCTCATCGTCTCATATTCTGAGCTCCCTATGCTGGTATGTCCTGCATTAACCAATGGAACAGAAGCCTGAGCCCTGGGGTTATTACTGAGAGTTTAGCTGCACTCACTACTGGGCCAATTTCACTATAAAGAGTTTTATTCCCAGTGGCTTTTAAAATCAAGTTAGCACTGTATCATAGTAACTAGACCTTGAATCTTCTTTGGCCTCATTAGAATGAGGCAGATCCTTTTATTTCTCCTTCCCCAGCCTTTCAGTTAACAGGCCAAACCTTTTAAACTCCCAAACATAATCCATTGTGGGCCAGACGGTGTGAAATGTATAAAAGGAAACCTCACTAAATTGGAAGCCAAAGGCCAGAAGGGGGAGCTCTCATACCACATCACATGTCTTCATTTGCAGAACCCAGAAAAAGAGACCTTGCAAAACCAACTACCACCTCAGCCCCAGGAGGGAAGGTTTTCTCCTTGCCTGGCAACAGCCCGGCCAATAAGAGACTGTCACAACTCAGTGACACTGAAAGGCCACTACATTTTGAACTCCCAGTTTACCCCAATGGACTTTTTGTTTATAAGAGCCTCTCCTGACTCTTCTCTTTCCTCTATAAAAGAGGGGTACTCTACTTTCTTCTCCAGACTTGCCTATGGTTTTGCTGTAGCTTGCTTGCATGTCCTAAATCACAATTCTCCGCTATTCTTGAATAAACCCACTTTTCCTGGTAAAATAACTTGGCAGTTTTATTTTTAAGATTAACAATGACAAGATAACTAACTAAGATACTACCAACGGTGGTCAGATCAGGGCAGCTCTAACCCATAAAACCTGTACAGCAGGCCAGTTTTTAAAAGGCATACTTTAGCAGTCTTAACTAGGACATGCAGTCTGGAATAAAGACAAGCCTGAAATGCTTGTTAAACTCAAGTCAAGTTCATTTTTTTTGTAAGCTTAAATAAAATAACTATGGAGCATAGTGTACTGGATCAACTAGGCTCTAGTCTGCTGTCTGCTGCTAGTCAAATGTGTTCTCTGAGAGGGTCCTTAATCTCTCAGCCTTGGTTTCTTCACCATAAATGATGTCTAAGGTCCCTTTCAGAACTATTGTGGCATGATACAGTCAGTATCAACCAAATTTTGTACAGCTGACCTTTGAACAACACAGGTTTGAACTACGCAGGTCCACTTACATGCAGATTTTAAAAACTAAATACAGTACAGTGCTGTAAATGTATTTTCTCTTCCTTATGATTTTCTTTTTTTTTTTTTTTAAAGATTTTATTTATTTGACAGAGAGAGAGCACAAGCGGGGGAGCAGTAGAGGGAGAGGGAGAAGCAGGCTCCCCGCCGAGCAGGGAGCCCGATGCGGGACTCGATCCCGGGACCTTATGATTTTCTTAATAACGTTTTATTTTCGGGGTGCCTGGGTGGCTCAGTTGGTTAAGCCTCTGAGGCTTCGTTTCCGTTCAGGTCATGATTTCACAGTGGTGAGATCATCAGGCTCCCTGCTCAGTGGGGAGTCTGCTTGAGAGTCTCTCCCTCTGCCCCACACGCATGTGTGCTCGCTCACTCTCTCTCCAAATAAATAAATCTTTAAAAAAATTTTTTTTCTGGGGCTCCTGGGTGACTCAGTCAGTTAAGTGTCAGACTCTTCATTTTGGCTCAGGTCATGATCTCGGGGTCCTGGGATTGAGCCTCACGTCTGGCTCCCTGCTTAGCAGGGAGTCTGCTTGTCTCCTTTCTACCCCTCCCCCCGACTTGCCCAAGCGCTCTCTCTAATAAATCTTCAAATAAAGTAGTTCTGTAGCTTATTTTTTTTCTTTAGCTTATTTTATTGTAAGAATACAGCATGTAATATATGTAATATACACGACATGTATTATTTGACTGTTTATGTTATCGGTAAGGCTTCCAGTCAACAGTAGGCTATTAGTAGTTAAGTTTTGGGGAAGTCAAAAGTTATATGCAGATTTTCAACTGTACTGGAGGGGTCAGCGTTCCTAACCCCCACCTTTTGTTCAAGGATTAACTATATTTGAATTTAGACCATGGTCTCCACTGCCCCAAAGCTCTTCTGGAAACCACACCCAAGAAAACCAAAGCTAAAAATAAATAGAGGCACCAAGGAAGAGATTTAAACAAGGGCCTGTGGCAGGGATTGCACTCATCATACTTCAGTACTCCTCAGCAGAACTAAACCCAAACTACCACTGGAATGCTTTAAGAATATTCTGGCCACCACACAATTTGTGGACTCATATGTAAACTTTATACTCATTCATTTATTAAACACTACGTATAAGGTACTATGAAAGAAAGAGGAAAAGCCCATAAGCTCCCTCTTGGGGGCTTGCATATTTACGTTACTTAAATAAAGGTCCTTAATTTCTCTGTTGCCTAAAAGATTTGCTGCTATAAATCAAGCCATGTAAATTCCTACAGCTAGGTCTTAGAGGAAATGAGAAGCAAAAAAGAAAATTTCAAAATGATGTCTGCCTTCCTACATGTCAACTAATTCCAACAACTTCTATTCACACCTCCTTTCTTCTTTATGCAATAATCAATTTGAAACATTTTTCATATATTTAACACTTAAAGAAAATGTAAATATTTCTACTTTAATATCTAAAGGGACATATTTGTTTATGGATAAAATGAATTTTAAAAATATACAGTGAGTAGGAGAAGCACAACAGCTAAGATGAACTAAAGAAAGGACAATAGGAAATACCAGTATATCGGGGGGGGGTGTGTGTGTCTCTCTCTCTACGAAATATATGGGGGGGGTTGTGTCCCTCTATGAAATATATACATACCAAAGAAGTCTTTTCCACTGCTGGTAAAGCTAGGCTTCACTAGGACGACTGTCTAAAAAACAATCTACAGGGGCTCCTGGGTGGCTCAGTCGTTAAGCGTCTGCCTTGGGCTCAGGTCATGATCCCAGGGTCCTGGGATCGAGCCCTGCATCTGGCTCCCTGCTCAGCGGGAAGCCTGCTTCTCCTTCTCCCACTCCCCCTGCTTGTGTTCCCTCTCTCGCTGTGTCTCTCTCAAATAAATAAAATCTTTTAAAAAAAAATAAATAAATAAAAATAAAAAACAATCTATAGCCCTGATAACTTTATCATAAGGTATTAGTCTATTTAACTGTTACTTCATCATATGGCTTGTGTCCTTAATTTTATTTCAACCACCAACTGAAATAAATTTATTTCAACCACCAACTGAAATAAATTTATTTCAACCAATAAATTTCAAAATTTATTCCACCACCTGCAGAATGTGAATTCTAAAAAAGTCTATAAAGCAATCAGTAGAATTTATATTTAACAGAAGTCAACTTAGACCTTCTACAGGCAGAGTGACAACTTGCTAAGAAACAGTGTGATAAAAATAGATCAGTTCCATAAAAGTAAAATAGAAACTTAACTATATTTAACTTTGAAATTAATGCAGCAAAACAGAAACAATCTCCTGACTAATTTGCCTAACTCACTGGCCTTGTGTCCTCCTCCCCAAATGAAGCTCTGTGGAAACAGTCAAGAAGATGGTTAGTTAGGAACATGATGCTACATTCTCTTGTTTTCCTCTCATCTTACTGGCCATACTTCTTAATCTCTTCAGTTGTTTCCTCTTCATCCTCCTCACCTCTGAATGTTGGGAGTGTCTCTAGGATTCAACCCTTGAGCTTCTTCTCTTTTCTTATCTATACTCACTCCCTGGGTAATGTCATCCAATTTCATGGCTTTCAATTTATGTTTATATAAAAATTTTGACCCCTGAGAGATTCCTTGCCTACTTGACATCTCCATTTGAATGTCTAAT
This sequence comes from Leptonychotes weddellii, assembly GCF_054177405.1. Lineage (NCBI taxonomy): Eukaryota > Metazoa > Chordata > Mammalia > Carnivora > Phocidae > Leptonychotes > Leptonychotes weddellii. Next base: position 91,096,697 of record NC_138373.1, read on the forward strand.
GGATATCTCAAACTTAACATGTCCAAAATTGAACTAATCTTGTCCCAACTGCTTCTCTATCAGTCTTCTTACTTCAGTAAGTAAAGGTGCTTATAATTGTTCAGGCCAAAAATGTTAGTTATCTTTGATCATTTTCTTTGAATATGAATACCATATCCAATTCATCAGCAAGTCCTGCTGGCTCTACCTCCAAAATAATCCAGCTTTTCACCACTTCACTGCTACTGCCTTGGTCTAAGCCCACCAACACCTCCCACCTCACAAAAGAGCCTCCTAGCTGGTCTGCTTCTAACCTTACCCCTAACACAGTCTACAAGGCAGCCCAGCAATCCTTTTAGAGAGTACATCAAGTCTCATCATTGTACTGCTCAAAACTTGCCAGTAGCTTCCCATCTCAGAGTAAAAGCTCAACAATTGTCCATTAGGCCCTACACAATCTCCCCTCCCCTTTCTCTATGATCATATCTACTACTTTCCTCCTCCCTCAGCTCCAACTACCTTGGCCTCCTTACTGTTACCTGCACAAACTAGGCACTCTCCCACCTCATCTCCGCATGCACTGTTTCCTCTGCCGGCAGTGCTGTTCCCCGAGACAATCCTCATGGCTTGCTTCCTCACCTCCATCAAGGCTCTACTCTAAGGTCACCTTTTCTGTGAGGCCTTCCCTAGCCATCTCATTTAAAATCTGCAACCCCACCATCCCACCATTCTTCTGGCACTACCCTAGTCTCATTTCCTTGCTTTATTTTCCCTCATAGCACTTACTGACATTTAGCAAACTATATATTTTCATTATTTGTTTACAGTAAAATGTAAGCACTATGACGGCAGGGAGTTTTGACTGCTTTGTTCACAGCTGTCCACACTGCCTGGAACACAATCTACACCTTAAGGCTTTCAAAACTCTTTGTTGAATGAATCATCACCGATACTGAAATTACCATCAGACAAAAGTATCACTTCAAAACACCAAATATTATGAGCAGACATCTCAAACAAGCATCCACACTCATGCGTAGTATTCCAAAAGGAGAAGCCAGTCAGTGTCTAAAAAATGAATCAGAAATTAATTTTTTACTGCTTAATTTTGTTAAAGCCATCTGCACTGTGCCTGAAGAGTCCCAGGCCACACCTACAGGTGTTGTTTTAGCTTTACTAGGCATATAGACTTCAGATAGAAAAGAAAAAAATACAGGCTTTCTCCTTTCATCAGTCACTACTGACAAAAGGCCTCCAAGTGACCCCTTACTACAAATGATTAGGATGTTTAGGGGAGAAAGGACTCCAGAAAAATAAAATAATCCCTTCAATCCCCAAAGAGAAATCTCTCCAAATCTCTCTGCAGACATGTTTTCTAACTTCATATTCCTTAACAAAGCCATTCTTAATACGTACATGAAATCTTAATTGAAGAAACAACATGATTATATAACTACACATACAGAAAAACCTGGTACTCATCCCTCCTTTCTAAAAATCTTTAAAATTAGACTTACAGTTTTTGTTGAAAATGTTTTGCTGTGAGCCTGGCTTAAAAAGATATTTGCTTAGCTAAGACACGGGTTGATCAGTACTGTATCTTACAGCTGAACACATTTGTTTACTATTGTTTATTATTTACTACATCCTTCCCAGTCCCCTCTATTACCCCCCAAAAAAGTAAAAGAGAAAACAAAAATACACATTGGTGCAAGCAATAAGGCATGCTATGTCCAAAGCAAGCTGTTCTGGAAAGCTATGACCTAAGTGTTTAACACTGACACAGATAAAGTTCAGGCGATAGATGTCACTTGTCTCATCCATTAACAACAACAAAAAAATCAAGATTCAGATCCCAAGAAGGCAAGCAGAAAGAAAGAGGCGTGAAAAAACGAAATGGGTCGTTTCTCCCTGGCCTCCTCCCGGCACTGCGCACTCATTACCCGCCCCGCCCCCCCATCATCCTTTAACGGCCCCTTTTCCCAGCACCGGTTCCCAGCTCAGCCCTGCACTGCGCCATCAAATGGGTAAAGAGCAGGGGCCGGTGCCCCTCCAGGAAAAGCCCGGCAGTAACACACGGTGCACCCAAGTGAGGGGAGAATGTCAAACTACTAAACTCAGAAACAGTGTAGGTGGTGTCAACAAAGCGTCGTGCCGAGTCTCAAGCGATCAAAGGTCCTCCCCAGCTCCCGTGACACTGCCAAATAGACAGCATTCCAAAAGGTGACTCCACCGTCATCGCCGAACGCGAGGCGGGAAGCGGCGCAGACCGGGAACAGTCAAGGATGAAGTCCAACCAGCCTCCCGCCTGCACTCGCCCTGCAGGCCATCACCGCCTCGGTGGACGCGACCCCCGCAGCCCAGCGGTCTCTGTCGCCGCCTCCCCCGAGGGGGCCTGAGCGCCGCGTCACGTGCCAGGGCTGAAACTTCGCAGTCTGGCGGAGAGGGTGGGGGGTGGGATGCACGGGATCGCAGCAAGGCCGGGGAGGTAGCGCGCCCGGTGACTCACCGGACGCCTCCGCGTGCAGCTGCGGGCGAGGGCGGGGGGGACCGTGCCGGGCGGGGGCCGTGCTCTCGAGGCCGCCCCCGCCCCCGTTATTAATATCCCCGCGCCTTGGAGGCAAAGCCTGAGGCGGGCGCCCTCAGCGGCGCGACGCCCGCGGGCTCAGCAGCGCACCCTGCACGCGGAATAAATAACAATGTCATTAAATCGCCGCCCGGGCGCCGGTCCGGATGGAGAGCGGGCGCCGCCGGGAACCGACTTTGTCTAGGACCCGCCTCCCGCGCGTCCCCGCAGCGTCCCTCGCGTCCCTGAGGGGACCCCCGCGCCGCCGTAGCCCGGCCTTACCCGCCAGCTCGTCGGGCTCCAGCCCGCTGTCTGCGTCGATCCCGCACAGCACGAAGTAGTGCGCGAAGCGGCAGGCGGTCGGGGAGGAGCCCGAGCCCGAGCCGGGCGCCGCGCCGCTCCCGCTCATCCCGGCCGCGCTGCTCCTGCCGCCGCCGCCTCTCGGGAAGGCTCGCCGCTCCGGCTGCGGTCTCCGCGCGCCTGTACTAGGGCGACACCGGCGCGCCCATGGCCGCGCAGCCGCCGCTCGTCACCGCAGCCTCGCTCCTCGCCCGGCGCCGGAGAAGCGGCCGCGAGCTCGCGCCCAGTCGGTCCCGATCCCGGTCCCGGGTGGGGGAGGGGCGCGCAGGGGGAGTGTCGGCGTGAGAGGCTCGCGCCGCCGCAGCTGCGCTCGCGAACTGGAAGCCGCGGCGTCTGGCGCCCGCCGGTCAGCTGAGCGGCGCTCGGGCTGTGGGAGCGCTGGAAGGGCGGGGGCGCCGAGGACCGGCGCGTGGGGTGGGAGGGGGCGGAGAGGAGGGCGCGCTCGCGAGGGACGGGAGCGCGCTCTCAGGTCCTGTGTGCGCGCGCGCCCCGCGGGCTGCGAGGGAGCGCCTGGCGCGGGCAGGATTCGTGCGGGCCAGTCGGGGCCGCGGCGCAGGGGGCGGCCGCACTCACGCCTGTTGGCCTCCGCCAGCCTGGAAGGTTAGCCGCAGCGCGGGGTTCTGTCTTCCAAAGGAGATGCTACCTATCCTAAAAAAAAAAAAAAAAAAAGCAGCTTTAGGGAAGGTTAACAGCCAGTCTGAGATCATTTCCCACAACGGCCTGGACCATCAACCTCTTTTAAACTGTTACATGTGAAAATAAATAAATAAATAAATTAATTAAAATAAACTGTTACATGTGGAAATGCCTGTCTCGTTTTAAGATCTTAGTCCTTGAATCCTTCCCTCAGCCCTCACCCCCATCTGCAAGCCATCCTTACTCAGTGAATTCGTGACAACTCAATATCCACAAAGCGTTGAGACTTCTAAATGGACAGTTGCCTACCCCCTGCCCCCGTTCTGTAATTTATCCTGACATTTTCCAGGTCAGTGTAAAGTAGCCAAGGCACTTCTGTCCCCCAGCTCTGTACTCAATTGATATTATCAGCTCTCCCTGCAGGTATAATTGGAGGCTGATAAGGCAACAGGAATTAGACCCTGAACTCTGCTCCTCACAAGGCCATGGCTTTCTTACCCTGCTCTTCCCTCTGAGATTCCATTCTACAGGAGTTCACCAAGCAGGTTTTATTCCTTTGAAAGGTGAAAAACCGAATCCATCCAGTTCCACATTGTCAGGCCTTCCGCACCACTCCCTGCTCTTCTTTAAGGATTTGGGTATAAGGTGGCTTGGGGGGGGGGGGGTGGGCATCACTAATACCACTGGTAGGCACGCAAACCTTCCAGGCAGGTAGACTGAGAAACGAACAATTATTTGACTGAATAATGTTCTTCCTGGAAGATAGGTATGCGTGCATATACCATCATTTACTGTAGCTTCTATCCTCACTTTCTCTCTTCAATTTTGAAATGTAAGAAGAATTAAAAAATCAGGGTGAACGACAGCCTGGGTAATTGACCTTTCGCTCCTGTTGCACCCTGCCCTCTTTCCTCAAAGCACTTGTAATGACTTTTTCTGTTTGTCTTAGCTAGATTGTAAGCTCCACAGAGCAGAAGTCGTGCTCTGTGTTTCGTCATATTTCTAGTATCTAGCAGAACCCTGGTCCCACTGAGCCCTTCAATTTATTTTTTTTAAGATTTTATTTTATTTACTTGACAGAGAGAACACGAGAGAGGGAACACAAGCAGGGGCAGAGGGAGAGGGAGAAGCAGGCTGCCGGCTGAGCAGGGAGCCCGATGTGGGGCTCCATCCCAGGACCCTGGGATCATGACCTAAGCCGAAGGCAGACGCTTAAGGACTGAGCCACCCAGGAGTACCCCCTTCAATCTATTTTTTTTTTTTAAAGATTTTTATTTATTTATTTGACAGAGAGAGACACAGTGAGAGAGGGAACACAAGCAGGGGGAGTGGAAGAGGGAGAAGCAGGCTTCCCGCTGAGCAGGGAGCCCCATGCGGGGCTCGATCCCAGGACACTGGGATCATGACCTGAGCCGAAGGCAGACGCTCAACGACTGAGCCACCCAGGCGCCCCCCCTTCAATCTATTTTTATTGAATGAATGAAAGAAAGGTTATCCAGGTAGTAAAAAGTTGTTGATGCTACTAGGAAATATACAAACTTTAGTATCTGTAACATTTATGAACATATGCTAACTTTGTGTTATACAATGATTGCTTTTCCTCCTATAGAGAGTACTGAAATACATAAAACAATTTCACTAAAAAGGAGGAGAGGGAGTATATGTGTTTCTCCTATTTTTGGTGATCACCTCTTACAAAATGTTTGTTAGATTCTAGATTAATCAAACAAAGCACAATAGAAAATGAATTTACCGTCTGCACTAACCACGAAACATGTCATTTTTTGTTCACTTGAAAAGCAATTGATTTATGAGTTTGTAAGCCCTGCGTTAATGTTGTTAAGATGAAAAAATTGAAAGAAACCCAAACAGAATGCATTGAATTATGAGATATAAATCTCATCAAAATAGGCAAAATCTCCAAAATCTTTCCTAAAGCTTCCATGACAATAGTCACACAATATAAATTTAAACTTTAATTTGAAAATACCTGGGTACATTCCTAATTATCACTTCAGAATGACACTGTGTAGGTATATTCTGCATTAAATTGCAATGAAATAAAAGGATAATCAAGAATTAACTATATATCATTGCATACATGTTTTTCTCTAAAATAATGACATAGAAATACTTTAGCTAAGCAAATAAAAAATGACTTGAAATAAATTGTCCAAAATATTTAAATTGTGTTGAAGAGGAGAGAGATCATATGCCTCTTCCCGTGCTGGGACACCCCTTGTCAATACCATTCTTCATCTCCACCAGGCCATGCACACGTATGCAAAACCAAGACAGAAGGAATTGCTAAAGTAACTTCAGAGCCCCAGACATTCATTGGACAATGCTTTACTAACAGAAGCTCTATATGCCACCAGGTTAGCAGTGCTCAGTCAAGGACTCACTCTTCAGCTTCCCTCTGACAGCAGACCCTAGCTCAGCTACTCCAAGCATAAATCATGCCCTCCATTTGAGGATTTACCAGACTCCTTCAGAGGTAGCAAGTCATTGCTCAGATACTTAAGAGCATTGCCTTCCATTCTGCTGTTGTTCCTTGTATGTTTGCTGCCTGAATTGAGAACCTGCAGAGGAGGCACTAATCCCAACTTTAACCTCTAAATAGCACAAAACATGCCAAATAATCACAATTCCAACAAAAGGAAATCCTGAGTGACATTTTCTTCTGCCAGGGTTTTAGCTTTCTGGGAAAATCTTATCACAACAAAAGTTTATTTGGAAAATTGATTATCATATTCTCTCATCATAGTTTCAGAAAAAGGGTTAGTTTATGCCAATAAGAGTTTGGTAGCAAAATAACTGACTCACAGTTTTGCCTAAACCTGTTTCTACCTTTTACAGTGAATCCAATACTATTAAGAATCTTTTTATGTAAGTTATTGTGCTAATGCTTTGAGAATATGAAATTTAAAAAGACATGATCCCTCCTCTTCAGGAGTTTATAGTCTAGTAGAAAGGAAAATATTTTTCAAAGGTAATTAAAAGACCAAAAAGAGAAAATAAAAAGTAAAATCTGGTATATTCCACATGACAAATTCAAAAAGCAATACAGGATTTAGTGAGCAGAGATGTCAAATCTTCTTAAGGAATTCAGTAAGATATTATGAAAGTGATAACTTTTGAGATGGGCCTTACAAGAGCAATAGGATTTCATGAGTTAGAGATGGGAGGGGAGACATTCCAGGCACAGAAGAAATGACTGGGGTGAAAAGTGTGTAGAGGGAGAAAAAAAAGTGCATAGAGGACCGTAGTTCAGTTGCAGCCAGAGCATAAAGAATCTTGAACACCAGGCGAGTAGGGTTGACTCACTTTTTTATACTCTTTTCTTACCTGAGGGATTTGATACCTGAATGCTGGCTTTGAGTCAGTTTGACACAAAATATTTGAGATCAGCTAAACCAGTCTTCTCACTTTACAAATAAAAATATCTAAGTCTCACAGAATTTTGGTGATTTACCCAAACACACATTGTTAGTGGCAGAACCAGGAGCAAAGTTTAAAAGATTGCATTGTAACATTGTAGGATTTTAAAGGCATTTTCATTTCTAATATCTCTAAATCTATGAAATTTCTTTATCTGAGTTGACTAATCTTTCTCCTGTATGCTGCTTACTTCTTTTTAGTAATCCACTTTGGAATTTGATTATTTTTTCGTTTTATAATGGAAAATTTTCAAATATAAAGACTGGAATAATGAACCTCTATATACCCATCACCTAGTTTTAATATTAGCATTGTGCCATTTTTGTTTCATCTATTTGTTTGTTACCAAAGTAGTCGAAAGGAAGTGAGTCATATTATTTTGACATTTTGATTATGTTTTTTTATCTGAAGTTTCACATGAATGTTTCCTTACTTTCTCAATGAAATCCCCAGACCTCCTTTTCTCCCTTTACCTCACATAAAATGTCCAACATTAGTTCCTATTCATCATCTAGGCCTAGTCTCATACTCTTTTTTCCCAATAATACTATCGTAGATTCAATTCTTTTCTCAAGACTGCCTCCTTCTTCTGAGAACCCCTTTTCTTCATTCCATCTAAATTGTTTTCTTGGGAGCTACAATGATATGATACAACTTCACACACCCATTTCTCCCTCCTCTCTCTACAGTTGACTGATCTAGAAGAAGGCTTGTGGCCCAAGGTGCGCCAATGAGTCCTTTCCCATTGGTCTTGGACTTAGGGCCCAGAGAGTTGAGATGGTTGCTCTGCAGGTAGCCAATGCTGTAAGCTGAAAAGTTCAGGAGCTATCAGTAGTCACACTTCTATTATACGAAGAAAGATAGTGAGAGGGAAGAATGAGGCTGACAATCAGAACGGAGCAAGCATCCTGTACTATGATCATGAATTTAACTTTTTTTGGAATCTCAAAATTACAATGTTTGTAGTGCATTTGTCTGACAAAGAACTTCTATCCAGAATGTTTAAAGAACTCTTACAACACAAAAGTAAGACAAGGCAATTCTTTAATTTGCAAAATATTTGAACAAATATTTCACAACAGAAAATATGCAAATGACCCATAAGTGCAGGAAAAAAAGGCCCAACATCACTATTTCAACATGTAGAGATGAAAAGGATGACTAAATTACATCAGGAATGACAAAACCACAAAAAGATACCACTAGATGCACTAGATGCACTAGAATGGCTAAAATTTAAAAGACTGACAATACCAAGTATTGAGAAAGATGTAGGTATTGCTAGTGGGAGTGCAAAGTGCTACCATGTGGTAGTTTCTTACCAAGTTAAACAAACACTTCTTATCAAGTTAAACAAACACTTAGCATATGTCCAGAGAAAATCCATTCCTATGTACTTCCCAAGAAAAATGGAAACATATGATCACATAGGTTTGTTCTTACAAGAGTTCATAGCAGCTTTATTCATACGAGTCCCAAACTAGAAAAAACCCATGCTAACTATCAATTTATTGTCTCTCAGGTTTGAATCCATCCTTCTTCACGCTGCTTTGTGATATTAGAGCAGGAACCTGTAAGCATTTGTCCTCTGCTAGCTGGCAGCCTTTGTCAAATTGAGGGCACTGGAGGGACTCTACAAGAAATATATCAGCAGGAAGGCACTTACCTTCTGGGTTCTGGTTCTTTTTCCATAGTTTTATTCAGAATGGGTGCTAACACTTGTAACACTCACCTCTGAGTCACAGTTCTAGCCACAGTCTCAGATCGTGTTCTTCCCGCTCTCAGACTGCTGTTACAGATTGGCTCCTGGCCACCCGCATCATCTCGTAACTGCAGCCCATCGAGGGTGCAGCTCCAGACCATGTCCTTGGGCAAGTTTCTTCACAACTGACAAGCAGGTTGTGCATTCCTATGATGGCCACACTCTTTTTGAAGAGGTCAGAATCAGGGACTCCTGGGTGGTTCAATTGTTAAACGTCTGCCTTTGGCTCAGGTCATGATTCCAGGGTCCTGGGATCGAATCCTGCATCGGGCTCCTTGCCCAGCAGAGAGCCTACTTCTCCCTCTGCCTGCAGCTCCCCCTGCTTGTGCTCTCTCTCTCTCTAATAAATAAAATCTTAAAAAAAAAAAAAAAGAGTTCAGAATCAAAGCCTTGTGGGGGGCAAGGCATCTTTTTCTAAGTCCTTGGTTCCTCCTGAGTCTGCTCCCCTTCACCCTGCTTACTACTTCTAGTTCCTCTTGTACCCCTTTAAGTCATTAACTACCTTTTACTAGTTAACAATTATATTAAATTCTCCTGTTCAGATGACTAGTTTCTGTCTTTCGACAGAGGTACAACCCAGATGGCCATCATCAGATGAATGGATAAGTAGATTGGTATACTCATTCCATGAGCTACTACTCATTAGTAAAGAGGATGAACTACTGATCCATGCAACCAGGTGATGGCTGTCAGAAATTTGCTGAACAAGAGGCGCCACATGCAGAAGAGTCCATAGCGTATTAGTGCATTTATATGAAGTTCTAAAATGGCAGAAAGCAGATAAATGGCAGCCTGGGGCTAGGGGTTGGGTGGGATAGGGAACTGACCACAAAAGAGCACAAGAGAAAAAATCTTATATCTTGATTATGGTGATCATTTCACAGATATATACATTTGTCAAAACCCATTGAATTGTCCTCTCAAGTTTTAATATACCTAAATTATACTTCATTAAAATCTATTTAAAAAGAAAAAAAAAGCCAAAAGATGTATGGTGATTTTTAATTGCATTCTATATTTCAAAACTTTACAGTTCCAAAGTTCCAATCATTTTAGTTGATTGACAAGAACTGATTTAAGTTCTTACAAAAGTCTTGTTCAACGTTCATGTTGAGCTGGCATTTTTTGAGGTATTTAGGTGTGCTGGCGAAGGGGACAGCCTCCAGAGCACACTCCCTGTGCTCAGATCTCACTTCTTCCTTCCTTACCTATAAGACAATTTGCTTATGGTTACTAAGCTTTAATTTCCTTATTTGTACAATTGGGATCAAAACAGGATTGGTATGAAGTTCAAAGGAGATAATATGTATAGAGTGCTTAGCCTAGTGCCTGGTACACAGAAAACATAGAGTACATGAAGGTATTGTTTCTATGTGCCAGGCATTGAGCTAAATATTTTAACATATGATATCTCATTATTTGACTGTTAACAGAAGTTATGGCATCAGAAAACCAGTGCTTGGATATTATTGTAAATATTTGAAATTCTTTTCTTTCTTCCTTTCTTTTCTTTCTTTCTTTCTTTCTTTCTTTCTTTCTTTCTTTCTTTCTCTCCTTCCTTCCTTCCTTCCTTCTTTCTTTCTTTTTCTTTTCTTTCTTTCTTTCTTTCTTTCTTTCTTTCTTTCTTTCTTTCTTTCTCTTTTCTTTTAAAGAGGGGAAGGGGGGTGAGAGAGAGGCAGAGGGAGAGGAAGAGAGAGAATCCCAGGCAGGCTCCACACCCCCAGCATGGAGCCCTATACAGGGCTCCATCTCACAACCCTGAGATCATGATGTGAACCGAAATTGAGAGCCGGACACCTAACCAACTGAACCACCCAGGCGCCCATAAATATTCGAAATTCCTTTTTTTAAAAGATTTATTTATTTATTTATTTGAGAGAGAGAGAAAGAGCACCTAGAGGGAGAGGGAGAAGCAGACTCTTAATGAAAATTCTAAGAGGTCCAGTGCTTCTTAGGTAGCATCCTATATATAGCAGAATATAGCAGGACATGACCAATTATAATCATGTGCAGCCAGCGGGGACATCAGACCCTAGCCCTGGCCCCACTCAATGATGTCCGATAAACAATGGAGGGTGATGGCATTGGGAAGACCCTGAGTCTGTGCTCAGATAATAGCATAAGTGGAGTTTGGCTGTCAAACTTGGCACACATCTCTTGGGCCACATCTCTAGATGGTGTCTAGACAGTAAACAAAAGGTGTCATAAGATTCAGTTATTGAAAAGGGGGACAGAAGGGAGACTCCAATGCAGGTCATTCAGAAGTCTGGGCAAGCAGTGAACCTCAGGAGGTCACAGGAGTCACAGTCTCTGCAGTTGGACTAGGAAGTGAAGATTATATGTGGGTTGAATTGTGTCTTCCCCAAAGATATGTCCAAGTCCTGATCCCTGTTACTTCTGAATGTAACTTTATTTGGGGATAGGGTCATTGCTGATATAATTAAGTTAGAGATCTCAAGATGAGGGCCTCTGGATTTAGGGGGGGCCCTAAATCTAATTCTGATGTCCTTATAAGAGAAAGGGAGATTTGGGACACAGAGATACATAGAAGGGAAGGCCATGTGAAGACAGAGGCAGATTGGAGTGATGTTGCCACCAGCCAAGGAATGCCGAGATTTGCCTGGAGACCCTGAAGCTAGGAGAGAGCCCTGGAATGGATTGTCCCTCACAGCCTCTAGAAGGATCCAACCCTGCCAGTACCTTAACTTTGACCTTCTGGCCCCCAGAACTGAGGACATCTATTTCTGTTCTTTTAGGCCCCCAAGTTTGTGGAAATTTGTTGCAGCAGCCCCAGGAAAATAACACAGAGGGGAACTGGCAAAGACCTGTCTGAGAAAGGAAATGGGGACTTAGGTTACCAAAGTTGGACCCAAGATACATCAGACTGGGGGCTCATCAAGGGAGAGTGACTTTGCATATAAGATAGGAGCCTAATCTCAATAACATAAGCACAATAACAAATTCTAAATAGAAAATGCAGGGACTAGGGGCGCCTGGGTGTCTCAGTCAGTTGGCATCTACCTTTGGCTCAGGTCACGATCCCAGGGTCCTGGGATCGAGCCCTGCATTGGGCTCCCTGCTCCACGGGGAGTCTGCTTCTCCCTCTCCCTCTCCTGTTCCCCCTGCTTGTGCTCTCTCTCTCTCTCTCTGTCAAATAAATAAATAAAATCTTTTAAAAAAAGAAAATGCAGGGACTAGATTGGGTAGAAGGTCTAGATTTGTTTTTTTTGTTTTGTTTTTTTTTTTTTAAAAGATTTTATTTATTTATTTGAGACAGAGAGAATGAGAGAGACAGAGAGCACATGAGAGGGGGGAGGGTCAGAGGGAGAAGCAGGCTCCCTGCCGAGCAGGGAGCCCGATGCGGGACTCGATCCAGGGACTCCAGGATCATGACCCGAGCCGAAGGCAGTCGCTTAACCAACTGAGCCACCCAGGCACCCCTAGAAGGTCTAGATTTGAAGCAGAAAATGGGGCAAGGATAGGCCTGGAAAATCACATTCAAGTGTTTCCATCTGTGGGAAGGAAAAGCCCCCCCAAACACCAGAACCTGAAACAGTGCAGTATTGGGTTTTAAAAGGTCAATAAGCAACTTCATCTTTCTGTCCCAAGATCAGAACCAACTGAGAAGACACAGGACACCAAGAGGTGGAGAACAAAATACAGACTCTATTACCAATAATGCTGATTAGAAGATAGAAATTTATTTATTTTTTATTTTTATAGATTTTTTTATTTATTTGACAGCAAGAGAGGGAACGCAAGCAGGGGGAGTGGGAGAGGGAGAAGCAGGCTTCCCGCTGAGCAGGGAGCCCAATGTGGGACTCAATCCCAGGACTCTGGGATCATGACCTGAGCCAAAGGCAGACGCTTAACAACTGAGCCACCCAGGTGCCCCTGAGAAGAGAGAAATTTAGATCTGTGGACAAAAAGACTTGCTATAGGGGCGCCTGGGTGGCTCAGTCAGTTGGGCTTCTGCCTTCGGCTCAGGTCATGATCCCAGGGTCCTGGGATGGACTCCCCACTCAGCATGGATTCTGCTTCTTCCTCTCCCTCTGTTCCTTCCCTCCCCCTGCTCATGCTCTCTCTCTCTCTCTCTCTCAAATAATAAATAAAATCTTAAAAAAAAAATAAAAAGACTTGCTGTATTTTTATACTCCCTGTCCCTCCAACCTCCTCTTCCCTTAGGCCAGACCCTGGTGCAGCACACAGGAGGGGATATTTGAGCCTGCAGGGCATCTACGTTTATCCTAGTATTGCTGTCCCATTTAAACTCCAGGCAGAAAGAAAAAAGCTAAATCTCCAGTGTTTGCAACCTTTAATTAGATTAGCTCTATCCAGTGGAGAAGTGAGTATGAATGTCAGAATTTGGTGTCCACCAGTCAGGGGAGGACGAAGTAAGGGGTTACTTCTTTAGAAGTCCCTCTCTATGGAAACGTGAGGCCAGAGGAAAGGAAGTTTCCTCTCTAAGAGGTGGTTGTTCAATCAGAAACTATTCCCCATCTCCCTCACTGTGTAGCATTCTTATTTGGGTGGGATTGGCCTTATTCTTAGCCCTAGGCTGAGGATTTGTGAACTTATGTCCCTTGTAAGAGTAATTGATTCAGAAATGGACAGTTAGGGCACCTGCGTGGCTCAGATGGTTAAGTGTCTGCCTTCAGCTCAGGTCATGATCCCAGAGTCCTGGGATCGAGTCCCGCATCAGGCTCCCTGCTCCTTGGGAGCCTGCTTCTCCCTCTGCCTCTCTCTCTCTCTCTGTCTGTCATGAATAAATAAATAAAATCTTTAAAAAAAAAAAAATAATAAATGGACAGTTATCCTAAGTTGGTCTAATTAGTGTGAGGTTCCGGACTTCTATTTGGTAGCTGGAGGAAGGAACACCCTCTTTTTGCCTTGGATATAAATAAGGAAGCATTCAGTCCCTAGAATTGCCAGTAGCCCTATAAGGAAAGCCAGGCCAAGGATGAAGCCAACATACAAAAAAGGGCAGAGCCAAGAGAAACTCTAGAAAGTAGAGTATATGGGGTGTCTGGGTGGCTCAGTCAGTTAAACGTCTGCCTTCAACTCAGGTCATAATCTCAGGGTCCTGGGATCGAGTCCCGCATCAGGCTCCCTGCTCAGCTGGGAGTCTGCTTCTCCTTCTGCCTCTCCCCCTTGCGCATGCTCTCTCTCTCTCAAATAAATAAATAAAATCATAAATAAACAAATAAATAAATAGAGTATATCATGAACTCTGGATCAAATCACACAGGAAACCTGCCCAATATCTCTCATTTGTCAGTTAATATAGGCCAATACATTCATCCTATTGTTTCAGCCAGTAGGACTTGGTTCTTTTACTTGCAAGTAAAAGTATGCCGCCCCCTCCAAATAAGGGGCTTGATCTCTAAGTTCCCTTTCATTTAAAAAAATTATATCCTAGGGGCACCTGGGTGGCTCAGTCGTTAAGCGTCTGCCTTCGACCCAGGTCATGATCCCAGAGTCCTGGGATCGAGCCCCGCATCGGGCTCCCCGCTCTGCGGGGAGCCTGCTTCTCCCTCGCCCACTCCCCCTGCTTGTGTTCCCTCTCTCGCTGTGTCTCTCTCTATCAAATAAATAAAATCTTTAAGAAAAAAAAATTATATCCTAGGGTGCCTGGGTGGCTCAGTTGGTTAAGCGACTGCCTTCGGCTCAGGTCATGATCCTGGAGTCCCGGGATCAAGTCCCGCATCGGGCTCCCTGCTCAGCAGGGAGTCTGCTTCTCCCTCTGACCCTCCCCCCACTCATGTGCTCTCTCTCTCTCATTCTCTCTCTCAAATAAATAAATAAAATCTTAAAAAAAAAATCTTTAAAAAAAAATTATATCCTAAATTTAATAGGAAAGAAATATATAATTCCATATTCTGGAAAAAAATCCCAGGGCCATCTCTTCTTAAGGAGGTGACAATGTTATGCCAAGAGAGCCTCAGGCAGCTAAGGCATGCTGTCCTCTAGAATCAAGGCCCATAGGATGAGTAAGGTATTTTTTTTTTTAAACGTTTATTTATTTATTCATGAGAGACAGAGAGAGGGAGAGAGAGGCAGAGGGAGAAGCAGGCTCCCAAGGAGCAGAGAGCCCGATGCGGGACTCGATCCCAGGACCCCGGGATCATGACCTGAGCCGAAGGCAGACGCTCAACCATCTAAGCCACCCAGGCGCCCGGATGAGTAAGGTATTTTAGCAGTCTTCTATAGAAAACATTTTCCTTGGTTGGCTAGGTCCCTTCTTGCCAAACCAAGGTTGAGAATACAAGAATAGCAATTAAAATGTGTACTTTCTATCAAAATTCAGAACACTCATATCCTTTGATTCATCATTTCTGCTTCTCAGAATCTCTCTTATAAAAACACATAAGCAAAGGATATATGTGCAGTGATGTTCCCTGAAACATTGTTCATGATATTAAAAAGGGGGAGACAATCTTATTTCTACCAGGAGGAAATGGTTGTATAAATTCTGGTATATCCATACAATGCAATGCTAAGAATGAGGTTGCACTGATAGGAAACAATTATCTAACATATAATTGAATGGAAAAATCAAGAAATAAAAATATATGGTATGATCTTACTGTGTTGGAAATAAACTGGATACATGTTTGTGCTTAAAAAAAACATGAAGGGCTTCTATCTTTTATTTTTCACATTTTTATATTGTTAAAAATTTTTACAACAGGCATCTATTGCTTCTGTAATTCAAAATCTTTCTTTTTTAAGTGTGTATATGTATCTTTCTGTGAGAAAAGATTATCAACATTGTGAATCATGGTTATGATTATGTAAATAAACTTGTAACTATTGTATTGACTTATTGAGACTAATTCAAATGACTATACATATATTCATAGATACATATATACACATGTATGCATGGTCATTAATTATTCAACAATTCTTATTGTGTGCTTACCATAAATCTGGCAGTGTTCTAGGGATATGTCAATGAGTAAAAGTCTTATAGATATATTGTACTGCACATATACAGATCCAAAATAGTCTCAAGAATGTAAGTAAAATTTTTTTGAGAGAGAGAGTGTGAGAGCCTGCGGGAGCAAGTTGGGGGGGGGCGGGCAGAGGGAGAAGGAGAGGGACAATCTTAAGCAGGTTCCAGGCCCAGTTTGGAGCCCAGTGTGGGGCTCCATCTCACAACCCTGAGATCATGACCTGAGCCAAAATCAAGAGTCAGATGCTAAGAATGTAAGCGAATATTGAAATGAAGCAAAATATATATGTTTATTTATGTATAATTTTTAAGCATCAAAAACATTTAATTTGGTTAATCAGTGATGAACTTGACTTCATGTTATAAATTGGTAACCTTTCCCAATTTCATCTATAAACTTCATAGTTGAAAGCACTGAACTGGATAGCCGAATAAGTATATTTTGGAAGCAACATCTTTAGACCCTTACCACATGCCAGAATTTCAACTTGAGTTCTCAGTTCCAGACTTGACATAAAATTTCTTTTTCTTTTTTTTTTAAGTAGGCTCCATGACCAGCATGGAGCCCAACTTAGGGCCTGAACTCACAGCCCTGAGATCGAGACCTGAGCTGAGATCAAGAGTCGGATGCTTAACTGACTGAGCCACCCAGGTGCCCCGAGTATTGCAATATTAATTAATTCAGATATATAAATCTTTTCTTTTCAACTTGTGTAGCTGAGAGCTTCTGGAGGTCAGGAACTATTTTCTCTTTCCTCACAATCATACATCACAGTTTATTCTTTCAGAAATTTGATTGACTAAATGCATCCCTCAGCTTCCTCAACAAAGAACGTACATTTAAACTAAAAATAGAAGGCAGATCCTCTGTGCTTTTCAGTCATAATCAATATGACTATTCATGAGGTAATTATCTTAAGCTTAGCAATTTAGATATAATCCCATCATTGAATTAGGCTTTAGATCATAGAGAGAAATTTCAGGATGTTTATTCACCTTAGCTCGCTTCTAAGCAACTGTTATCCTTCAAACTTATAGCCCCCCCCCGATAGGCATCATTTCTAGGGAGCAATTTTAGCTTACATAATAGTTTTTTGGAATATACTGTGGAAAGTACCTATCCTGTTTTAGGAAAACTATGGACTCTCTCTTTCTCTCTCTCTCTCTCTCCTATGACGATTTCCTTGAACTGCAGACTCAAACAATAATTAAAGGTAGCAAGAAAGATGCCGGGAGAAAAGCCAATTTAATTGTACTAGCCTGAATAATTGTTTCTGACTTCCAGCTTGCCCATTGTGATTTTTTTTTTTGGCAGAAAAAAAATTAATATCAGACTCCAACAATCTTCAAACAAGTAAAAATTATAATCTGGTGGGTGTCTATTTAAAGTAACAGAATCCAAGGCAACACAAGAGGCTTAATTTTAGACATGCATGTTATTAACTAAGAGTAGGAAAGAGCATTATCTAGTAGTGGAGAGCCTGGAGCTTGAAACCACCTTTTAAAATTTATACTCTTATTTCTTCAAGGTTTGAGTCGGATTAAATAACTTCAACTCCTGGTATTTAGCCGCTCTACCCTTAAATTGGTTAAGTTTGCTTACCCCTTTATCACTACACAAAATTGTTGACTATGAAGATTATCAGAACACAAACTCTTTGTCTTAGTTCAGGCTGCTATGACAAATTACCATAGACTGGGTGGCTTACACAATAGAAATTTATTTCTCACAATTCTAAAGTCTAGGAAGCCTAAGATTAAGGTGCCAGCAGATTGGTGTCTGGAAAGAGCCCTCTTCCTGGCTTGCAGGCAGCCATCTTTGTACTATGTCCTCAAAAGTGGGTGGAGAAGCAGTGAAAGGGTTCAGAATATCTTATTTAGTGATTGATATATGTGTATATTAAATAGTTTATAGCTAGAAATGTTAAAATATCATGGAGTGACCTTTCCCACATTGTTGGGTAAAAAGTGAGTTTTGGAGACTCCTCCAAGGCAAAAATATGGTTGGATTATAATAAAGAACTAAGTCAATGACATATGAAAAATTCTAACCTAAAACAAAAAATTACTGAAAAATGGAAAGCTTGCTAAGTTAACATCTGAATTTAGACACTAAAATGTCTGTCTTGTCTAGTGATGTATTTTAAAATGTTATCACTGGCTACAGGCAGGCAGTAGCTACCCAAAAGTAGCAATTAATGTGACAGCAGTTGAATGTTAAGACCAAATTAGGGGGAGTTATTTACTCTCATTGCTATGATTGGAAGTGTATAGGAGGTCCCCAGAAGCTACTCTAAAGGAGGTTATGGATAAATACACACTACTTTTTATGTTCATCTTGAAATGTACAATTGCACAAAATCCGTTCAAGGAAAAAAACCTAAAGTGAGTAAAATATAGAACAATTCACAGACTTGGATCCTGTGTGTTCTTTTTTGAATAGCAGCCACAGTCTCCAAACATTGGATAAATATTGAACTCTTGTCTTAAACTTTTTGTTATGGAAATTTTCAAACATACACAGAGTAGAAAGAATAGAATAATGAGCCCTCACGTATCTATTACCTCATGTATCTATTACCTCATGTATCTATTACTATTCAACATTTACCAACATATGACCAGTCTTGTTTATAACCCTGCTGTCCCCTGACCCCAACCACAATAGATTGTTTAAAATCAACTGTCAGACCTGGAGGTAATGTAACATTGTATGCCAACTGTATTTCAATTTAAAAAAAAAAAACCCTCTGGGGGTGGGGGGATGGGGTAACTGGGTGACGCGGGTATTAAAGAGGGCACATGATGTAATGAGCACTGGGTGTTATATACAACTGATGAATCACTGAACTCTACCTCTGAAACTAATAATATACTATATGTTAATTAATTGAATTTAAATAAAAAATAAATTTTAAAAACCCCTCAACAATTAAATGAAATAAACTGTCAGATATCATATTATTTCACTAGAAGATACTGTAGTATATATAAGAGATTAAGACTTTTTAAAAGCATAATCATAATGCCATTTTCAAACTTAAAGAAATGAACACCTTCATATAAATCATATACAGTCAGTAATATTAAAGTCTTGCTTACAGCCATCTAATTTAGATAATATTTAGTAGTAATACAACATTTTTTCAGATTGAACTTTACAGGAATCTGAATTTTTGAGTTTAAGTATTTCCATGCAATACTTGTACTGTTTTGTTGTGTTGAAATTACGTTAAAATGAATATATCTTACAAATCACATTCCCGGGGCGCCTGGGTGGCTCAGTCGTTAACCGTCTGCCTTTGGCTCAGGTCATGATCCCGGGGTCCTGGGATGGAGCCCTGCATCAGGCTCCCTGCTCGGTGAGGAGCCTGCTTCTCCCTCTCCTTCTACTGCTCCTCCTGCTTTTGCTTTCTCTCACTCTCTCTCCTGCTGTCAAATAAATAAATAAAATCTTTTTAAAAAATGTACATACCTTAAATAAAAAATACTTTATTGCTAAAACAAAATGCTAACCATCACTGAGCATTCAGCTAATCATAATCACTTATCACAGACCACCATAACAAATATAATAATAATGAAAAAGTTTGAAACATTGTGAGAATTACCAAAATGTGACACAGAGAGACAACATGAGCAAATGCTATTGGAAAAATGGCACTAATAGATGCTCAACTCAGAG
>NC_138373.1:91116583-91139453 GCF_054177405.1 Leptonychotes weddellii
CTCTGTCAAATAAATAAATCTTTAAAAAAAAAAAAAAAGAAACTTGTATGCATTGACTCTTTTTTTTTTTTTTAAGATTTTTTATTTAGTTGAGAGTGAGAGAGCACAAGCTGGGCTGGGCTGGGGGCGCGGAGAAGGGGTAAAGGGAGAGGGACAGGCAGGCTCCCCACTGATCGGGGAGCTGGGTGCGGGGCTCGATCCCAGGACCCTGAGATCGTGACCTGAGCCGAAGGCAGACACTTAACCAACTGAGCCACCCAGGCGCCCCTACATTGACTCATTGAATCCTCACCCCGACCCTATGACACAGGTATGTCTCACTATCTCGCTTTACAGACAAGAACGTTGAAGCAGAGAGAGGCTAAGTTACTTCATCAAGCCCATAGAGCTATTAAGTGGTGGAGGAGTTCGACCTTAGAGCCACTGTGCTCTGCTCTTTTACAGAATTTATTTTGGAACATAGGTATATTTCAACATCTCACTTTACTTCTGAGATTCCTATTAATGGTCCTTGAAGGCAGAGACCGAGTCTTACCCATTTTCGTTTCTCCTTCAGTGTCTACCCCTAGCAGATTCTCAGCAGAGTGTTGTTGACAACTGAGCTGGCTGGGGAGATCTCTCTAATGGTTATCATTTGAGCCGTCATACACAATGTTTCTGGGCTTGCAGTATGCCCCCGAGGGACATGCCCGAGCAAATGTGAAAAACGTCAGTGCCATACGTGTTGATGTAATCAGAGAAGCACTGGCACTGTCCCCAGCCCTTAGCTGCTGAGGATCACTGCAGGCTGAGGGTTGGGGACAGACTCTGTGAAAAGCTGCCCCCGAAGTAGACGTGGCTCAATAGGCGGACACTAGAGTCCACCGACTCTAATGATCTTCAGATGTTGTAGAAAAAATTGAGCCTCAGTGTGGGTGACATGAAAGTTTCTTTTCTGTTCCAACAGCCTAAGATTCCAGAACTGAGCATCATGTTCCTCTTCTGAACAGGCTGCTGCATAGATTAAAGGAAATACTTTCTGTAAAGGACATGAAGTGAAGTAACATGGGTGATACTAGGTCATGATTGTATCATCACTGCTAACAATGGCTGATTATGGACTTGTACATCTGAGTCTGTCTTTTGCAGACAGGGAAAGTTGGTGAGGATACCTGGCTGACTTTCCATTTTTTTTTATAACACATAATTAGAATACAGAGTCTGTTTTTGCTCGGTGATGAGAAAGCTTTTCCTTCACCTTCCCGATGGTCCTTATTTTGTGTACTTTATTTTCAGAGTCCATTAACATGTTGACAGGTACTAAACTGCCATCCTCATTTTGTTACTCCTCTGATCACACGCCTACCAGGACTCTCAATTAAAATTCCTAATGGAATCTAAGCTTCTAAGTCCGGCCATCGAGACCCTCCACCGGCTGGCCCCCACCTTATCCTAATTTCATCTCCCACTCTCTGGTGCCCGCGAATGCGCTTTATTCGCTCCATAAAAAAGCATGTAAATTCTTGCCTTTCACTTTATGCTTGAAATATCTTTCTCCTTTCTCATTACCAAGTCTAAATCCTGGAAGGCTAAGGGAATAAAGCCTGGTGTGCAGCTTTCTATGGGCACAGCTCCAGAACCAGACTGCCCGGGCTTGTCATCCCCGCTCCCCTGCCAATTATCGATGAGCCCTCGAGCCCGCTACTTAGCTTCCCCGTGCCTCCACGTCATTACCTTGAAAACAGAAGTCACAAGAGTTCCTACATTCTAGACTTAATTCTGATGCTTAAAGGAGATGATTTAAGTCAAGAACTTAGAGCATTATCTGCTGGGTAGTGTGACCAAAGCATGTCCGCTCAGCTGGTATTGTTCATGTTGCTTTCTCGGACCTGAGCCTTTTCACAATAACGACTCCTTTTCCTAAATTCACATATTGTCTCTGCTCCTTCTTTGCCACATATTCACTCATTCCACAAATATTTGTTGGGTGCCTGGTATGGGCCACACAACGTTCTCAGTGCTGTAAACAAAACAAAGTCCCTGTCTTCGTGGAGCTTATATTCTAGTGTGGGAACACAAGCAGTGGGCAATTAAATAAGGAAGGCATATGGTTTGTCAGATGGTAATGAATATGATGGGACAAAATGAGGGGAGGGACTGGGAACGCTGGGTGGGCACGGCGGTGTTACTTTATGTAGCGCGGTCGAGGAGACCCCGCGACAAGGGGACCCGTGAGCAGAGCTCTGATGGAAGCAAGGGGGAGTCTCGGCTGTCGGGGGTGGCGAGCGAATGGGCAGTGGGAATGCTTGCTTAGCTCATGGGGAGAGCAGGAGGCAGGCCAGGGTGACTACATCGTCAACAGGGCAAGAGAAAGAGAATTGGGGGGTGACCTCAGAGTGAGGGCCTTAAAACCCATTGTAGAGACTTAGGCTTTTTTCTGTGGAGAAAATCGATTTGCACATACATGTCTTTTTTCCCCTGGTAACTATTTCCATCAGGTAACTCCTATAACATCAGCTTTTCTGTCTGTACTGTTCTTCACTTTTCCTCAATTTAAAACAAACTAAAGTGCAGTAACAAATTTAAGGATTTTGTCCTCTGGTTTGTGTCCCTCATCCAGCGTTCACACTAGTTTACACCTTCCATTTCCACAGCAAGGGCCTTGAAAACTTACAGTAAAATGCTTCCCGGTAAAATGCTTCCTGCAGCAGGATGGCCTCCCACCCAGCTCTAGTCACTGCCCTGGTCAAGGTCATCATCAGACACTTCAAAACATTTCTCTTCCTTGGCCTCTCTGCCGCATTTGGAACTGTTATTCTCCTTCTCCTTAGTTTCTAGGACACGACTCTTTCTGATTTTCTTCTTACTTCTCTCTCCTTCCTTTTCCATCCTGTGTCACTTACGATGTATTTCCTCAGGGACATCACTTTACCAGTGAGGCCTTCCTTGACCCTTCTTATAAAACATTATTGTACCTCAACTCATTTTTCTCTAATCCTTTTATTCTGCTTTTTTCTTAGAAATTATCAATAACTGACATATGCCTTTATGTCTTTATTATTTGTCTCCTCCATGAGAAGGAAGACTCCATTAGGACAAGGATTTGGTTCTCAAAACAGGTGCCAAGATTGACCACAGGTAACTGAAACCACGGAAAATCCTGGATAAGGGGGGGCCACTGTTATTCAAAAAATATATACTACAACAAATGATAAGGGAGTTAAAAGGGTACACCAGAAAATATCTACTTTACACAAAGGAAGACAGTAATGGGAGAATGAAAGAACAAAAGGGACGTGAGACAGAAAACAAGTAGCAAAATGGAAGAAGTCCTTCCTTATCAGTATATACAAAATGTGAATGTATTAAAACTCCAATTAGAAGGCAGAGATGAGCAGAATGGATTTTAAAAAACCGACGATCTAAGTATATCCTGTCTGCAAGAGACTCACTTTAGATTCAAAGACAAAAATCAGTTGAAAGTAAAGAATGGAAAATTATATTCCATGAAAAGAGTAAGCAGAAGAGAGCTGGAGCAGCTAAAACAGTATGAGACAAAACAGACAATTAAGACAAAAAGAGTTATGAGAAACAAAGAAGGACATTATATGATGACAAAAGGGTCAATCCATCAAGAATGTATTACAATTATATACACACTTAACAATGAAGCCACAAAATACATAAAGCAAAAACTGACAGAGGGGCGCCTGGGTGGCTCAGCTGTTAAGCGTCTGCCTTCGGCTCAGGTCATGATCCCGGGGTCCTGGGATCGAGCCCCGCATAGGGCTCCCTGCTCGGCGGGAAGCCTGCTTCTCCCTCTCCCACTCCCCCTGCTGTGTTCCCTCTCTCACTGTGTCTCTCTCTGTCAAATAAATAAATAAAACCTTAAAAAAAAAACAAAACCTGACAGAATTGAAAGGAGGTATAGAAAATATAATAAGTGGAGATTTTATTACCCCACTTTCAGTAATAGAACAACTAGATGGGAGATCAAGAAGGAAACAGAAGACTTAAATGACCCTATAAACCAACTAGATCTAACAGCTAGTGATAGAACACTATATCCAACAACAGCAGAAGACATGTTTTTCTCAAGTACATGTGGAACATTCTCCAGGATAGACAATATGCTAAGTAAAAAAACAAGTCTCAATAGGTTTAAAAGTTATTAAAATCATACAAAATATGTTCTCTAATCAAATCCAAAAGATAAGTTGGGGCAACTGGGTGGCTCAGTTGGTTGAACGTCCAACTCTTGATTTCGGCTCAGGTTGTGATCTCAGGATCATGAGATGGAGCCCTAGGTTGGGCTCTGCATTCGTCATGCATGGAGTCTGCTGGAGATTCTCTCTCTCCCTCTCCCTCTGCCCCTCCCCCCACTCACACTTGGGAGCTCTAAATAAATAAATAAATAAAATCTTTTTTTTTTTGAGATTGTATTCATTTATTTGAGAGAGAGCGAGAGCTGGAGCCGGGGGCATGGGGGAGTAGGGTTGGAGGGAGAGGGAGAAGGAGGGGGAGAAGCAGATTCCTGGCTGAGCAAGGAGCCTGATGTGGGGCTTAATCCCAGAACCCTGGGATCATGACCTGAGCCAAAGGCAGGTGCTTAACCAACTGAGCCACCCAGGTGCCCCAATAAATAAAATCTTAATAAAAAAGATAAACCACAAGAATCCCTTCATAACTTTCATCCCAGAGATTTGGCATATTGAAAAGCCTATCAGTGTAAGACTGTTCCCGAACAGTACCAGGAGGAACTTTATCAGAAACAGAAGATGTCATGAAGGAGATCATTTTTCCAAGAGCCTCAGACTACACAGTAGGTGGCTAGACAGGAACAGCTTCTACCCAAGACCATGGAAACAGGGCCTAGGCATACCAGGAGACATTGACTGGCACACCCTTCTTTTTCTCTTTTTCCTCCTTTTCTTGGCTTTATTTTCTGTTTTTTTTTTTTTTTTGTAGGCTCCATGCCCCAGTGTGGAGCCCAACATAGGGCTTGAATTCACAACCCTGAGATCAAGACCTGAGCTAGGTCAAGAGTCAGGCACTTAAGTGACTGAGCCACCCAGGCACCCCTAGTTTAAAGCTTTTATTGCTAAAATCAAATAAAGTTTCCTTCCCTAATATTTGATATTTTGGGTAAATAAGGAGGATGAGCAAAGTGTTACACAAAACTGTTAATATCAAATTTCATTTCTCTACAGGCTTAGGATGTGGATGAGATTTGTTTTCTCTCTTAACCCCAGGTGGGCCAACTCAGAATTAACAGAATACCATAGACTGGGTGGCTTAGACAACAAACACGTGTTTCTCACAGTTCAGGAGACTGGAAGGCTAAGATTGGGGTGCCACGTGGTTGGGCTCTTGGTGAAGTCCCTCTTCCTGCTTTACACATGGCCACCTTCACATGGTGGTGAGCAGAAAGAGAAGCAAACTCTCTTCTGTCTCTTCTTATAAGGGCACCAATTCCATTATAAGGGCTCTGCCCTGATGCCAAAATTACCTCCCAAAGACCCCAACTCCAAATACCATCAACATGGGGAATTAGGGTTTCAATATATGAATTGGGTGGGAGGATAGAAACATGCAGATCGTAATAGCCAGTATTAACAGGACTTAGAGGCACTGTTCAAGACCTTCAGATGAATCTCATGCTAATACTCGTCTCCACAGTCATTCTCTATATTCTCCATTGTCCTACCACTCACTTGACAAATGACTGGAATTTAACCACAAAGGTAAAAAATCTTGGAGAGCCTTGATACTTATTTATTTTTTTTTTAAAGTGAGGTTTATTTTATTTTTTTTTTTAAAGATTTTATTTATTTATTTGAGAGAGTGAGAATGAGAGAGAGAGCATATGAGAGGGAGGAGGGTCAGAGGGAGAAGCAGGCTCCCTGCCGAGCAGGGAGCCCGATGCGGGACTCGATCCAGGGACTCCAGGATCATGACCTGAGCCGAAGGCAGTCGCTTAACCAACTGAGCCACCCAGGCGCCCCATCCTTGATACTTATTCTTACCAGAGTCTGAGATAGCAGTCTTCAGGAGTGATGTAGATCTAGTGAGCTAAACAAACCAAGACGGTCAAACCAAGATACGAATGTCAGGATCCCTGTTGACCAAGATGAGAGATTTCGAGACCCTAAAGACTAGACGTTTTCCCTTGAGGACCTGGCAGGTGTCTGTCCTGTGGCTCTTCCGCCTCACCCCTCTTGCACAGGTCTTCAGCCCCATCTGCTCCTCTCCATCACTCTAGGTAAAATCCAGATTGCTCAAGGTATGGCTGCTAAACCTCCAAACAATTCCCTTAATCCCAAAACAGTCTGAACTTTGACAGACTCCTCTTGCTGAAGACCTATAAAGCATTCCACTCTTTCCCTCTGAAGCGACAACTCCTCTTGAGATTTCTCATGCCAGGCATTCTCTAATAAAAGCTCATGCTAAAATCTTGGGGTTTTTTTTTTCCCCTACATAAACAATAATTACACTTTCTAAACTGCCCTCTGGGGGAATGCCTGAGTTGCTTTTTGAAACACCACGGGAAAGTCTGATTAAGGGACAGATAAAGAAACAGAGCAGCTTATCAAGACCTGGAGGAGATAATTCAGAAGTTAACAGTGATGTCACGTGAATGAAAGAATGAAGAAATCTGAGAGCTGGAGCACAGAACAGAGTGGTTTCAGAATTATGGTTGAGGTCCACTGTCTGCCAGACTGTTGGGCTCCTGGTCATGTGTGTCTCTTGTAAAATAGACAGATTCCTGGGTTCCACCCCAAACCAGCTAAGTCGGCATCTCCAGGCCAGGGTCTGGGAAGTGGAATTATTTAAGGTGGGTCTTCTCATCAGGGGAGTTTGGAATACATCGTTCTGGAATTGTGTTTGTAAATAGCACTGGCTCTGGGAGCTTTAAAAATGACGGCTCCCTGATTCCAGCCTGAGGATTCTGCACCTAAATGTGTAATGAGGAGAGCGCATGCGTAATTTAAAACTCTTTTCCGGTGGTCCGCTGATGGCGCTTGTTAGAAATGCAGACTTTCAGATACCTCCACGACCTGAACCAGAATCTGACCTTTAACAAGACTCCTAGCTGGTTGGTATGCATATCAAGGTTTGAGAAGCACTGCCTTGGGGGTACTCGGAGGTGTGGCTACTGTCACTCCCAACTTTACGTGGGACCAGGACAGGCCTCCTTCTGGAGGGGAGGCACCAGACCACCTGGGAGAAGGAGCCCACCACCCTCTCTAGGTTTGGGGGAATATTTTAAATGAAATATGAAATTGATGTAGGAAAGATGACCTTAGAGTTCAAAGCTCACAGCCAAGGAAGAATTCTTGAGATACCTTTGGTGCAAAAAGGTGGTTTTATGAAAGCACAGGGACAGGACCCGTGGGTAGAAAGAGCTGCACTGGGGTCATGAGGAGCGGCCCATTATATACTTTCAAGTTGGGAGGGGGTTAGAGATAGTGTAAGTATCTAAGGAATTTTGAAAGCAAGGTTTCCAGGACCTTGAGGGGGCTAGCTTTTGGTGGGAAAGGTCATTTATTACCGTCTAATAAAACCTTAGTCATGAGACCCTTCAGATGAATATCAGTGGGCCATATGCTTGGGGGATGATTGCCAACACGTATCTTGTGGGGAGGGGGTTTAGAGATAAAGGAAGTTTCCAAAGGAATTTTTATATGTTAAACTGGACTTAACAGGATCCTGGGAATGGGGGTGGGGGTCAGGCTAGGATTGCCTTTTGCCTTTAGCAAAGTGTAAATAAACATCAAGGCAATTGAGTCCCTAGAGGAATGTCACTCTCCCTGTTTCAAGGACTTGTCAATGGGCTGTAGGTAATAAGGAAATTTAATAATTTTTCTTCTGCCTTTGTTTCCCACATCAATATGGCTAGAAGGAGCGTTGGGGGAAGTCTCAAAACTGTAGTTGCAAACTGTTTCTCCTGAGGGCATATGCTAATGCGGGGCTGCCAGAAGGGGTTCCTGGCTGAGAACACTCAAGTTAGCCTTGGGGTCCCCACTGCTCTTAGGAAGACCCCTTTAGATCCCTAAGATCTGAACCTTAACCTCAGTAAGCAACGAGGACTTTGGCAAGGTACCAGTTCCTTTCAGCTTTATGATTGGGAAACTGGAAAGAAGAGACATTCTTTTCCTGTACTGAACATTAAAAACAAGTTCATTTTTAGTGTTTCATTTGTTTAAAACAAAAAAATGACTGGCCTCAGAATGCAACACTCTTGTTTGCTGTCCTAAAGCTTTTCTGTATGATTTCATATCAGTCTGGGGTTTGGGGCTTCAGGGCGAAGGAAAACAATTCACAGGGAACTGGGAAGAACAAATGTTTGGTATAAATAAATGTTCGCCATGCCATGCAGAGAAGTCTTTCTGATGTAAAAATTTCTCTCTGGGAATAGCTCTCTTCCCAATACAGGCCCCCTATCTAAATTCTTTTAGGCAGTTAAGGGAGAGGTCAAAAGCTCTTTTTGAGTCTGTTGGGCCTTGGTTGTCTTCAGCTGGAAATAATCCACATGGCAAACTGGGTACGTTCTGGGGCGGCCTGCCCTGAACTCCATCACCTACCCTAGAGTCTAGCAATTCCACTCCTAGGTAACCCGAGAAATGTAAACATATATCCACGAGAAGAGTCCTACAAGAATGTTCAAGCAGCTTCACAGCTTTGTCTATAATGACCCCAAACTGGAAACAACACGAATGTCAATAAGCAGAAAAAGAGATAAAGTCTGTTCACACAGTGGAACACTATGGAATGACAGAAAGAGTGAAGTACCACTAGCAGCAACAGCACGGCGAATCTCAAAAACATTATGCTAAGCAAAAGAAGCCAGACACAAAAGAGTACATACTGTGTAATTCCATTTGTGTGAAACTCTAGAACAGGTAATACTAACCTCTGGTGAATAGACATCAAAACAGTGGTTGCCTAGAGGCAGGTGGGTGGACAGATGAGACTGGCTGAGAAGGGGCAGGAGGAACTTTCTGGGGCAATGGGTATGTTCCATATCTTGAGAGGTGTGGGTCACATGCATGCATACATTTATCAGAACTCTCAGCAGGGGCACCTGGCTGGCTCAGTCGGTAGAGCATTTGAATCTTGATCTTGGGGTTGTAAGTTCAAGTCCTACGTTGGGTGTGGAGATTCCTTAAAAATGAAATCTTAAAAAAAACCCCAACACCTCTCATCAGACTATTTGCTTGAGATTTGTGCATTTCAGTATAGATGAATTAGAATTTCCCTTAATTAGAGGGAAAAAGAAAAAATGAAACAAATCCCTGTCCTTATGGCTAGTCCCTCTCCTCATTTTAGTTCAATAAGCAAAATAAGTGATGAATGCCTATGGAGCAAAGCCAAGCAGGGAAAGCAATTTTAAGTACAGTGGTCAGACCTTGTGGAGATGGTAGCATCTCAGTAGACTTAAAAGAGAGGAGGGCTTAAAAATCTGCAACAAGGGGCACCTGGGTGACTCAGATGGTTAAGCATCTGCCTTGGGCTCAGGTCATGATCCTGGAGTCCTGGGATCGAGCTGCTCAGCGAGGAGCCTGCTTCTCCCTTGCCCTCTGCTTGTGCTCTCTCGCTATCTATCAAATAAATAAGTAAAATCTTTAAAAAAAAAAAAAATCTGCAACAAAATACCAGAGAACTAAATTCAGCAGCATAGTGAGAGGATTATACACCATGACTAAGTGGGATTTACCCCTGGAATGCAAGGATGATTCAACATACAAAAATTTATCACTGTAATATGCCACATTAACAGAACGAAGGGGGAGAACCACTCGATCATCTTAATTGATGCAGAAAAAGCATTTGACAAAATTAAGGGAAATGAGGGGTTAGTGGTGCTCCTTGTCTGAGGGAAGACCATTCCAGACTGGTGGTGTAGCAAGTGTAAAGACCCTGAGGCAGGAAACGGCAAATGTGTTTGCAAACAGCAAGATGGCAGCAAGATGGTGGGTCCGGCATGTTGGAAAAGGTGTTGTTGAAGGGGCAAGTAGTAGGAGTGGGAGCCAGAGAAGGGGCCAGGCTTATGTGTGGGTGGAGGTGCTACCAGAGGGTATTCAGTGGGGCAGTGACATGACCTGACTTCCTTTCCTTTTTTTTTTTTTTAAAGAGAAGATATTTTTTCTTTTCTTTTCAAGCTTTTATTTATTTGAGAGAGAGAGAGCAAATGAGAGAGAGCAGGCGGAGTGACAGAGGGGGAAGCGGACTCCCCACCGAGCAGGGAGCCCGACGTGGGACTCCATCCCAGGACCCTGGGATCACGACCCAAGCCTAAGGCAGACGCCCAACTGACTGAGCCACCCAGGTGCCCCTGACTTCCTGTTCAAATGGTGGCTCTGCCTTTTCTATTGGGAATAGACCACAAGGAGCAAGGGTGGAACTGGAGGGGTTAGTTAGGAGGCTACCGCAATAATAACCGCAGGAGACAGGTGATGGCAGCTTAGAGTAGAGCGGCAGTGCAGGTGGTGAGGAGTGCTCAGATTCTGGGTATATTTTGAAGGTATCGCTTATAGGATTTGCTGGTAGATTAGTTGTGGAGTGTGTGTGAGAGAGGGAGGCAGAGGATGTGTCATGGATGACACCAACATTTTTTTTTTTTGGTAAGTAGGCTCCATGCCCAGCATGGAGCCCAATGTGGGGCTTGAACCTGAGACCCTGAGATCAAGACCTGAGCTGAGATCAAGAGTTGGACGCTTCACCAACTGAGTCACCCAGGAGCCCCAGCACAGAATCTTTCTTAAACTTTAGACTTTAACTATTACCAGTGATGACTATTTCCACTGTATTTTACAACTGAACAAGCATGCCAGTGTGTGGTAACACTGTGGGTGAGAATCTGCTCTTTATCCAGAATTAAGGTGATTTCACAGTTTCAGGGTTTTGTTTTAGTTTTTTGCTGTCACCATTTTAACTGACACACCTGGCCGATATTAAGCTAAATTATCACTAGATGGCACTGTAGTTTTAGTTGGCTGAAGATTGGCCAGCTCTGTAACAGCTCAATCCCTTTTATCGTAAACTGGTCTTAAAAGGGCCCGCTGTCAGGATTTTTAAGCGTGACTTAGTGACCTGGACAAGTTTGCCTCCTGAAGGAGCAGCAACTGCAAACCTCAGAGGAGGAACTGAAAAGAGGAAACCTACACATTCACAAAGACATGGTGCTACAGAATGGTTGCAAGGATAGCTTGGTGGAGAGAAGCTAGAAGGAAGCTTAAGCTCTAGAAAACCCCAAACTTCATACTTCATTCAAAAGTGTGGGGAGAAACACATTCTGAGGTGGCAGAGGCAAATCACACTTCCTTGGGTGCATTTTTTTTTTTAAAGTAAGCTTCATACCCAATGTGGGACTTGAACTCACGACCCTGATATCAAGAGTCGCATGCTTGTGCTCGCTTCGGCAGCACATATACTAAAAGAGTCGCATGCTCTACAGACTGAGCCAACCAGGCACCCCTCCTTGGGGGCAATTTATATGTTGTTTGCCTCTCAAGGCTGATTTTATTTATTTTACTTATTTATTTTTTAAACAAGTTTTTATTTATTTGACAGAGAGAGACAGAGAGGGGACACAAGCAAGGGGAGTGGGAGAGGGAGAAGCGGGCTCCCCGCTGAGCAGGCAGCCCGATGTGGGCTTGATCCCAGGGTCCCAGGATCATGACCTGAGCCGAAGGCAGACGCTTAAGGACTGAGCCACCCAGGCATGCCTCAAGGCTCATTTTAAAACAGAACTGAAGTGTCAATATTTTATTAGAAATATATTTACAAACTTATTTAATTTATATTGATAAACACTTAAAAATTATGTTATAAACAATCTCCCAAAGTGGCAAAAGAAGTTATGTTTTTCCCATCATTCCAGATAATTCCATTAACTTTGTTGAATTGTTCTTCCAGCACTGAGGAAAAACAAAGATACAAAGCCCCTATTTTTAATGTACCTGAATCGTGTAAGAACAGAAAAACAATGCAGCAATTCGGATTTAAAATGAGACACAATTTGAATAGAAGATGAATGGATGGCAAAGAAGCACATGAAAAGATGCTCAAACAACATGGATGAATCTCAAAATAAGCATGTTGAGTGAAAACAAAGACAAAAAGAGTACATACTGTACGATTGCATTTATATAGAAATCTAGAAGATGCAAACTGATCTATAGTGACAGAGACCTGACCAGTGACTGCCTGGGGATGGAGGAGGGGATGTGGGCAAGGACAGGAGGGAGGGATAATACAGAGGAGGGGGGGTGTGGGCAGGGCAGGGGAGGGGGCACTGAATATGCTCATCATCTTGATTTTGGTCATGGTTTCATAAGTGTATATATACATATCAAAACATCAGATTGGGACGCCTGGGTGGCTCAGTCAGTTAAGCGTCTGCCTTCGGCTCAGGTCATGATCCCAGGGTCCTGGGATGGAGCCCCACATCGGGCTCCCTGCTCAGCGGGGAGCCTGCTTCTCCCTCCCCATGCTGCTCCCCCTGCTTGTGCGCTCTCTCGGACAAATAAACATACAAAATCTTAAAAAAACCCAAAAAACCCCATCAGATTGTACACTTTAAATATGTGAAATTTATTGCATGTTAATTATACCTCAATAAAACTGTTAAAAATGAAATTTAAAAATGAGACACTAATATGTAATGTTTAATTTACTCATTTATTTGCTTTTTCTTTCATTTAACAGAATTTATTGAGTGTCTTAATTGTGCCAGAAGATAAAAGAGGAAAGAGATGGTCTGCTTCTAAGTCTAGTAGAGGAGCCAGGCAATGGCAGTTCTGCATGATATTCTCGTTGGATGTACCCATAGGAAGCTAAGAAACTGTCAAGATTAGTGTGTGTGTTGGGGAAGGCTTTTCAGAGGGCCTTGACCCTGAGCTGAGTTCTGAAGGTTGAGGAGGGAGGATGGGTTGTTTAGGTGGCAAAGACTGCACCTTGCTGTCTTAACCAAGGCCTAGGGGAGAGGACAGGCCCTGAGGCAAAAATCATAAAGCATTGAGCTTTACTGATGATAGCTCAATTGCTATCAGACAGTTCACAAGTCTGCTTGGTACATGTGGGTCAACTTTAATAAAAGCAAGACAGTTCTTTCTTTTAATTAAGAAAAAACAATACATCAACACCAAGCAACGAAAGAAAAGAAAATCCAGGTCTGTTTTTCATGGATTATCTGGTTTATCTTATAGGAATGTAAGGCCTTTTCTAGGCTATAGACATATAAAGTCCAGAAAACAACAACAACAACAACACATTTAAGTTGTACTGTAGAGAATGAGAGAGGAAGGTAGGATTGGAGAGAGACTAGTTAAAGGAATTCAGGGAAAGGATCATAGGGCTGAACTAAGGCAATAGCAGAAGGAATAGAAAGTGGATCAATTTTAAAATTATTAAGGTGGGGAGAGGACATTCAGCAGTCCCTTTAGCCTAGTTCCAAGTTTTGGTCAAGGTGTCTTCACTTTTTTTTTTGTCTTCACATTATTAAATGCATCTTCAATGATGAGCACTTACATTTTTTTTTTTTTTTAAGATTTTATTTATTTGACAGAGAGAGACACAGCGAGAGAGGGAACACAAGCAGGGGGAGTGGGAGAGGGAGAAGCAGGCCTCCCGCTGAGCAGGGAGCCCGATGTGGGGCTCGATCCCAGGACCCTGGGATCCTGACCTGAGCCGAAGGCAGACGCTTAACGACTGAGCCACCCAGGCGCCCCGAGCACTTATATTTTTACTGGAAACCCTCTTTTGTAAAAATGTTAGGCTTACCTCCTGTCCCTGGTGTCTTAGGCAATAACTGGGATGTTCTAGCTATTCACAGGAATAGAACACAAGCTAGTTAAAAACAATTCTTTGACAAATTGATCTTGAACGTGGATTAAGGTTTATTGCTAGTAAGAGAATCGGAGTGTGTGGAAATGAGAAATTATAGTTGAGAAAAAAAGGTTTACATCAGCAGCTAATTTTTTTAAAAAGTAGCCAGTTAATAAATACAGTTTTATTCACAGTCATATTAGTTTTTATAGAGGAAATGTAGGGCAGAGTGACTCAGAGATGCTAGGTGTGTATCCTACCCATCTAAAATAAGTACAGTCATTCATGCAAGGAGCAAATGAGCAGGATGCATCTGGGGTTGTTAACTGGAATAACAAAGTTTCATTCCCTTCTAGTAGTTCCTAGAGGTTCCAGTTTACAGGGAAAATGGGAAACCCCGTAAACTCGAGGGCAAAAATGGAGAACAGAAGCAACAAGCTCTAATTCTGAACAGGCGGCTGTCAGGTCATTCCCCAAACTGCAGACTAAGATGCAGAAACATGATTTGCCTGTTTCTTAGTTTGGGTCAATTTTCTTTTTTCCCTTTGGCACACCTGAGCGGGTTTTAATTGTTGTCAGGTGGGGTGGCAAGTCTATTTTGGAGATGTTGAGGGTTGGAAGATGGACATATGGGTCCAGAACTTGAATGATATAGGTTGCAAATAGATTTATATTGTACATTTATGCAAATTATAAAAGAGAGGACATACATTATGATTTAAGTTCAGTGGAAGGTTAAGTGTCATCAAGGGCTTATACTGTGTCTGTTTTGCTCACCACTCTGCCCAGTGCCTAGAAGTGTGCGTAGGGGCTCTGAAGGAATTGCCCCAAGATGTGCCACTTTGACCTGTGGATTATTTCTGAGCTGAAAACAATCAAGGTACAAAAGACTCAGGAAGAAACTGACCTCCCCCCTTACTGCCTGAAAGAATATAAATAGAGGACCTGCTCCAGAAGAAATCTATTACCATAGATAACTACAGCATAATATGAACTAGGTGTGATAGGGAGGAATTTAGCAAAGTCTGTTTGTTAAAATTCCTCTCTCTGTCCCATTGTTTCTGTGTGGCCCAGCAAATTTACTCCTTTCATCTTCTGTGAATTACTTTCCTTCCTTTGAAGTCCCAAACTCCCTTCTCTTTAGTTCAGGACGACATATAAACCTCCTTTTACCTTTCTGTTTTTGCATCTCTTCTACGGCTGGCGTTTCCATAGGTACAAGATTCAATTTGGTTTTCTTCTGTTGATGTGTTTCCTGTCAATTTAATTCTAAGATCAGCTAGAAGAAGCTTTGAAAGGTGGAGGAAGGGAAGAGAAACATTTTTCCTCTCCAACAAGTGACTGGCACAAAGCAAACGCTCCCCAGTTTGACTGGATTTCGCAGAAATCAGAGTTTGACGGTCTCACGCTTCCAGAGCGAGGTCGGAGTGCCGCCTCCTCCGGAGGCCCTGCCCCTTTAAGAAAGGTAGGAAAAGGCCGAGGGAGGCTGCTGGGAAGGAGGGCGGGGCGCGCGGTCCACGCTCTGCACCAGGAGGCGCGCGCCTGCCTGCCCACGGGGGTCGGCGCGCCAGGTGCGGTTCTAAAGAATGCCGGGAAAGACGCACAAAGGCGAGTGCTTAGCTTCCCTGGGCGCTGTTCGCCCACCCTGGTGAGGACGAAAAGGAGGCCTGTGCCTGCCCCTTTAAGACCGAGTCCCGTTCTCCTCGGAGGGACATAACGTGGTCACGAACACTTTTGGAACTTACCTTTTTAACCCCTCTTCCTTCCTTAACAATTGATAACAGGTACCGAGTGCCCACCGCATAGTCCCGTGTTCATGAAGGATGCTTTTTTGGTGTTGGGGTGAGAGGGGGAGGCGCCGGTCTAGACAACACGGTGTTCCAAACCAAAATCCTCTCATATTTGCTCTGCTGTATTTATAAGCTTCGGCTTGTGCGATTCAAGGGCTGACCCAACACTTCCTAACAGAATTAGTCCAGGGAGAAGTGAGGCTGTTAGAGACCTGGGATCCTGAGGGCACGATGGGGAGATGACACCTACTGAAAGCCTATCCTGAGTTCGCACGCAAGTGGCCTGACAGGCATTTTAGCCTGCCCTGTGTTTTGATATTTTAATTGATCACTTGCGTTTACAAATGGGGGTTTTTGTGTGAATATCTGGATTATCTTGAGAAACTGGAAGATCTGGCAGCGTGTTCTTACCTGGAAGCAGTTTGCTGGCCCCTTTGCACTGCTCAGAAACAGAATCCAGGTCGCCACAGCCCCTCTGCTATAACCAGCAGCATCACTCATGGATCACCAGTCTGGCCCCTACTCTAAATATTTGGGTGGATGGATATAGGACTGTTTAAAACATTTATGCAGAACAGGTCAGAGGTCCCAAGTAACTGGGCATATAGTTTGTGTTTAAACTGCTGTTTCTTTTTTTTTTTTTTTTAAAGATTTTATTTATTTATTTGACAGAGAGAGAGAGTGAGAGAGGGAACACAAGCAGGGGGAGTGGGAGAGGGAGAAGCAGGCTTCCCACCGAGCAGGGAGCCCGATGTGGGGCTCGATCCCAGGACTCTGGCATCACGACCCGAGCCGAAGGCAGACGCTCAACGACTGAGCCACCCAGGCGCCCCTGTTTCTTATTCTTTCTCGTTCTTATCAAGGTGTTTTTCTATTGGAACAAGTCTTTTCCTCCCAGGCTTGGCAAAGATGAGTCATCAGAGATATTTATAGGAAGATACTTGCGAGTTGATATTTTTTATGACAATTAAATCCATAAAGTTTTAAGAAAAAATCTGAATCTTGATTCCATCGATGTGTACTCTGTATAATTTGTATATCTTTGTGCACAATTACAGTTTGGTAACCTCCACAACTCTTGGCAAGACTTCATAAAGGCCAGAACTGTGTTTGCCCTGGCAATAGCTCTACCCCACTGCTAGAGTCTAAGCTTCCCAAAGATGGAGACTTATTTTGTTCACAGTGCCTGCTTAAAGGTAAGTGGTTTACTAAATGTGTTAAAGAACTTTATTTTGTGTGTGTGTGTGAAAGAACTTTAAAGGTAAACCTTATTTTATGTAACAGGCATGTTCCCGAGGTTTTCTCTCAAAATCAAATGCTTGTATATTTGTTGTTCTAAATTATTAAAAGGCTTTTGTTGTGAAAAGACTTCCTTTAAAAGGTTGGATTTTCCTAAGTTGATGCACCAACACTTCCATCTGAAATGGACTTGCACTTGTGAATCATCTGCTACAGAGCTTACACTGTAATATTTTCTTCCTATGTAATGGGATATGGAAGTGTGAGTGAACCTTGGAATTTTCAGTATTATTTCTGTTTTTAGAGACCCACAGATTTCAGTTGAGATCACCGTGGCAGCCGTACCCTTCCTTCCTCATGAGGAGCAGCAGCTCTTATCAACAGCAACACTGACAGAACCTGTGTTTTGGACAAGGACCGATGGCTTCAAGCCTAGGTTGGAGAGCATGTGCACCATTTCCCATGAACCACTGTGGCGTCTTTCTGAAAGCTGTGAGAAGCAATGGTCTTTCCTTGTTTCCCCGGGGCCATTACCCCTGGAGAGGAACTGGAAGCTTTTTGGACCCTGAGATGAAAGCTTTCCTGGAGGAGAACACTGAAGTCAGCAGCAGTGGCAGCCTCACCCCTGAAATCCAGTTGCGGCTTTTGACGCCCAGATGCAAGTTCTGGTGGCAAAAAGCTGACCTGTGGCCCTATAGCGAACCTTACTGGGCAATCTACTGGCCAGGAGGCCAGGCCCTGTCTAGGTATTGCCCTAACTGAAATGGGAAGCTTTAAGGCCCATACAGATCTGTTTTCTGCAGATTCTTTTTTTCAGCAGATTCTTTTTTCAGCCCCTTCCAACTCTGCATTTTCCCTGCTCCTCACAAAAAACCAGAGTTAAACCCCCAAATTCTTGTTTTCTTAATTTGGAGCAGTTTATCAGTGTATTTCCCCAAATACAGTTCTCTCTCCAAGAGAAACCCTAGGATCAGCTGTCATACTATGAATGATCTGGAAATTTCACACTATTTTCTGGTTCATGGTTCATAAGGTATGGCCAGTGCAGAGTTTCTAGATGGAACCTAAAGCCCTGGTCCTTTAGCTCTCCTAGTTTGATCTAGTAAATGTTGCTCCTCGAGCCTCGCACTCCCTCCCTCCCTGGAGCCTCACTTCTCTCAGTCTCTCAAAGAACAAGAGATGTGAGTGAGTGGGATCCACAAGGATTCCTTCTCTAGTGGCTTACTGACATCTCAGGTGAACTCTGGACTTGAATCTGCATTTTTCTTTTTTTTTTTTTTTAAGTAAGCTCTATGCCCATCGTGGGGCTTGAACTCACAACCCTGAGATCAAGTTGCATGCTGTACTGACTGAGCCAGCCAGGTGTCCTGAATGTGCATTTTTAAGGTCTCCTCTTCCATCCCCCCACCCCCCCCGCCCCCACACAGCAAAAGTGTTCTTTAGGACATTCTCTCACATATTCACACTATGCTTTTTATTAAAACACAGCTGCTGAGACAAAGGCAAGAGCTTTCAGCATTTCAGTCTGGTTTTTGCTCTTAGATTGGTAAATGATTAAACCTGCTTATACCTTAAGGGTATAGACCTCTGAAATGAAAAGGATAAGGACTTCTCATTGGCAGGAACGGGATGGCCTAACAATTAATGTTGTATATAGTTTTAAATGCAAAAGAAATAAATGCATATGTAGAGCTTTTCAGAGAATCCTGAAGATTGGAAAGCTTTCTAGGTGTTATCAAACAATTCTGATTTTCTGGTTGTTGTTGCCAAATTTTCAAGCTTTATTCACTTACATCATACCTTAAAAATATTGACATTTTCAGTGACGTCTATTAAAGTGATTGTTTATCAACTTCAAATATAAATACAATCAAATTCCTTAACAGACTGAATCAGAGGTCACAAGTTGGTGCACCCACAGATGTGTTTTGTTCGGTCTTTATTTGTAAATTTAAAACAAAAAATCAGTTGCTAACATTTAAAACTTGGGACATTTCAAAAAAATAAAAAATAAAACTAAAACTTGGGAAATTTCATGTAAAAATGTCTGATTTTGAAAAACAGGAAAATCTGATAACACAGGATTTCTGCATGGCAACAGTGAGCTGAAGATGGGTAGCGCTTTCGCTTTAGACAGGCCATGTACATCCCTAGTTTACCATAATCCCGGATATTCTTCACTTTCCAGTGGTAAGGTCAAGTGTCAGGGTTTATTATTTATTTCAGGGTTTCTCATCCATCTTCAGTGTTTGATAACTATTTAGTCCTGGTCCAAATTGTTTGGTTGAACTGGACTTTGTACTTTACCAGAGAGGTCATTATAACAACATAAGCAGTAGGTAAAACCACTCTATGATGCACAATCAATCAGAAGGAGACAGTGAATTTTGGATCTAGTTTACTGAATCCTTATTATAGCCGTATTTTGTCAGTCAGTATTCCTGGTGTGTGACCGTTTCTGGATCACAGTAAGTGCTCAGTATTTTAAAAAGACTTTTTTGGGGGGGGGGTGGTGCCTGGTTGGCTCAGTCATTAGAGGTCGTTCAACCCCTATGTTGGGTATAGAGCTTAAAAAAAAAAAACTTTTTTTTAAATACCTCTTACTGACCTCTCGTCTCAGTGTTTTTTTGCTTTCTTTCCAAATTAGGTATCTTTTGGATAATCCTGATGTTGTTAGAGGAAAGTCTGTGTTAGATCTTGGGAGTGGATGTGGAGCTACAGCTATAGCTGCCAAGATGAGCGGGGCATCGAGGATCTTGGCCAACGACATAGACCCTAGTAAGGATTTCATATTTAAAAATACTTAAAGCTCATCTTTATTTTCTTCCAGGATAAATATCTATAGATGCCTCAACATGATAGCTTATTTCCATGTATATTTTATAATCTGATATTGTGAACTTCTGTTCAGTAGGACATTATCTGTGAGGAGCCTGTGAGGCCTGAATTGAAGTGCGTATTTCTCAAGAGGATTTGTATTTATGTCTGTCGGATATCCCAAAGTGTACCAAGCTGGGAGCACTTACTGTTAATTTCTGGGCGAGGGATTTCCTGAAATATGTAGGTTGTGTGTATTTGACCAAAACCCAAGTGAGGAGAGAGGCCTTGTGTTTTGAGGGAGAGTTTATTCCATTAAAACCTAAGTTGGGACAGGTCAGTTTTAATTTTTTCTGATTTTCTTTTAGTTTTCAATTTTACTGAGGATCTAGCTTTTATCCTTATTTTATTTTATTTTTTTGGGGGAGGGTGGAGAGGGGTAGAGGAAGAGGGAGAGAGAGATTCTTAAGCAGGCTCCATGCCCAGCATGTGAGCCCGATGCAGGGCTTGATTTCACAACTCAGATCAGGAGTTCTGACTCCTGAGCCAAAATCAGGAGTCAGAAGCCTAACGGACTGAGCCACCCAGCTGCCCCAAGATCCTTATTTTATACAGGGGTCTCAGTTCTAACTTGCCAGGTTGCTCAAGCCCAAGGCTTGTTTCCCTGGATAGCTATAATAAACCACACCTCTTGGTTATTAGATCAGCAAATGTTCCTTAAAACCTCCACATTTCTAGGTGTTTTGTATTGTTTGGTTTTTTTTCAGGATATCCATTCATGCATTTGAAAATTGCAGTAAATAGTTTATATTGGTAGATACTTCTTTACCTAAAAAACAACTTTCAACAAAAGGGAAAAAATATTGTTAGATTTTCTAAATTACTTAAATGAATCAATAGGGGATTAAAACTGCCTAACATAAACCAATTCATTATGTGCTTCTTAAAGTTGCAGGAATGGCTATCACACTGAATTGTGAGTTGAACCAACTGGATCCTTTTCCCATTTTAACCAAAAATATTTTGGATTTGGAACAAGATAAGTGGGACCTTGTTGTGCTTGGAGATATGTTTTATGATGAAGACCTTGCAGACAGTCTTCATCAATGGCTGAAGAATTGCTTTTGGACCCATAGAACTCGAGTCCTGATTGGTGACCCTGGACGACCCCAGTTCAGTGGACATAGCATTCAACATCAACTGCACAAAGTGGTAGAATATTCACTTCCAGAGCCTACCAGGAAGGAAAACAATGGATTGACAACAAGCACAGTATGGGATTTTCAGCCTTGAGTTGTCCAAGTGCTTCCAGGTGTGAATATAGCTATGTTTGGGTTTAACCCTAAAAGACCTCCAGTTTAAAGCATGTAGTATCTTGTTTCCAAAACCTGAAGTCTTAAAGTTTTGTCAGCCTTTGTCATGTAATTTGTTCTGCATTATGCCAAATATACAAATCTCTACCTGCAGTTTTCTGGTTTTGCTGCTGTAGGAATAGGATTCTAGAAGGCAACACCAAAATGGTAGCAACATGTAATTTAAGTAGTGGAGAGGGATGAGAAAGAAAATGAGAAAGCAATGTCTGTTTCTGTAGTTGAGGACAACTCTATGATGGATCTTCAAATTAGACACAATACAAAATATAGAATAGTACTGTATTTCAAAAAATGACCTGTAAAGATCAGAGCTGCATTTAGTGTGGTACAGAGTACATGGGCTTTGGAGTCAGGCAACTCTGTCACTTTCTAGTTGGGACTTTAGGCTAGTTAAGCTCTCTGAGCTTTAATTTCCTCATCTATAAAATTGTAACAAACTTAATAAACCTCACCTCAAGGCTATTTTATTAAATGAAAGTATAAAGTGCCTCATACAGTATTTAGTACATAATAGGACCTCAACTGACAGTCGTGGATAAAAATAAAGATTTTAGAATTTCCTATATACCGTGACACTTTTTGATGCCTCTTTATGGTTCACTAAGGTTAGCTAGAAATTGGTAATGCTACTATATGGCCCAGGTTGTCAGGATCTTATATATCAATAAAAACCCTATGAGATAAATGAGAATGTGAAGAAGAATATGTATAGTATACCACTATTTATAGGTGAATGTATGAAAAGATGTATGTATGTACCTATATATGTATATACATATAAAATACATATTTGCTTGCAACATACATAGCATATTCCTGAAAAGATAAACAAGTAACTGCTAATGTGGTTGCCTTCTGAGAGGGTACCAGATAGCTGGTAGACTGGGGTGGGAGGGAGGCTTAGGTTTTACCTTTGGGTCTTATAATTCTATACTGTAGATTTTCTATTCTCTAATTTAAAACTAAACACCAGCATTATATGTGTTACAATAAATGCAGCCTTTCTAATGTACTCTTATGTTCTTATACACTGCTTAGGAATTGTTTATAACATGTGCATTATATATAAACTTTCTAATAATACATGCATACTGTTGGGATTATGGTACCAGGGAAATGTGATCAGAGTTACAGTCATACAGCAGAAATGTGGAGAAAGCAGTTAAGGGCAAATTGTTGCTCAGATAGGAAAATAGGATAATTCGATGGGAGTCTGGGAGCTGGGGCTGCAGAGGATTTGGTGATTATTGAACTTGGAAGTCAGAGTTTATTTCAGCCCAGTGAAACAACTCTTGTGCATCTAATTCCCATTGGTCTGTTGGGTCTTAAACATTATCAACCTAAATTTTAATTCAGACTTGGTTAAAATTAATAGAAATTAAAGGTTACAGTGGCATTGGATGATATTTGAGAGGAAAGAGTTTTTTTGACAATATCCTTTGAAAAATCAGAGTACTCTGCTGGTTATTGCCCTTCCCAGCAAGGTAAGAAAGAGTTAATTATACTCGGGAGCACTGTGGAAGTCAACTTGATGACACAAAGAGAAGATTTAAGTTTAAATATCTACAGACCCTGTTTCTGTTATCCTCTCTTGATGATTTATTAGGCAGGCACAAAGTCTTTGAGATATCCAAATGTTACTTAAGATATTTTAAAATCTCCCATGTATATAATGGTGAGCCTTGAATGACTTCATAGTTTAACAAACAGGTTTGTATTAAGACCATTCACATTTAAAGGGATTATTGATATAGCTGGATTAATTTCTACCGTATTTATGACTGTTTTCTATTTGTTGCCCTAGTTCCTTGTTTCTTTTTTGGTGTTCCACTCTTTTCCTGC
>NC_138373.1:91139953-91164798 GCF_054177405.1 Leptonychotes weddellii
CCGCAAATACATCAGAGGGCATGCTAGGCTTACCATGTCAAAAACAATGACTCCACAAACAAACAGGATAATAGTACTATTACATGTTTAAGGGTCTGTTAACTTCAAAGCAACAAGCACATTATTGGAAAGCCAATCTCTAAAACCATTGTTTCCTGGGAATGTAGTATGAAGATCATTGCTTTGATAAGCTTTAATAAGCATCAATAAACAGTCCACGTCACTTGCTTTAGTTTGTTGGGGCCTACTAATTGCTCCAGGACTTCTCGTGAATGATCTACAAAAGAAAACAATGACAATACATTAATTCACAATAATCAAAGATATTTAATATGTCCTCATGTATAAACTAGGGATGATAACCATGATACCTCATAGGGTTATTGAAAAGATTAAAGGGGAGGATATATAAAGAACTGCAACTAAAAACATTTAACTAGTGGTAACCCTCATTATTAGCTGCAGTACACATATCATAGTAATACTTGTAAAAAAAAAAATAGGCATTCATTGTTTTCTCTGTAATTTAGTCTCAATTTCACCAGCCAGAGAGTAAAGGTATAATTTCACCATTAACCTGTGTATAAACTTTCTCAGGGTCCTGGCAGGCGACAGACATACTAATGTGGTGTGCCTGAACAGGGTTTAACAAAGCGACTATTTACAAAGGAGTGAGCAGGATTAAAGAACGCCAATAGGTGTGGTAAGACACTTTGGGAAGCTGCAACATACCCAAAATGGTTACGGGAGGGAGCAATTACTAGAATAGGACAACTTGACCTGGAGGCAAACATTTTCCACGTCACACAATACTCTTATAAAGCATGATTTTTAATAGATAATTATATGAATTCATTATAATTTAATCAATGTATATTATTGGACATGTAGATGGTTCTTAATTATTCTCAGTAGTGATTTTTAATATGGTTTATATCTCTTTTGCCAAGTCAATTTTATAATGTCTTTTAAAAAATACGAATTAAACAAAAATACTGACAAAATGTTCCTACTTTAAAAATTATTCATAAGTTTACCAAACTTGTTTAATAGATACAGACTATGTTGTATATACAACAGCTGTTCAAACTAGTCTTGGAAATTTTCTAGTTTAGTGGTTGTTAGAGTTACAGATTTCACAAACCAATAGAAAAAAAAGTGGGCCCAACATACGGTTTCTAAATTTTATTTTATTTTATTTTATTTTTTAATTAAAAAAATATTTTATTTATTTGAGAGAGATTGAGAGTGTGAGCACAAGCAGGGGGAGGGATCCAGGGCAGAGCGCAGAGGGAGAAGGAGACTCCCTGCTGAGCAGGGAACCCGATGAGATATGGGACTCTGATTCCAGGACCCTGGGGTCATGACCTGAGCTGAAGGCAGACACTTAACTGACTGAGCCACCCAGGCAACCTCTAAATTTTATTTTAAGCAAAACAAAAATAAGCCCAAACACCAAAACTTAATGTAAGCAAGAGAACCAGAGTGTATGGAAATGAAAAGTAATTATACTTCAAAAAACGAAGGTTTACATCAGCAGCTAATTTTCAAAAATAGCAGCTCATAAGAGAACAAATGCAGTCTTATTGTCATAAAAATATCATTTATTACAGAGGAAATCCATTATATAGGAAATCTAGATTAAAGACAGGTTTCAAATAAGTTGAAAGTAAAAGCATGGACAAATGTATATCATGAAAACAGTAACTATAACAAAGGTGGAGTGCTTTACTAATAGCAGATATGGGGAATATTTCCCAACTCATTCTGTGAGACCAGTATTACCCTGATGCTAAAGCCAAATAAAGACATCACACACATACAAAGCTACAGACCAATATTTCTTATGAATATGTACTCAAAAATCCTCAACAATACACTAGCAAATCAAATCTAGCAATATATAAAAAAACTTGTATGCCATGATCAGCTGGGATTTATCCCAGGAATGAAAGGTTGGTTTAACATCTGAAAATAAATTAATATTAATACACTTCATTAGTTTCCTATTGCTACTGTAATAAATTACTACAACCTTATTGGCTTAAAGCAACACAAATTTATTATTGTATAGTTTGGAGGTCAGAATTCCAAATTAGGCCTCATTGGGCTAAACTGGATCAGCACTCCTTTTTGGAGGCTCAAGGGAAAGAATTCACCTCCTTGACTTTTCCAGCTTCTAGAGGCCACCACATTCCTTGCATGCCTCCATATTCAAAATGAACAATAGTAGACAGTCCTTCTCATGCTGCCAATTCTATGATTCTCCTTCTGCCTGCTTCTCCCCCTTATAAAGACCCTTATGATTACCCTGGGCCCACCTGGATAATCCAGGATAATCTCCCTATTTTAAAGTCAACTGATTAGTTCCATTTGCAACCTTATGGAATATAACATATTAAGGTTCTGGGCATTAAAACGTGGACATCTTTGAGGTATTATT
The DNA here is from genome assembly GCF_054177405.1 of Leptonychotes weddellii. Lineage (NCBI taxonomy): Eukaryota > Metazoa > Chordata > Mammalia > Carnivora > Phocidae > Leptonychotes > Leptonychotes weddellii. The sequence continues at coordinate 91,142,397 of NC_138373.1, forward strand.
CTGCCTATGACATATACTATATCAATAGAATAAAGGACAAAAAGCACATGATCATCTTGACACAGAAAACGCATTTGACAACACTCGTGGTAAAAACATTCAACAAACTAGGAATAGAAGGGAACTTCTTCAACCTAATAGTGTCTATGAAAGAACTAAAGTTTTAACATCGTATTTCATGATGAAAGACTAATGTTTTCCCCCTACGATGAGAAACAAGGCAAGGATGTCTGCTCGTCCCACTTTTTTTTTTTTTTTAAGATTATTTATTAGAGAGCATGCATGTGTGCACACAAGCAGGGAGGGTAGGGGCAGAGAGAGAGGGAGAAGCAGATTCCCCACTGAGCAGGGACCCAGATCCCAGGACCCTGGGATCATGACCTGAGTTGAAGGCAGCTGCTTAACTGGCTGAGCCACCCAGGCGCCCCCGTTCTTCCCCCTTCTATTCAGCATTGCATTGGAGGTTCCAGCCAAGGAAATTTGGGAAGAAAAAGAAATAAAAGGTATTCATGTTGGAAGGAAAGAAGTAAAACTATCTTTATTTGTACATTATGTAATACATATAGAATGTCCTGTATAATTACAGACTGTCCTAGGGCATCCACTAAAAAATGAAAACTAATAAGTGAGTTCAGCAAGGTTGCACAATACAGGATCAATATACAAAAGTCAAATGTATTTGTATACACTAGCAATGAACAATCCAAAAATGAAATTAAGAAAAGAATTCCATTCACATTACCAGCAAAAAGAATAAAATACTTAGGGATAAATTTAACAAAAGAAGTGAAAAACTTTGTCTGAAAACTACAAAACATTGTTGAAAGAAATTCAAGATCTAAATAAATGGAAAGACGGGGCGCCTGCGTGGCTCAGTCGTTAAGTGTCTGCCTTCGGCTCAGGTCATGATCTCAGGGTCCTGGGATCGAGCCCCGCATCGGGCTCCCCGCTCTGCGGGAAGCCTGCTTCTCCTTCTCCCCCTCCCCCTGCTTGTGTTCCCTCTCTCGCTGTGTCTCTCTCTGTCAAATAAATAAATAAAATCTTTAAAAAAATAAAAAAATAAATGGAAAGACACCTGTCTGTGTTCATAGATCAGAAGATAATATTAACATGACAATACTCCCTAAATTGATTGCAGATTCAATGCAATCGCTCCCGGAATCCCAGCTGTCTCTCTTTTTTTTCTTTAGAAATTGACAAGATGATCCTAATATGTATATGGGAATTCAAGAGACCCAGAACAACCAATACAATTTTAAAAAGAAAAATTAAATCGGAAACTTATACTTCCCAATTTCATTTTAGTTGGTGTTTTTAGGATTATTTGGCATTTTTACTAATTATGAACATGTTATCAAACATACATACATATTTGTTTTCTGACTGCATTTGTGTCATCCTTCTGTAGAAATTTATTATTGCACATACATAGGATGACATTTTTCCCTCCAGTACACCATTTTAGGTAATTTAAAAATTTTGATGCTAGATGGCAGTATTACATTACTCAAAGTCTCCTCAGGCACCTTTTTCTGGAGAAAATAGAGTATTTAGGATGGTGACTTTGAATAGTAGGAATAACCAGTGCCTGTGAGTTTATTATGCTATAAAGAGAAACTGTGGGTTCTCTAACTATTTAGTGATCCCTTTCCAGAACACTGTAGTGTTTTTTTTCCTCCTCTCCTTCTGAGTTCTTGGCTGAGACCCCCCATAATAAAAGACAGATTAACCAGAGAAAAACAGCTTATCAATATGTATGCTTCATGTATGCATGAGAGATACCCAGGGAAAATGAGTAAACTCCCTGAGATGGCCCTAGCCACCACCTTACATACCATCTTCAGCTAAAGACAAAAGAAAGATATTGGGGTGAGGCGGGGTGGGAAGGCATCAAATTATAGGAGGTTATTAGAAAAAGCACAGTAAAAAGTAAAGGTAAGGTTTGCTATACAGATTTGTGTTGGTGTCGTCTCCATTGACAAGATTCTCTTGTGATTTAGAGTCACCCTTTTCTTCTAAGTATAGAGAGGGAGATACTTACAAAGGGAGATTTTTTCTTTTCTTTTTTTTTTAAATTTTATTTATTTATTATTTGTCAGAGAGAGAGCGCGAGCAAGCGCACAAGCAGGAGGAGTGGCCAGCAGAGAGAGAAGCAGGCTCCCGCTGAGCAGGGAGCCAGATGCGGGACTTGATCTCAGGACCCTGGGATCATGACCTGAGCCGAAGGCAGACGCTTAACCGACTGAGCCACTCAGGTGTCCCAAGGGAGATTTTTTCTTTATAAATGCAAATTTCTCTTACAAAAGGGTAACTTCTGTTCCGTATTCAGAGCTTCTCTATTGTCTGCTGTTTCTCAAAAATAATCAACTCAAAAAAGTCCTTATCCTGAAGAAGCATATTGGGGTGGCATATTCTGCCACCCTTCTAAACACAGACTCTCTGAAAAAGACTCAAAAAATCATCAGTACCAATCACACTGCTGTTGCTTGATGTCACTCTCCTATTTCCGTCCCTTTTCTAGTAACAGGTAAGCCACTGACACCAATGGTTCTGGGAAATTGCTCCGCTGGGGAAAGAATTAGAGATTGTGCATCAGGTGACTTAGGTTTTTGTTTTTTTTTTTTTAAAGATTTTATTTATTTATTTGATAGAGACACAGCGAGAGAGGGAACACAAGCAGGGGGAGTGGGAGAGGGAGAAGCAGGCTTCCCGCCGAGCAGGGAGCCCGATGTGGGACTCAATCCCAGGACCCTGGGATCATGACCTGAGCCGAAGGCAGACGCCCAACGACTGAGCCACCCAGGCGCCCCGTGACTTAGGTTTTTACTTCCAGTTCTACTATCAAGTATTTCCACTTAAGGTCATTCTCTGTTCCCTTATCCTTAAAACAAGGGTGTTATGTAGATGAAGTCTAAGGAAGATTTTACCATCTCTCAAAGTCTATGATTAATATAGATGGAGATCACTTTTTGAAAGAGCTACATGGCGGGGCTTCTAGAGCACCAAGAAAAAGAAGAAACTGGGAAACAGAAATTAACTAATTTTTTCAAATGATCAATTACATTTGTAATTTAGATATTTTTATAGACTACACAGTGAAAAAAGTAAGGCTGGCAGATTTTTACAAACAATGGTCAAAGTTCTAATGCCTCATTACAGTGTATGGAATAAAAAAGTTCTGTGGCACAGAATTGATAATGAATAAATAAATAATAATGAGGAAACAATAATATAGGATTTAGGAAAAAGTAAAATACAAAATAATAAAAGAGTTGTCTTTTAAGCAAGGAATCAACTTTAATTAAAGGAATCTCAGAAGCAAACCACTTGGGTATTAATGTTTGTTTTGGGCTCTAGGTGGTAAATCTTGACATATTTATGATTTAGGAATCTAAGTAAAGAACTTCCTTGTATAGTAATCAGGCTGAAACAAATCCTCACATATGACTAAAATTTGGGTCAATTCAATCAAAAGTAGCAGATTTCCTGTTGGTTTTTCCTGCCTTTCAGTGTAAAACATAAATTAATTTAGTGCTGTCTTATTGCTTTATTGCCCTTTTAAAATCTAAACCTCCACGCCTGCAAATACTGTGAAACATGTTTAGATAATTATGAGAAACTGAAATGCCTGTCTGTTGTAGATTAGTAAAGGTGTGTGAGCTGAACTTACTGATAATCACTGCAGACATAACTGAATTAAAAAGAATTTAATAAGTTGTAAAATTATTTTTCTGCTTCTATAACATCTAGAAAAAGTACATCATGTCAAAGAACAAAATTCAGCCAAGTAAATTATAGGCTTTATTAATTGATTCATGAATCAGGCAGCATCCCATCTAGCAAATAGAGGGAAGCTCTAAGGAGTTGTACAAAATAGAAGATTTTTATAGGAAGGAGAGTAGGGCAAGAAGTTATTAGCAAAAGAAAAGTAGGGATTGGTTCAAACAAGGTCACCTTCTCATAGGGGGAAAGGCAAAGGGTCCTATTAGGTGGATTACCTCACCTTCCTCTGGCGGGATGAAGAGGGCCCATGTGATAGATTACCTCATTGGTGCTGAACAGAAAATTTTACACTGTTTGTCTTAAAATTTCACTCCTTGGAGAAACTGAAACTGCAGTTAAGTCTAAGTTTGCTCTATTGGGGCAAGTGGCTCTATCTTGGACCTGCGGTTTTCTTTCTAAAAAATTATAATTTACGAGACTTTAAATAGCAGTTTATTTATTTTTTTTAAAGATTTTATGTATTTGACAGAGAAAGAGAGAGCACAAACATGGGGGAGTGGCAGGCAGAGGGAGAGGGAGAGGTAGAAGCAGGCTCCGTGCTGAGCAGGGAGCCCGATGTGGGACTCAATCCCAGGACCCCGGGATCATGACCTGAGCCGAAGGCAGACACTTAACCGTCTGAGCCACCCAGGCGTCCAATAGCAGTTTAGTTTTTATTTTCTTTTCTGCAGAAATAAAATCAGGTGTTTCAAACAGTTTCAAGACCTGATGTATAATGTGGAGTTCTGTTTATAGTCTGACTTTAAGGTTAAGAAATTAAAAAAATAGAATTATAGTAGAGAAGATAAACCTATTAATTTAGGGAATTTGAGGGGAAACTATAGTGACACTGTCAATATGGGGGTGAGACTGCTTTGGGGATAACATTATAATTGAACATACTATGTACATATATTTTTATGGAAAATAAATCATATTGTCTTATATAGTCATATATAAGCAACCACATAAATATATAAGCATGAGGAAAAATGTTATATAAGGTATCATGAAAGAAGAAAAAACTTTCATTTACCAGGCCAACCTTGTAAATGAAACCATTTACCTTCTTTGGAGAAAAAAATAAATAAAAATTAAATATAAGGTGAATATATTACCCCATTTTATTTTCATTTAATGATGGTAGCAAAAATATACAATGGTGGTAGGGTTGACAGGAAAGGGGGAAGAGTAGAAATGATCTGGGTAGTTGAAAAACTTCAGCTTCTTCTCTTTATGAACCTTTTTTAATAAAGCAATGGTATATGAACTCTTTTGCATTATTATCAGATCTCTCAATTTTATGATTGACAATTATACACAAGGGCAAGCTGAGGTCCATAGAAGTGTTCTGTGCTAAAAAAATTTTGGGAAATGCTTGGAATAAGATAGTTAAATAAGTTTCTTAGCTATAGCATTTCTCAGACCCTTTGATAAATTAACATTCATTATAGTGGTATGCTGCATTTCCCAAACTTTTTGGACACACAAACGCTTTTAGTTCTGGAGTGTCTGGGTGGCTCAGTCGGTTAAGCATCCAACTCTTGGTTTCAGCTCAGGTCATGATCTCAGGGTCAGGAGATTGAGCCCTGCATTGGGCTTTGAGGTCAGCGTGGAGTCAGCTTGAGATTCTCTCCATCTCCCTCTCCTTCTGCCCCTCCCCCAGCTCATGCATGCTCTCTCTCTAAAATAAATAAATAAATTAATAAAATCTAAAAAAAAAAAAGCCACTTTTAGTTCTATGCTATTGTTGGGGAATAAAAATATCCCTCTACCACGATGGACTCTGAAAAACAAACTGAGGGTTCTAGAGGGGAGGGGCTGGGAGGATGGGTTAGCCTGGTGGTGGGTATTGAGGAGGGCACATTCTGCATGGAGCACTGGGTGTTATGCACAAACAATGAATCATGGAACACTACATCTAAAACTAATGATGTAATGTATGGGGATTAACATAAGAATAAAAAAAAATTAAACAAACAAACAAACAAAATATCCCTCTACCCTTTAAAATTCTTCTGGCTGCTGTCTGAATTAAACAGGAGATAGATTAACAGGGGAAAATCAAATTTAATTTGCATGTATGGAGGTCTCATAGATATGGGACCTAAGAAGTGACCAAGATAGACAGCTTTTATACTTTTTAGATGGAGAAACAAATTTTTTATGAACTGACAGGACAAAGAAAATTTATGTTTGGGAGCTTTAATTAATAAGGAATTCTAAACAGAATTGAGGCTGGGGTAGTAAAATAGTAAAAGTAACAAGGTTTGTTTATATAGACTTCCCCATCTCTGATGATAAGGATGTCTTTCTAGCTCCTGGTGCAGGGAGGGTACCTTTCACATGGGAGATTTGTTTCCTACTTTCGGGAGACAAAAGAAGGTCAGAGTGTTCTTGCATTGGCTGTTTCTTAAGTAACTTTAATTCAAAACAATAAATATACTCCATGGCATATTTTGGGGTGGCCTGCCCTAAGCTCCAACACTATACCTATGGTATTTTCTAGAACATAATAACATGTCACTATAGTTAAGGGATTTCAGGGCAGATCAAGGAAAAAGATATGACCACAAGGTGGCAGTAGGACACAATAAGCTTTATTTGGGCTGCGCTTTGACAGATTTGCTTTCAGAAGTCCCTCACAACATGAGATCTTCCAAAGACAACAATGTGTGTGTGTGTGTGTGCGTGCGTGTGTGTGTGTGTGTGTGTGTGTGTGTGTGTGTGAGAGAGAGAGAGAGAGAGATCGAGAGTGGTGGGGGCACTACTAAGAAGGGAAGGAGGGTAAAGGAATTCCCAGAGGACTGGAGAGGAGGTTTGTGTGTCATGATGTTGCTCAGCATCAAGATAAGGGAGTCTCTGGGTCAGAGAGCTCCAAAGGGCAAGAGTGGCTTGAGTGCAGTTTTTCAGGGTATGCAAAGCAGGCAGGCTCTAGATGCTAAAAATCTGCTTCTTTAGGCTGTATTTAAAATCACTGAATGAATAAAGATTCTGATGCCGGTGGCTTTTTGAATAGTCCCAATATGCTATGAAGAAATAAACTATGTAGGGGTGCCTGGATGGCTTAGTTGGTTAGGCATCTGCCTTCAATTCAGGTCATGATCCTGGGGTCCTGGGATCAAGCCCCGCATTGGGCTCCCTGCTCAGCGGGGAGCCTGCTTCTCCCTCTCCCTCTGCCGCTCCCCCTGCTTGTGCTCTCTCTCTCTCAAATAAATAAAATCTTTAAAAAGGAAAAAAAAAGAAACTATATAGAGGCCATCTTTGGTTCATTTACATAGCAATAACAGTTGGTAAATGCTGGCCTAGATAATCTTCTAGGTCAAAACTACTGTTATTCTATTCCAAGGATTTCAAACTCCTGTCATTTTAATGTGTACTTTCACTTCTAGTAAACCCACATGAAAATATAAGAAGTGATTTGAAAGGGGTATTGTGTTCCTGCTCCAACTGCTAAAGTTAACTGATAATTATTCTTTACTGTAAAGCAATGGTTCTCAAAGTGTGGTCTGTAGATCCTACAGTCTGAGACCCTTTTAGGGTTGTGAGCTAAGATAGTCACTTTATTCATGGAACATCATTTTTACTTGAAAGAACAGCTGACAACCTAAGGTTATTCAGACTTGGGTACTTGTCAGACTATTTCTTCTTTTTTTTTTTTTAATTTAAAATAAATTAATTAACATATAGTGTATTATTAGTTTCAGAGGTAGAGTTTAGTGATTCATCAGTTGCATGTAACATCCACTGCGCATTACATCAAGTGCCCTCCTTAATGCCCATCACCAGTTACCCTGTCCCCCCACCCACCTCCCAGCCAGCACAGATTACTTCTTGAAAAAGAGCAAAATGAGCCTATCACTTCAAAGAAAACAAATGTCACAGTTTGTTGCCAATGATAAAATTTTAGCTTTCAAATGGATTTTGGAAAATTTGTAGCTATCATTATGATCTTGACAACTACCCAGTGGTGATATTAACAAATGTGATTTTTTTGCTATAATAAAATGTGTTGACATTGGAAGATCTATATTACTAAGAGAGCCAATATTTTCCAAACTGCCAATGCATGACATTACAAAATCACGTATGGGTAAAAGATCCAATCAAAATACAAGACAGATGAATGGATTGTAATGTGAGTGTATAAAAAGTTCATTGATATATTTTCACCTTCCACACTGCAACTAACCTTTAAGAAATGACCGCTTACTGAGTTTGGGGGTAATATCAAAGAAGAGTGTCCACAGGGTAACCAGAAAGATAATAAAGGTAAAATTAGCAAAGGCTGATTTTATAATATGTTGCCTAGTCAAGTTATCTGAGACAAATATAATAGAACATTAAAATAGAACTATTTCAGCTAAGGTTCCAGGACTAGAGGTACCAGCTACTCTCTCCCATTCCAGTGAGATTCCAGACCTATATATGACTTGTAAATGCTTGGCTGAAATCTGATTTTGGAATCCATGGCACTTCATCCATTCAAAGATACAAAAGTGTTAAAGTGAGAAGGGATGGAGAGTTGGAAATTGAAGAAAGGATTTCTTTGAAAACAGCAGTGATTGGAGTTCTGGAAAGAGGGCTGGAGGTGCTTGCTTTTCCATTCAAGCCCAGTGAAAGGAAACTCTAAGGAGATCGGTTGGAGAGTCTGATATGTCTCTTGGGCTTGGAGGACACAGGACACTAATTTCAGACCCACATCTGAGAAAACTAAAGGGCAAAAGGCTATGGTGAGAGTCTCTGTAGCTAAAGAGAAGACTGAGGTTGGGACGTATCTGCACTCTTACTGCCTAAAGTATGTGTTTCCTGTGGACAGATGAGGGCTGCCATGGGTTTGCCTTATATTTTGCTCATGAAAGGAACCCAACTAAGTTAGGAAACCTGAGCAGAAAGAGACTGAAGGTATATTGCTGGATGCCTGGGGAGAGAGGAAGAAAATAGTAGCTACTAACCAGAAGAGACATGCTGGCTTGAATCAAGAGAACTGCAGATAGGAGATACATGCAATGATGAGGGGCTGGTAGGAAGTGGGCCCTGAAGAACCCCAAAAGTGCCCCACTTTTGAGAGAGGACGGATCAGCTCACCCACAGGGCCTGGAGTGCTGACCCTTGATCACAGTAGCACTGGTCAAGTAAGACTTTTCCTTCCCTTACCTCTGTTCTTGCTTATACCAGTCCCACCCTGTACTAACATAGGTGGGATCAGAAACCACGGTGGGCAAGCTGGGGAAGGAAGAAGAGAAGTGAGGGATGGTAAAATACAGAAACCAACAATGTCCCCTTACCCACTGCAGCCAAATCTGAGCTGACTGGAGGAGCAAAAGCTTTAGCTTGAACTTGTTCGGACTACTGCATGGACCTAAGACATTTTAATTACTGAAACGAGAGGTTTCAGTGATACAGAATGGCAAGACATTTTGACTATCTGAGAATGATAAGTCAATGGCACCTGAGATTTCATCTGGCAGTAGGGAAAAATTAGCCTCTTTAGAGCAGATTTGCAATAAGGTAGTGTGAAGAAAATAGAATCAGTTTACGAGTACCCCTTGCTTGTTCAATATATTGATCAAACATAGATCAGTGGATAGATTTACACAACTTGATTGGTATTCTGGAAAGATTATCAAAGATTGCTGTTATACATTCCATATACTGTGGTCTCCTCCAGCTTAAAATAAGCGCCTACTGGTTAGAATACAATTTTCTGCCTTGTTTGATGACCAGAAAACCTCTGTTTGCCTTCTCACAACCGATAATATATGCAGGTACCAATCCCCTGCACTCAGTCCCATGAGTTTTTCTTGTTCTAAGTGATTTTTTAAAGACTATTATTACTAATTTTTATAGATAAAACCATTCACATGATAAAAATTCAAAAGGTACAAAGGGTGTATAATGCAGGATTTTCCTACTCTTGTCCCTCCACAACTTTCCCTGGAGGTAAGCACTGTTAACAGTTTCTCATGTCCTTTTTGGCTTTAGTTTTTTGAGAAATGTCTTGGCCCAAAAGATTTAGTCTTCATTATAGATGCCACTGATACAAAATACACCCCATTGTACACTTGGTTTACACTGACAGTCCATACATAAGAACAGAGGTTGTTAAGAGGATTTCTAGGATCATAACTCAACCTAGAGAGTAACTATTTAGACTGTAATTAGAGAAATGAGCTGGAAGGACTGGACATCAGTGCTGACTTACAGGTCAGGTACAGGTTATCCTGTGGTACGTGGCCCATTGCTGGTGTAATGCAAAAGGGCTGAGGTGCTGTGGTTTCAGGACACAGTCATATATAGTATCATGGCTCTGTTTTTCCCACAATAATATAGTATTTTATTCATTATTTTATAAATTGTGATACCAAAATGATATTTTTGCAATTTTAAAATTTATGTTCTTATATATCACTATTAGCTCTATTAGATTTTATAAGTAATAAAATATTCTTTTAAAGATTATATTTTTATTTATTTGAAAGACAGAGAGAGAGAGAGAGAGAGAGAGAGAGCACAAGTGGGGGGAGGGGCAGAGACAGAGGGAGAAGCAGACCCCCCAGTGAGCCGGGAGCCCGATGTGGGGCTCCATCCCAGGACCCCAGGGTCACGACCTGAGCTGAAGGCAGACGCTTAACCAACTAAGCCACCCAGGTGACCCCTAAGTAATAAAATATTTTTAAAGGTAAAATCTTCATGTTTTGTATCTTTAGTAGTCCTTTTTTTTTTTTAAGTAGGCTCCACACTCCCACACCCAGCATGGAGCCCAACACGGGGCTTGAACGCTTGAACTCACAACCTGAGGTCAAGATCTGAGCTGACATCAAAAGTTGGATGCTTAACCAACTGAGCAACCCAGGCGCCCCTCTTTTTTCTTTAAAAAAAGTTTTTTTCATTGGAGTACAGTTGACACACAATATTACATTAGTTTCAGGTGTGCAACATAGTGTTCAACATCTCTCTATGTTATGCTATCATCACCACAAATGTAGCTACCATCTGTCACCATACAACAATATCACTGGTTATATTCCCTATGCTGCACCTTTTATTTCCAGTATCATGGCTCTTATACAGGCCAAATGGGCTGTGACTACTTTGTTCTCCTTCAGTGAAGTATCTATCACATTAGCCTGAGAGTCCAAATTGGTCTGAATCTCAATGGCTATAGTTTGATGAGATTAGAGTCAACAGGTCATTCAGCATATTTAATAGATGTAATATTTTAAGCTTGAATTTTTTTGTCTACATAAAACATCATGTTTATTATCAAGACCTCTACCATCATCATCACGACTAACATTTATTGAGCTTTCACTATGGACTAGCCACCATATAAAGTGCTGTCAGATAGTTATCATGACTAAGCTTATGAGGTAAGTACTGCTATTATATCCATCTTACAGATGAGGAAACTGAATAATGGAATGGGTCGAGTAGTTTACTTAAGGTCACACAGTTACTAAAAGATGAAGCCAGGATTTGAACCACCCAATCTATCATACTAACCTGTTATTAGGGGGCATCCATGGAAGAGTAATATACGTATCTGAGGACAGCAAGTGAGGACAGCTTCTACAGCCTCATCAGTCAGATTCACACAATGTCCCATATGAATCTCCTATTTAAAAATAAAGAAAGGATAGTCAAAAGAAAAAACAGATTTACGATGACAGCATGAAAAAGCTTGGGAACTACCCTGATACAAAAAGAACCAGGGGTGCCTGGCTGGCTCAGTTGGAGGAGCATGAGACTCTTGATCTTGGAGTCATGAGTTTGAGCCCCATGTTGGGCATAGAGATTACTCAAATAAATAAAACAAAAAACAACAAACAACAAACAGAGGTGCCTGGTGGCTCAGTTGTTTAGGCAGCTGCCTTCAGCTCAGGTCATGATCTCAGGGTCCTGGGATCAAGCCCCATGTTGTCAGGCTTTCTGCTCAGAGGGGAGGTCTGCTTCTCCCCCTCCCTCTCCCTCTGTGCGCTCTCTCTCTCAAATAAATAAAAAATCTTTAAACAACAAACAAAAAGAACCAAATATCTACTTGCAAGAAACATTCAATAGAAAGGACTAATGTAAGTATGCAGTAATTTGGAAAGTATAGATGATTTAAAAGTTAAGTGCCCAATCATTTTATAGAGCAATATGGCAAAATCTATTAAAACTGAAGATGAGTATACTCCAGAACCCAGCAGTTCTAATTGAAAATGTCCACTATACAGAGTAACTCTTGTATATGTGCCCAAGGAAACAATTTATAAATGTGCTCATTTTAATATTATTTGTAATAGTAAAAAAGTGGATAATGGGTAAACAAATGGTGGTTTATTAATGGAACAGATGAAACAGTTAACATGAAAAATATCTACTTGTATTAATAGACATAAATCTCAAACATAATGTTAGTTCAGACACTTTGGAAAACAGTATCGTCTTATCTTTTAAAGCTAAATGTGTACTTACTATATGATAATCCCATTCCTAGGTGTTTACCCAAGAAAAATGAAAATGTATGTCTACACAAAGACTTGTATGCAAATTTCTATAGTAGTATTCATAACAGTCCAAAATTAGAACCACCCAAATGTCCATCAAATGGTACATTCACCAATTCTGAACAAACTGTGTCATATCCACACTATGAAATACTACTCACCAAAATAAACAAATAAAAGTAATGAAACAGTAACACATGCAACAACATGGATGAATTTCAAAAACATTGTGCTAAGTGAAAGAAGTAAAAGAGGGGCGCCTGGATGGCTCAGATGGTTAAGTGCCTTTGGCTCAGGTCATGATCCCAGGGTCCTGGGATCGAACCCCACATCGGGCTTCCTGCTGAGGAGGGAGCCTGCTTCTCCCTCTCCCTCTGCCTGCCGCTCCCCCTGCTTGTACTCTCTCTCTCTGTCAAAATAAATAAAATCTTAAAAAAAAAAAAGTAAAAGAAAAAAGTAAAAAACAAAAAAACTGGGCATTGCATGACTCCATTTATATGAAATTCTAGAAACTTTAAAACTATAATGCCAAAGTAAATCACTGGTTGCCTGGGGATGGAAGCAGGTAGAGAACTGATTGCAAAGGGATGGGAGAAAATGTTGTAGGGTGATGGAGATGTTTTATACCTTATTGTGGTGGTGGTTAAAGGCTGTATAGCAATTACCAAAATTCATCAAACTGTACACTTAAAATGGGTAAACTTTATTGCATGCAAGTTATACCTTAATAAAGCTTGGAAAATTAATTTTGAATGAAAAGCAAACTGTAATAGAACACATATATTATAAAACTATTATGTGAAAGTTTAAAACATAAGACAATACAATATCTTGTTTATGGATCTATATGTGTCTATCCATATATAGGTAAAGTATACAAACACACAAGGAAAAATAAACAGGTGTCTTTAGAATGTGGTTACTTGGAAGGAAGAAAGGGAGAATAAATGTGCAGGGAGCTTTACCTGTAACATATAGTTTTTAACAAGGAACTAAAATAAGTATGGAAAATGTTAAAATTTAAGTGGCTGGTCCACAGGTTTGTGTTATATTACTTTCTATCCTTTTCCATATGTTAGAAATATATATCCCTCGTTTGGTGTCCTAATGAGGAATCCTTCTGCACTGGTGGTGGGAATGTAAAATGGTACAGCCACTGTGATAATAGTATGGCAGTTCCTTAAAAAATTAAACACAGCATTGCCATATAATCCAGCTATTTCACTTCTAGGTATATACCCAAAGAATTGAAAGTGGGGACTAGAACAGATTATTTGTGTATCTATGCTCATAGCAGCAGTATTCACAGTAGAGAATAGGCGGAAACAAGTATTGAAAGATGAATGGATAAATGAAATGTTTATGTACATACATACACACATATAAGCATATATATATAAACACATATAAACATATACACGTGTGTGTATATATATATATATATATATATATATATATATATAAATATACCATATATATACAATGGAATATTATGCGGTCTTAAAAGGAATGACGTTCTTTTTTTTTTTTTTTAAGATTTTAGTTATTTATTTGAGAGAAAGAGAGAGACCACAAGTAGGAGGGAGGGGCAGGGGGAGAAGCAGACTCCCCGCTGAGCAGGGAGCCCGATGCGGGGCTCGATCCCAGGACCCTGGGATCATGACCTGAGCCGAAGGCAGACACTTAACCAACTGAGCCACCCAGGCGCCCCAGGAATTAAATTCTGACACATGCAGGGACACAGATAAACCTTGAAAACATTAGGCTAAGTGATATAAGTCAGACAGAAAAGGACAAATATTGTATGATCCACTTCTATGAGTTATCTAGAATAGGCAAATTCATAGCGACAGAAAGTAGAACAGAGGTAGCTAGAGGCTGAGGGGAAGGGGTAATGGGGAGATATTGTTTCATGGGTAATGAGTTTCAGTGTAGGATGAGGAAAAAGTTCTGGGGATGGATTGTGGCGATGGCTGCACAACAATGTGAATGTACTCAATTCCACTGAATTGTACACAAAAAATCGTTAAAGTGGTAAGTTTTGTGTTATGTATATTTGACCATAATAGAAGACATTTTAAGAATTCCGGAAGTAAGATTTATCTAATAGTCGACATGTATATTTATGGTATTAATATTTTTTCCTCCTGAAAAGTTGATATTAAGTTGGTATACTATTATAATCAATCATATCTTACAAATAAAGGAAACCTGAGTATATTGAAAACTCATAAAAATTGAGGAAAAAAGCATCTTGTTATAAATTGGCAAACATGTCCTATGATATAGATATAAATTGGCGAAGGCTACAGACAAAGAAATACAATTTGAAACAGATGGAAGGAATAGTGTCCAACATTTAAAATATATTAAGGCATAAAAAAAAGATTCAATGCTGCAAACCGGTTTAAAACTGAAAATAATCTGAATTACCAACAACAAAAAGGAAAGAAATGATCCATCCTATGAACAGGCAGACGCTTAATGACGTGTTCTGTTTTAATCTGTTGCTTTTCATATGTTCTGTTCCTGGAAATTATATTATCAGTGTTGCTTAATTGTTTATAATTTGAAAATAAATTCAATCAAAAGTCCAAGGACCTCGGGACGCCCAGCTGGCTCAGTCAGTAGAGCATGCGACTCTTGATCTCGGGGTTATGAGTTCAAGTCCCATGTTGGGGGTAGAGTTTACTTAATAATAATAAAAAAAAGTCTAAGGACCTCTCCTAAAGATTGACAAACAACATATTAAAACATTTATTGAATGTCATGATTATTTCTGAAATTTCTGTTGATCTGAGTTCCCAGTGGGCAGAGACCATTTTGTTCATCATTTTATCATCATCTTATCCCCATATTTTACTGAAGTTCCAGGCACAAGATAGTCCCTCAATAAATGTTATCATACTAACTTTATATTAATAATTAATAATTAATATCAGTTTAAAAAAATAAGAATAATCTACTTGCTCCATTTCTAGTCCTTGGATAAAATTAATCAACCAACCAACCTATCAAATATGGGAATGTGATTTGTTTGTTTGTTTGTTTTTTAAAGATTTTATTTATTTATTTGAAGAGAGGCACAGCGAGAGAGAGGGAACACAAGCAGGGGGAGTGGGAGAGGGAGAAGCAGGCTTCCCGCCGAGCAGGGAGCCCAATGTGGGGCTCGATCCCAGGACCCTGGGATCATGACCTGAGCCGAATGCAGATGCTCAACGACTGAGCCACTCAGGCGCCCTTCTTTTTTATTTTTAAAGATTTATTTATTTATTTGAGAGAGAGAGGGAGAGCATGCACATGGGGGGAGGGGCAGAGGGAGAGAATCTTCAAGCAGACTACCCACTAAGCAGGGAGCCCGATGTGGAGCTCAATCCCAGGACCGTGGAATCATGACCTGAGCCGAAGGCAGACGCTTAACGACTGAGCCACCCAGGCGCCCCTGAATCTTTTTCTAAGTCTGCTTAGGTTGGTAACGAGCTCCTAATTTTGTAATACTGAAGTAAATACGTAGGTATGTTTCCTATCACTGCATGACAACTAATTTCCTGGTGGTTTTATTAGGGAATGATAAACTATGTTAACTGTTTGGGAACTTTATTAAAAATGATGATTATAAGATAATGTTATTGTAAGAACTAAATAACCTAATGTATATAAAGCAGTAATAAGTGTGGAGGCTGGAATATAGTTAGTGCTCAACAAATGTTAGTGTTTCAAACAGTAAAAATTATGGCAGAGTTTATTGCCCCTACAGTTAGCATGCAATTTGGAATTTGGAACTCAGTATAAGAAAATATGGTAATTTCTTAATCAAAAGATTTGTAAAAATATATATGCTATATGTACATACATGTGCACACACATACGTATAAGCAGGATTTAGATATAAAAAGATTAAAAAATTGTCTCTGGGCAATAACTCAAGGAGAAATATTTTGGCAAAAACATGGTACTGTTATTCTTTTATGATAGTTATTGCTAACATTTATAATTCATTTATAGCCTGTTTACTTCCAAAAATAATTTATGTAGCTGATTTTTTTTTTAAGATTTTATTTACTTATTTGAGAGAGAGAGAGAGCATGAGCAGGAGGGAGGGGCAGAGGGAGAGAGAGAGAAGCAGACTCCGCACTGAGCAGGGAGCCTACCTGGGCTCCATCCCAGGACACTGAGATCATGACCTGAGCAGAAGGCAGATAGATGCTTAACCGATTGAGCCACCCAGGGACCCCTGATGTGGCTCATCATTGAAAAGCTCATCTATATTATTATTATTATTATTTTTAAGATTTTATTTATTTATTTGACAGAGAGAGAGACACAGGGAGAGAGGGAACACAGGTGGGGGAGTGGGAGAAGCAGGCTTCCCACTGAGCAGGGAGACTGATGCGGGGCTCCATCCCAGGACCCTGGGATCAGGACCTGCGCCAAAGGCAGACGCTTAATGACTGAGCCACCCAGGTGCCCCATGAAAAGCACATCTATATTAAATAAGACTAAAAACCTCACTATAAACCGGGAAAGGAGGAAACCAAAATCCTGGGATAAAAGGATTCTTAATATATTTAGAAGCAGTTTATAGGTGCCACATCAGTCACTGAATGGAAGGCCTGAACACAATGTGGCTGTTGGGGAGGAAAACCTTTTTCCTCTTATTAGGTTCTATATTTGGGAGCCTGTGAATTAAAATGACAAAGACAGACAAGCAAGAGAAAAGGCAAGTTTGGTCACACACAAGCTCACAAAGAAAGTGGTTCAAAGAAATGGCTACAGTATAGAGTTTATAGATCATTTTCATAGGAGAAAGGGAGGGGGAGAAAGGACACTTAGAGAAAAACAGATGACTTTTAGGAAAAACAAAGTGGGCTTTTAGAGAGTAGATGGGGAGGTGTGATAGTCTTGTGACAATTTTCTTTTATGTCATTTCTCATCTGACTCCTCCAGTGATAGGAGTGATCTTCCCTGGGATTGGGTAGTCTTCCTTGAAGGGGTTTGATGGCAGCTGAATTCTTTTGGAAGGCTCTGTTTTTAGGCAGATGGAGGGCGAGTGTTTCAGACAAAGCCTCTTTTTGCATCTGTTGATTCTTAAACATCTTTAGCTCAAAATAATTTTTATGTGACAGGCATATTCTGGATCCCTGCATGTATATTAAGAAAGTAGGATGGCAAGCCACTAAGTAGGCCTGGTAATGAAAATTCTAAAGAATATCACTTCACATTGATGAACTTTCATAATCTTCACTATAATAAGATTATTCTTCAATGTGTTAGAAGCTAAAACTTCTGGAAAATGAGGACTTTCACTGGAAGTAAAATGGGTTTTTATTTAAAGCATGCTTTACCTCCTAACTTTACCCGTTTTTCCTTACTCTGGAAATAACGAGGTAGAGGCAAAAACCAAACCAAACCAAACCAAAAACACGCCATGGAAACACCTAACTGATAATAAGGCACTGGTTGTTTTCTACATTCAAAAAGCAATTTCTGAGGATAATATAAAAATTTAGTTAGCACCAACTCTATAGATATCTTAAAATTACCTCTAATTTCTTGGCACAAGATCCATTAACAAGCGCAACCACGCCATCGTCAGATACCTAAGCAAAGAGAACAATCAACATGGCACATAAATGGGAAAGATGAAAGTAAAATTTTCCAAATATTATTAATCACTTATATATGGTTTTATTGCCTCCCATTCAGCAAACGTGTTTTGCCACACTTATCTTTTTCACCCTTACTTAAAATAATTGAGGGGATTGTGCCAAGTTATATTGCAGTTCTATAACCACTGAAGCATGAGGTGGTCAACAATTCCAACAAAAACCAAAAAAATTAATCATGTTCTTCTGATGAGTCATGGAAGTTCACTGGGCAAACACACACAGTCTTTATATTTCAAGTCTATATTTCATTTACCTGAGTAGCTGAAAAATCAACACACTGCAAAAATGGGCAGTTTTCTCCTAATGCATGTAAGGACACATCGGTAATACCTAAACAGCCACCTAAATCAATGATCTTTAGCAGCCGGCAGTTGAATGCAAGAGCAAGGACTCCTTCATCAGTGAGATTGCAGCATCTTTTCAAAGAAGCTTCATGCAGGTACGAACAAGAGGAAGCCACAGCTTTTACTCCTGAGGGAAAACAATTACGTATCAATGAGCTATATATGTATACATATGAGAAATGCGACTGATTTTCATTTTAGCAATCACCAGTATTGATACACCCAACTGTATGTTAGCCTTTTGCAAAGTAGTCCATCTCTGAGGATATACTTATCTTCCAGTGATGCTGTCATTATTAAAACTCTTTTGGAATATTTCAGGAATTGTCTACCATAGGCTGTAGTTTATGGCAAGCCTTTATTGTTGACAAGTAAATTTGCCCTTAGGAAATAGCCAAAAGTCATTCAGAATCAAATTAGGTCATTAAATAATAGATGAATCTTTTTGTTACAACCAAAGTTTTAAAGTAATAAAGTTAATTTTCTTGTGGACTCTTGAAGGGAAATCAAAAGTTAAATTGCCCAAATGTCTTAGGTGATAGTTTTCATGCTTATCCTTAGGAATCATACTTCTGTCTCTCTATTCTCTCTTCCCCTTTTGGCTTTTAAATCCAATTAAATTGATGTAAATGCACATTGGAGACTGGTACATGATAATGTGTCACAAAAATAAAAGAGTACTTTGCGGATCCTGGGCCCTTCAGTCATGCATAAACATTATAACAGTGTGAAAAGATAACTTTATGAGCAAAATACACAAAAGGGAAGATGGTGAATTCATGTGTAGGTCATTTTTACTCTTCTCCATATCTTAAGAAAGGACTTTCAATTAATTAATTAATTAATTTTTTACCTCCCTGAAAGAACTTTTGTTTTATTTATTAGTGTCCAGCATGAAAGTTCTTTTTAGTGAGGCATTATTTGTGTAAATATTTAAAAACTTATGCTTCTTTGTAATATTATGAATAGCCTAACTTGCTAACCAATAATTGCAAAATACAGCAAACTACTCAAAACATTTTCCAGAAACCTAGCTAGCCAAATAAGTCTCTCTTACATTGAAGGAAAAGGTTAAAATCCTTTATTGATTAAAAAAAGGGTAAAAAATCCTCTAGTGTCACTGAAAAATGCAGTTTGGCTATAAAAAACTATGCATTGTAGGGGAAAAAATGTACAGCATAGGGAATACAGTCAATGGTATTGTAACAGTGCTGTATGATGACAGATGGAAGCTACACTTGTGCTGAGTAGAGCAGAATGAATACAGTTGTCTAATCACGCAGTTGTACACCTGAAACTAATATAACATTGTATGTCAACTCTACGCCGATAAAAAATTTTTTTAATTCAAAAACCATAAAAACAAAAAAACAAGCTATCATTGTACAGACTGATAAGAGAGTGCCTAGTAAGTTTAATGTGATGATGATTTAACTTTCTGTGGTAATTTAGCATCAAGAAAGCCTTAACAAAGTATGAACTGCTAAATAGCAAATGAATGTCAAAGTGTTCTGAGCTCTTGTATATGGATGTCCATCCATGTTTACTTTAAATATGTTTCAAAAAAAATAAATAAATATGTTTCTCTTTTTTTAAAGATTTAGTTATGTATTTGAGAGAGAGAGCAGGTCAGAGGGAGAGGGAGAGAGAACCTCTAAGCAGACGCCTCACTAGCGTGGAGCTGGATGCAGGGCTTGATCTCATGACCCTGAGATCGTGATCCTGAGCCAAAACCCAGAGTCAGATGCTTAACCCACTGCACCACCCAGGCATGCCTACTTCAAATACGTTTAGATTACAAGTAGTGACTTAACCAGTATATTTCTTAACTTTCAGCAACGGTTATAAGCAGGAATTCTAATTTGGATTCTTTATCTTAGTTTGAATATTTTTATTGATAAGTACAGTTTCTGTTTCTTTGACATCTTCATACTTACTTCTGACATATTAATTATACTAGATGGTGAATAGGAATCTACCAATTTATTCAGTGTTAATAAACATACCCTTTGAAGTTATGGAAATTCTGTTTTCTTTTGAGGAACTTAAATTTAATTTCTTTAGTTTTCTGCAGTTGCGCAGGTGCAGGAGAGCAGTGTCTGAAATATCACAGCTTCGTAGATCTAGAGTTTGGACTTCAGGATGTAAAATCTGTAAAAAATACATGATTTTGAAAACTTAATTTTTCCTATAAATATAATAAATGTTTATTCCATGTTGAGTGTTTTGGTGGCGATGACAGACAAATGGTGGATGGAAACCAGAGCAAAACCTATCTGAGTGCAGACACATAAAACATAAAGCAGGAAGAAACAAGTCCACTTCCAACTGGAGGTACAGCTTCTAGTGCCCCCAAAGTCTTTACTGGGACACATAGCATTGTTGATGTGGCTGGTACAGCGTAAGGACCCACTAGACCTGAGAAGCAGATTCAAGGTGCTGGCATGTGCTTATCTTTTTCCAGTAGTTCCTGACTGTTATTAGAGATCCTAGCTATGTGCCTCTACTCAGCAGGTATGAGTATTTAGTCTCTACATACTGAATGGTTATAGGATGTGAGTACTGCTTTTCTAGAACATTTACCTCCTTCATTCTTATTGGGAGCGCGTACAAACAAACCCAGTATTATTGAATATTTACTTAAGGGCAACAAATAGCAAATTGATTTTAAATTGTTCTGAGCTCTCTTCCTTGGCTCTTTCTTTCTTTCTTTTCTTTTCTTTTTTTTTTTTTTTTGAGAATGAGGGGGTGGGAAGGGACAGAGGGAGAGGGAGGAAATCTTTTTATTTTTTTTTTGAAGATATTATTTATTTATTTGACAGAGAGGGACACAGCGAGAGAGGGAACACAAGCAGGAGGAGTGGGAGAGGGAGAAGCAGGGTTCCCGCCAAGCAGGGAGCCCAATGTGGGGCTTGATCCCAGGACCCTGGGATCATTCCCTGAGCCGAAGGCAGATGCTTAACCACTGAGCCACCTGGTGCCCCAGGGAAAGAGAATCTTAAGCAAGCTGCTTTCTACTTTTTTCCAAAGTAGAAACAGCTTTACTTTTCTGAAAAAAAGTGATGTACTATTGTTGTAAAAGATTCAGAGAATATAGAAAAGTTATAAAAATGATAAGAATATTTCTATTTATTGAGCACTTACCAGGAAGGGTACTAAGTGTGTTATATACATTATGTCATTTAATATTCTGTCTCAAACACAGACACACCCCTGAAAGATTGGTCACTGCCATTTTACAAATCAGGGAATTGAGGCACCTGACAAACGCTTCAGCTGAACCTTTAGGCTGATTTAGGAGGCAATATAGTATAGTGATTAAGAACATGTCTTCTGGAGGCAGACTGCCTGAGTTTGAACCCTATGAATATGATCAAGCTCTGGTTTTTGTATGTGTTTGTGGGCCTCAATGTCCTCATTATTAAAATGGGGTTAATATTTTGTGAGAAGTAAAGATGCCTGGCTTATAATGTATGCTATATATGTCAACTGTTATTATAAATATTATGATAAGCACACTTGTGTGCTTTCCCTATTATTAATTTCTTGGGATTGATGTCAGAAGTAAATGGTAATTATATGAAGTGATGGAGATGTTAAATAACCCACTGTGGTAATCATTTTGCAATGTATAAATGCATCAAATCATTGCGTTATATTATTTGCTTTAAACTTACACAATGTTATATGTCAATTATATCTCAATAAAACTCGAAAAATACTAGGACTAAAATTGTTGAGTCAATAGTAAGCACATTTTTAGGACTTTTGATAGTTAATGGCAAGCTGTCCTCCTAAAAGGTTTTTTATCAATTTATACTCCCATCAATAGGAGATAAAAGTGACTATTGCCCACACTATTGTCAACACTGGGTATTATTATTTTTTAAGTCTGCCAAACTGAAAGACAAACTGTGACTTTTATTACTAATGAGGTTAAATTTCCTTTTATATGTTAATAGTGGTTTATATATTTTTCTTTGAGTATTTCCTGATTCTTTGTTTTAGTATTTGTTTTAATTTTTCTTAGTGGTTTGTAGGGATTCTTTAAATTGTCAAGATAACAAACCTGTAGAATTGCATGTGTATTACAAATATTTTTCCTAGTTTGTTACTTGACTTTGCTTTTTTTTTC
>NC_138373.1:91164898-91170104 GCF_054177405.1 Leptonychotes weddellii
GATGCGGGACTCGATCCCGGGACTCCAGGATCATGACCTGAGCCAAAGGCAGTCGCTTAACCAACTGAGCCACCCAGGCGCCCAGATCTGGCTTTTTGAATAATTTCATAAGTAGGACTTGTAAGGATGGAGATTCGAGGGAGAGCACAAAGAAATCATACTTCTGTTTTTTTCTATCTCTTTCACTCCTTAGCCCTTTTCTATTCAGGTAAAATTAGGTTTATTTTATTTTATTTTTTTTTCAGGTAAAGTTAGGTTTAAATGAATATTAAGGATTGCCATAAAACAAAAATCTAAGCCACTGCAATATAGGCTAATGGGTGAGAACAAAATGGGGCTGGTGGGGAACAGAAGAAAACCACCAGTTTTCTGTAGCGTCATAATGATTCTTCTGTGGACCACACTCAAACTAGATACATCCACAGAACCACTGACAGTAAGAACCTGGGGATATTATTCTACCTCCACAGAGCTAAGCAGACTACAACACTAAAATGTCTATGTTCCAATGCAAGCTAAAATGAAGAAAACAAACCATTGTAAGTACATCAGGTTAATGTTAGAAGAAACACAAATGGCACATCCAAGTGCAATTGTAATGTGAGGTCACAGGGACAGTCATGTGCTAGAGTGCTATCATCAGATCCCTTTTGATCATAAG
Source organism: Leptonychotes weddellii (assembly GCF_054177405.1). Taxonomy (NCBI): domain Eukaryota; kingdom Metazoa; phylum Chordata; class Mammalia; order Carnivora; family Phocidae; genus Leptonychotes; species Leptonychotes weddellii. The sequence goes on from NC_138373.1 coordinate 91,165,560, forward strand.
CTTTGGGCAGAATGTGTAGTAAAGTCAGCAACTGGTAGTTAGAACCAGAGTTTCTACAGTAGACTAGTCCAGTGTAGACTAGAGTCTTTGGCAGACAGTGATGATGGCTGCAAACCCATTTTACAGTTAAGGGAACTGAGGCTCAATGTCGGAAAGAGTGGCAAAGCTAGAATTTCAATTCAGGTTGGAGGGCCTTACTATACTTACTGCCTTATAGAACAGCCAATTTTAGCTTAGTTGTAGTGATTAGTATCAATTAGCAGGAGTGAGGTCTCCAGAAGAGTGAGAAGAGTTTAGAAGAGTGGCTTTTAACTGCTGATTGTTATCCATGAATGGATAAAATCAATTTAGTAGACTCTGATCAACATTTCTGTAAACTGACATAAGACATAACAGAATAAAGTAGAAAATATCCAAGTGTACTGTACATAGTATGGTTACATGTGAGTGTGGTTTGTGGACCAGAGTCATAATGCAGCATATATTTCTTACTGTGGGTTTTTTTTCTTTTTGCCATTTGTGTATTCACCCTGCATTTTTGTTTTTACTTCTTCCAGTCTTATTGAGGTATAATTGATCAAAAAGCTTATAACTTTTTGAAAATGTAGAGATCAAGGGTGCTGGTATGATGAAGACAAGGGGAGCAGCTGAAAGAACGGTGAGAGATTTTTAGCAACTATTACACATGAACATTTTGGTTATCTGGAGAAAAAAAAGAACCCCAATGTTTTGTTATATTTTAAAATTATAACTAAGCCTACTATATGCTATTGTTCCAAAAATCTGAAACCATATCTAACAGTAAAATATAATATGCTTGCTTTGCAATTGTACATACTCTTACCTCACTTATATTTGAATCTGTTATCTGCCCCTGGATACTCATTATTTTAATCAGTCTATCTTTTATGTTGGGAGGCAAAGGCTTAATGTCTGTGATGTATCTGGAAATGTTCTTCATGAAGCACCACAGGCATCTGAAATACAAATACAATATAGTAAATTACATGGTACTGGTACCCATTCCTAATATTTATGCTGTTCCTTCTCATTTAGTCTTTTCATAAATAGGGTGTACATTTGTATCAATATTTGCAACTAAAGCTTGCTAAGATTCAAAAGCCTAGCATGCGCTCTGTTAGGCTGAGGCTCTTCCTTTACATTTTTTTCTCAGTATACCTCATTTACTAAAATGCATTCTAAATGACAAAAAAAATTTTTCCTAAGTCAGTCTCTCTAATTCCTAAGACACAGTTACTACCAAGATTTCAGTTACATATTCCTAAATAAATATTGGATGAGGGCCTACTTATTGACAAGTTTTATCTATTAATCCAGCAAACTTTTCACTATTTTTCTTAAAAATTATGTGTATAATGAAATCATGAAAGAACTACAACCACAACGATTGCACAAATAGTACAAATCATGGAGATAACAAACTTAGTGCCAGAATTGTATATATATAAAGGAGAGTTATCAGAGCAGGCAATAATCAAGGCCCATATGACCAACATATTTCCTATGTAGCCTGAAATTCCAACTATCTGAGAAACTCATACTTTAAACAAACATAAATCTTACTTAAATCTCTGACTTCAACTACCTCCACATACATAATTTTACATTATATACATATACACTATACATTACATCCTATCCTTCCCCCTTCCATTAGATTAGTTCCTCCCACTAATATCTAGTGTATGTTCTTTATTTTTTTCTGTGCTTTTATGCACATGTGCATGCGTACACACACACACACACACACACACACTGACACATTTAAAGGGATGGGGGGGATCACTGTTTCCTAAAATGGCCTCACCGTATACTCACTTTTCTATACCCTCTTTCATTCAATAATATCTTACAGAATTCTTCAAAGCATCAAGTATAGTTTTAATGCTCCCTTAATGGCCATATAATATTTCACAGCATGGAGGATTTATTTAGTTATTCCCCTATTTATGAACATTCCACTGTTTCTAGGACATGTTAACATACGTTGTCAACTTGTTTTCTAGAAAGTCTGTGACACTTCATATTTCTATCAGCAGTACTGGAGTATCGTATTCCTCTGCATTCCTGAAGCAACAGGTTCATTTTATTTATTTTTCCATTTATTTCTGTTGTCTCCCCAATCCCACACCCCACCACTCCAGGAATCCATTCTAATGTCTAGTGTGTACCCTTTCGTTGTATGTGTCCTTTTAACATGCTTGTTGTATGTATTTCTAATTTATATATCTGGTATTTGTCATAGATTTGTTTAGTTTTTCACTCACCAGTGTTTTTAAGATCTACCTACTCTTAAATGTTGGAAGATCTCATGTGTGAAAAGTGGTATCTTATTATTACTTTAATTTGTATTCCTCTAATTACTAGTAAATTTGACATCTTTTTATGAACTTGCTGGCTCTCTGGATATGCTTTTCTCTAAATTGTCTATTCATATCCTTTGCCTATTTTGCTATTTTTTGACTTAAATTTTTTTTTTTAAAGATTTTATTTATTTATTTGAGAGAGAGAATGAGAGAGAGTACATGAGAGGGGGGAGGGTCAGAGGGAGAAGCAGGTTCCCCGCTGAGCAGGGAGCCCGATGCGGGACTCGATCCCGGGACTCCAGGATCATGACCTGAGCCGAAGGCAGTTGCCCAACCAACTGAGCCACCCAGGCGCCCCTTGACTTAAATTTTAAGAGTTGTTTTTGTGGCCAAATATATGACTGAATTTGTATTTGTTCCACAAGTATTCAGAGAATATATATTCTCTAAGAGATGTAATGTTCTATTATACATGTATGTCTAAATATATCTCTCCATATAAGTATATGTATATGCACACAAATACATTATGTGAATATATGTGATTGTTTGATAGTATTTAATTCTTCTATCTTTCTACCAAATTTGTAGAATTCTTTTTTTTTAAAGATTTTATTTCTTTATTTTAGAGAGAGGGAGCGAGCATGAGCAGAGGGGAGGAGCAGAGGGGAGGAAGAGGGAGAGAATCTCCAGCAGACTCTGCACTGAGCATGGAGCCTGACACAGGGCTCAATCTCATGACCTTGAGATCATGACCTGAGCTGAAACCAAGAGTTGGACGCTTAACTGACTGAGCCACCTAGGTGCCCCTATTTGTAGAATTCTTAATTTATAATACTTGTATTTTGAAATCAAGTTTTACTTTCATTTCTACTCGTTTTTGCTTTTTGTACATTACTGTTTTATAATGAAAAAATTCAAAAATACATAAAAATAAAATAGGATGACATAAAACCCATGTACCATAAGTCTAGAATTTTAAAATTTATTATTTATCATTGTGTCAGATATCTTTCTTAAGACATAAAACATTTCACACTTGATCTTAGCCAAAAGGCCGAAAAGTGATAAGAAATATTTCAGATAAAAATAAAGCCTCCTTTGTACATCTACATAGGTTTACTCTTTCTCTGTCTTTGCAGAGGCAACCACTAGCATGAAGTTTTTGAAAACAGTTTGTGTCCATGCTTTTATTTTTACTACTAAAGTATATATGCATAAATAACAGACTATTGTTTTTTGTATTTGCAAAATGTAGTGTATTAAGTTTCCTACCATGGCTGACCTTGTCAATCGTCCTTGTAAGTGACAATTTTCCTTTTCCTAAGACTTTGGTGTTAGTTGCAAATTCATGATCATTATATCTTCTTGTGGAATATTCCTTTTATCATTAAGTAATGTCTCTCTCTATACATACTGTTTTTCACATCAGATTGTATTCAGTCCAGTTTTAAAGTTGTTCTACTATCCTTCTTTGGCTTCTTTTGCTAACATTTTTTTTTTTTAAAGATTTTATTTATTTATTTGAGAGACAGCATGAGAAGGGGGAGACAAAGCAAGAAGCAGACACCCCCTGCCTTCGGCTCAGGTCATGATCCCGGGGTCCTGGGATGAGTCCCACATTGGGCTCCTTGCTCAGCAGGGAGCCTGCTTCTCCCTCTGCCTGCCGCTCCCCCTGCTTGTGCTCTCTCTCTCTGATGAATAAATAAATAAAATCTTTTCAAAAAAAAAAAAAAGCAGACACCCTATTGAGCAGGGAGCCTGATGCAGGGCTCAATCCTGAAACCCTGGAATCATGATCTGAGCCGAAGGCAGATGCTTAACTGACTGAGCCACCTAGGTGCCCCTCTTTTGCTAACATGTTTACAAGACTCATCTGCATTATTGCAGATAGCTATAATTTGTTCATTTTAATTTTCTGTTTGTTCATGTCCATTTTCAATGCTGCATACTATTCCATTGTGTGAATAATTTATCTTTTCTGCTGTTGCTGTACAGTTGGGTGGTTTATAATTTACTCTTATGTATAAAATTCATACGAATACTCTTGGACAGGTCTTTTGGTGCCATGTGTGCCTGTGTTTTGATCAAGTATATATCTAGGAGCAGAACTGCTTGCTGATAAGGTATGCATATGTTTAGCTTAATGCCAAACAGTTTTCTGAAGTGATTGTACTGATTCCTGGAATCCACATCCTTGCCAACACTCGGCATTGTC